>NW_027672945.1:0-312500 GCF_964194105.1 Spermophilus citellus | reverse complement strand
GGAGAAAAGCCCTGTATGTAGAAATGTGGTGAGAACTTTGCTTGTTTCAGATTCATTTGAACTTGTTCAGACTTGAGGAAAATTTAATTTTATTTCATTTTATTTATTTATTTTGAGATAACCACTGTAGGTGTGTGAAAATGGTGTGTGCCTTCATTTCTTTCTTCTTATTCTTTTTTTTTATGTATTCAGAGGTAACAAAACTGCACCCTGGGTTGGAGAGGAGCATTGCATCAGCATGATTTGAAAGCAACATGTTTTTCTGGGTTAAATCTCTCTTATTGTTAGATTCCGTTTTCCTGTATTTTAAGTCTTTTGAGTCTAATGTTTCATTACATATTGTGTATGTTAGTTTAGGCCTCTCCACTCCAGCCTTTGGTACAGATTGGTGAAATGGCTCTTCTGAACTTCTTTCCTCTCTTTCTTTGTTCAGATTTTACCCAGGAGTGCTCTACCACTGAGTTTCTCCACAATCCTTTTAATTGTTATTTTTTGAGATGGGGTGATGCTGGCAGCTGGGACCATGCAGATATGTCTGTGTACCCTGCAGCTGGCCTCTTCCTTTTCCTTGATTGCTTATTGATCTATTGATGACTCTGGGACCATCACACTTGTCACTTGTTCTTGTTCTAAGGCTCATGTATTGTGCTGTATGTAGGCACATTAAAGAGCATTATAAGATAATATCATTTGTGTATATTGTTTGGAGAGGCACTTTCTCAAAATATATTTTGCCCTATACTTGAGTTGCTTTCTCTTTTCTTTTTTCAGTTCTGGGGACCGAATCCTGCCTTGTGCATGCTAGCCAGGCATTCTAGCACGGAATGCTCTGTAGCTCAGGTGGTGAGTTTGCTGCTGCTGTGAGTGTGGACCCCACTGATAACCACATCAGCAGATGCAGCTCTGCAGGTGTTTCCTCCACAATTGCAGTTGATCTCTTCCTTCGTAAAGATCTTTTATACCAGTGAATTTTTTTTTTTTTAAAAACTACATTCAACTTAGGTTTTCTCCCCATGAATAATACTTAGGTGGAATGTGCCAGAAAACCTAGGCTTGATTTCTCTCTGTGTTTAGAGTACCTCAGTAGCCCTGGGAAAATTGTGTGATGGTTTTCTTAATACACACTGCATGACCAAAGGCTTGGTAAGGAGCATCCCAGTCTGATGTCCTAATACAGCGGCACTCCCTTCTCCACCAAATAATCTTAAAAAAGACTTCTCAAGAGACCTTCACCGTAATTTTCTTTCAACAGAATGTCAGGAAAAGATTTTGCAAAGATCTCAATGTGGGTTATAACACAGACTTCTGCTTTTGTGGCAAAGTTTGGAAGACCTCTAACCAATCTTACAATTGGTACACAAAGCACTTTCTGTGAACTAATCAAAACAACAACAACAACAACAAAAACACCTTTATGTATACCCCTACAAAAAATATAAACCTCCATCCCTGTCCCACTGGATGTAAATAAAGATCAATAAAATTCCAAGCAGTGATCCAAAAAATTATAAGTGATACCCCTCAGAACCCTGCAGCTGATCGATGTGCTCCTGGAACATTCCTTGGGTGTCTAGCCTCATGTGCCCTACATCACTAATAAAGCTACAGCCTCCAATCAGGTGATATTGTGCAGTACTTGCTGTGGAGAGGGCTGTTTCTGCTCATGCTAAAGGATTCAGTTACTTGTTCTAAGGATTCAAAGCCTCCTGTGCAAAACCTCACCCACAACCTATTCAGGTGCCATGCATCTTGTGTGATCATTGGTAAGAGTTCCTTACATACTTTTGTCCAAATATTGAAGTTTGCCAACATGCCAAAGATGGGTTGATTGTCACTGCTATCTCTGTTCCAGCCTTTTGCTGTGTCTCAGTGCTCATTTGGAAAGGAAGGCCAAAAGAGTGTGTTGTGGCCCTTCTGCTTTTGATAAATACAGCCTACGCCATCCTGTAAAACTTCTTCTTTAAAAGATAGTTTTGAACACTTCCCAGGATTTCCAAAAAACTTTCTTTGCAGCTAATTAGTCAGTGTGGCAATTTCCTAGTTTTACATTTTTGATTTAGTAGAAATATTGCATAGAGGTGTGTGAGCACTTGACGCAGTCTGGACTTCTTTGTAATAAATCCATTTGCCAAAGGCAGTAGTTGCAGGCTTGTTCCTTGGCAGTGTGAGGGACTGGAGTGAATGCAACTGTCCTGGGGTGTGGGCATTGTTTATAGGAGTTCAGTCTTGGTGAGTACATCAGTGTAGGAATCAGATTCCTAGGAGGGCTACAGAATATCCTGACAGGACCTGCCTGTCCCTTTTGGACAGTAGTGTTGTCATGTGAGCTGGCAGGTGGATGGCTACCTTCTGATGGATTTGGGTGTGTAGCTGAGCAAATAGTGAGAATGTACAATGATTAAATGAGAGTTAAAATATTCTTTGTTATACCAAAGACATAATTTGGGGGCCAAACATAATAACGAGTAACCTCATGGACATTGAATCACATATTTTCCTTCATGTATGCATTTTCTTATAAACTTTTTTAGTGTGATGCTTATGTGGAACAAACTGCAATAAACATGGAGAGGTTTATTTAATGGTACAGTGTACTAGAAGTTTTAGAGACTTGCAGCAGGCTTAGATTCCACTGTTGTTAAAATTTTATAAAAGACTCTGAAATTCTCAAAATTCTTGAGAATCCCCAGGTGCTGTGGCATACACCTGAAATACCAGTGGCTCAAGATTCGGAGGCAGGAGGATTTTGATTTTTTTTTTTTTACTTTTTTTTTAAAGAGAGAAAGATTTTTTTAATATTCATTTTTTAGTTTTCAGTGGACACAACATCTTTATTTTTATGTGGTGCTGAGGATTGAACCCAGCACCACACGCATGCCAGGTGAGCACGTTACCATTTGAGCCACATCCCCAGCCCATCTTTTCATTTTTTTTTCCCTAAGAATCAAACCCAGTGCCTTCCACATGCTAGGCACATTGTCAACCACTGAGCCACAACCTTAGCCCAAGGGTTGTGATTTGAAAGGTGGCCTCCCTGGATAACAAGGAGTAAAGAACTCAGTGAGACCCTGTCTCTAAGAAGTAACTCAAATAATAAATAAAAAAGAAGGCTGGGAGGTGGCTGAGTGGTTGAGTGCCACTGAGTTCAATTCCCAGTACCCCCAAGAAAAATGCATTAGGAACCAAGTTTTAATAAACCGTGTGATGGGTGGATGGACTTTTCCATTATATTGTTTTCTTCTTTGGATTCTCAGGCATGGTTTATTAATTCAGGAACTCTGTAAAATTCACCAATTCAATAAAAATCAAGTGTATGGTTTTAAAAAGTAATAATATAGGAAGGTCCATGAGGAGCAGCTTCCTGCTCTGGGAACTCTCTGTAATTGGTAGTCATCACAAGTGGCCATAATGTCCTTATCATAATGAGTTTGTGAAAGCTTTTATTGTGCAGGAGTCTCTTTTCAGAGCCTTTTGGTGGAGGAATTCCATATGGAGGTCTCTGATTTATAGATGATGTCATTGGGGAGCTCAAGTGAAACTGATAAGTGAAGAACACATTGCCACATGGTCCAGGGCAGCCTAAAAGGTGTCAGATTTTCTTGTCTTCAAGGAGTGTGTCAAGCAACCTTGGAGGAGGATGTCGGCAATTTACGATGTGCTCCTGCAAAAACCTGATGCTATGATTCTCTGCTCAGGTCATTTGTGAAAAGCTGATGAGTAGTCTAAAAATTTATTTGGTCCTGTTAGTAATAAGGACAATTTGCATTAGAATGCTATTGAAATAGAGAAAACAGAAAATATTAGCCAATTCTGAGGCCAAAATATATACCAGTTGTTGATTTGATAGGATTAGTAATTTTCATTATATTTGGTATTGGGTACGGATACTTACAGACTGGACCAGATCATCAAAGTAGCAGTAATCTACCCAAGGCAAATGCTGAGATAGAGAATATCTGTGTTTCTGTAGTTGGTATTTTATTTTTTCCTCTGTGATTATTAGTGACTGCATTTAAACATTTCAGGATACCCAGTTAGAACTCTGATTTTTCCATATTTAATGAATTAGAAAATGTTAGACTATTAAATATTCTGAGGAGCACACCAGATTTTATAGGAATTTTTAGTTTCCATATACCTTGTTTTAACATATCAAAAAACATGAAGTGATTTAATTAGAGATTGATGGTGTTTATTTATTTATTTATTTTTGCTACTGGGAATTGCTGCGACAAGTGTGGCCAAACTAGGAGGTTCTGTCAAGGGTTGATGGGACATTGGAATAAATAAAGAGTCACACATGCAGAAGATACAACATCTGGGATCGGGTGGAGCACTGCTCTATGATGGAGCAGCAGGTCTAAAGAATTATGCCAGGGGGGCTGGGGATGTGGCTCAAGCGGTAGCACGCTCACCTGGCATGCATGGGGCCCTATGTTTGATCCTCAGCACCACATATAAATAAAATACAAGATGTTGTGTCCACCAGAAATTAAAAATATAAATGAACAAATATTAAAAATTATCTCTCTGAAAAAAAGAATTACACCAGCAATCTTTATTGTGTATCTTTCATTGATTATATTAAAGACTATGCAAGCATTATTCTTTGTATTTATGAAAGTTACATAGTTAACAACAGTATGCAGCTATTTCCTCAGTTACATTCTATAGTTGGAATGTGCAATGTTAAGAGCACCCTGCAGCTCTGAAGAAAGTCCATCCTTTAAAGTTATTTTAAAGCTTCCTTTAAAACAGTGGAACTGGTGAACCGTGTGGTTGACTTAGCAAGGAACTTTGTGTCTGAGAATAAGGTCAAAGCTGAAAAGTCTCCCACAACAGAGTCTCCCCGATGGAGAGCATTGCCATAGCAACCAGGCATCCTATATATTTGCATAGAAACTTTTCCAGTCACCAAGCATGCCACTGCCATTACATCATTAAAGTCCTCCATCTCAGACACTTGTCTCCCAATCACTGTCACTGGTCTCCACAGGGGATTGAACCCAAGGCTGCTTTATCACTGAGCTACACCCTCACCAAGGCCCCACCTCTTTTTTCTTTCTTGAGACAGTGGTGGACTCCGTTGCCCAGGCTGACCTCACAGTCATCTAAAACTGGAGCAATGTGGTCTCTGAACCGTTACCCCAATGGCAGTCACATTTGCTGGGAACTCAGCTGAAGTGGTTCAATTAAAGTAACGACTTTGGAATTCTATAGGATGTGACTACTGTCTCCAACCCATTCTACCAGGCCTGGTAGAAATTTGCAAGAACATTTTTATGTCTCCAGATCATAAGAAAAAAAATTTTTTCAAATTTTCACAGATGGACCAATATCACACAGACCCTAAGTACTTGGTAATGAGGGTAGGGATTATGGGAAACTTTTTGGAATTGTGTGGATCCATCCTGCCTTCTGATTTGTCTTCCCTATTTTCTCTCTCACTCATTATAGTACAAGGGGTTCTTAACCACTAAGCCACATCCCCATACCCTCTTTCATTCCCATGACAGTAGAATGCACATATATACACTTTGGTATATCATACATGGATTGGATATCATTTCTCATTTTTCTGAGTGTCTATGTTGCAGAATCATATTAGTCATGTAGTCAAATATATACATAGAGTAATGATGTTGGTTTCAAGCTACTACTATCATTCCTATTCCCACATCCCTCTCCCCTCCCTCTCATCACTTCCCTCAACCTAATGTAAGGTAAAGAGATTCTGTCCCAGTGCCCCCTCCCTCCTGAATTAGCATCAGCATAATAGAGAAAACATTTGTCTTTGATTTTGCGAGACTGGTTTATTTCACTTAGCATGATATTCTCCAACTCCAACCATTTACTAGAAAATTCCATAATTTTAGCCTACTTTCAACCTGAGTAATATTCCATTGATTATATATACCACATTTTCTTTATCCATTCATCTTTCGAGAACCACCTAGGTTGGTCCATAGTCTAGCTATTGCAAATTGAGCTGCTATAAACATTCATGTGGCTACTGAGGAGGTCATACATGTGAAAATATTTTTTAAAACAACAAGTTGCTGAGTAGGAGAAAATATTTTACATTACATATTTAATTATTTCATAGTATTCAGACTATAAAAGGAACTCTAGTGACTCCATAATAAAATGATCAACAAATTAAAAAATGAATTCCAAATTGTGAACCCCTCAGATATTTCTGCTACTCTTTATGGTGTTTTCTGAGAATGATTTTCAAAATGCTAATTGTTACTTTTTGCTCCCAGTCATCTGGAAGTTTCTAGAGAAAGGGCACCCCTTTCCTGCACTAGGCCTAAGTTCCAGTGGTCTTGCTAACTTCTGTTTCTGGAAGAATTGCTTCTCTCTCAACTCAATTATAGGTACCAAAGGGGAAAATTAAACAAACTACCGATAGACTCGATAATATTTGAGCACTTTCTGAGCCCTGACCTACCCTTGTTCACCCCAGTGATAATTCCAGTCCTTCCAGTTGTTTTCAGAAGTAGTTTCTCCGTGTACTGAGCATCTAAAATTAGTGACTTCTGTTCCAGGGAGTATATCCTAAACATCCAATTTCTATAAGCAACAGAGACTGAGCATGTGCAAATATTCATACATTACAAATAGTTGGATTTGCATTGTTTGTATCTGCTTCCAAAAACTAAAATTTGCAGCAGTCATATTAAAAATGTGTTAGAAATCACAGATTCCTGTTTCACCACAGAAAATACAGTACACTCTTCTTCTAGCTACTTGACAGCCTGGAATATAACACACTTGCCTTAGAAATTTCATGCATCTAATGAAAACTTTCCTTCACCCTATGCAGTCTTGTCAGAATTCCTATGATAAAAATCTGAAAAATAGGGGCTGGGGTTCTGGCTCAGTTGTAGAGTGCTTCCCTAGCACATGGGAGGCACTGTGTTCAAGCATCAGAAGCACATAAAAACAAATAAATAAAATAAAAGTTATTTGTCTATTTATGACTAGTAAATAAATAAGTAAAATATTTAGAAGTAAAAAATAAAAGTCTGAAAGATAGTAGGTACTCCAGAGCATATGAGCATGGATATAAAGATTCACCTGTAAAAATGCTGGTGAGAATATAAATTGAATAAAGCTATTTTTGAAAATGGTATTAATGTTCTTCAATAAGTTAAAATAAAAATGTCATATGATTCAGTAGTAGTAATTCTGGGTATGTATCTAAAAAATTGGAGTCATTAGATCATAGAAAAGACTACATTTATATTTTCATTATAGTAATTTTCACAGAACCTGGTAAAAGAACTGAAGTACTTTTAAGGTAAATGGTAGGTTGGGCATAATTCCCAGCAGCTTGGGAGGGTGAGACAGGAGAATCATGAATTTAGAGCCAGTCTCAGCAACGTATCAGCCAGGCACTAAGCAAATCAATGAGATCTTGTCTGTAAATAAAATATAAAAAAGGAGCTGGTGATGTAGCTCAGTGGTCTACTAGCTCTGATTTCAACACACAGCATAATAAATAAATAAATAGGCTCAACACATTGACCCTATGCTTTATTTTCCAAGAAGCAATTTACTTGCACCCTTTCTGGATTAACTGGACAGTATGTGTTACATTCTTTAACAAACTATTACCTGCAGGAGAAATGCAGTTTCAAAATAATGCTTGTAAGAGGAACGCAAGTTACACTAAAGGGGAGACTTTCGTGATCTTGTTAAAGACCAGATTCTGGAACGTGGGGAAATAAAGATAATTCCTACTAACCGTAAAATCTGCAAGAGTTTATGATTAAGAATTCAATTATAAATCATGAACATGAGGCTAATTAACCTAAAGTTTCATGGCACTAGATACTTGAGAGTTTGATATTATCCTGTTGTCAGTCCAAAGTCAAGAAGTGTACCTGGGCAGGATTCTTTAGAATCTTTTTTTGGTTCTCTAGTAAAATTGGACAGAAAGAGAGCCATGCTCTTCTCTTTACAGAGAGGACACATTCTCTCGCTTTAAAGTGTCACCTTTTTCTTCCTTCACATCACTTCTAATAAACTCATTGTGTCTGCTTTTTTCTCATGTGAAATGCTCTCAAAGAGAAAGCAAAATCTATAAACTGTCATCCAGTTCTTGGAGGAAAAATTAGAAATACTGCATCCATTTGAAATATAGCATAAAAATAGTTGATAAGGCAAAGAGGGAATGCTGGCATTAAAATTGTGAACAGAGCTGAGAGCATTGGTGCACTCCTGTAATCCCAGGGTCCTGGAAGGCTGAAGCAGAAGGATCATGAGTTCCATGCCAGCTTCAGCAAGGGAGAAGTGCTAAGCAAATCAGTGAAACCTCTTTCTTTAAATAAAATACAAAATGCTGCTGGGGATTTGGCTCAGGGGTCCAGTGAGCCAATAAGTTCTAGAATGACTTTTTATCCAGTGACAACTAATTGACCCACCATAGGCTGGAGCTCAAGATTCAATCACAAGTTCCACAGAAGTCATATGGAAAAGAGTTGGTGTATTATAGATAGTGTGGTTAAGTTATTCCTGCACCCTCTGTCTGATAGGGTCACAGCATGATGGATGCTGTGGCAGAGCTACACCTTCTGGAAACTGAAACTATGGGGAAGGTTAAATGTATTGTTTATGATACTCATGATATGGAAAATAGGGTATACATCAATCAATAATAAAAGTACATGTTGACAGAAATGGCAGGAAAATTCCCAAAATGAGATTAAAGATACAATTAAGAGATGCCTGGAGATGTGTTTTAATATCTCTCAGGATACAAACAATAGTGTTATTCCTCAAAAATTTATGAAGAAAATCTTACAATTCTCAAGGTTCTTGAGAAAAACTTAACAATTTGCACTAAGCCCCACATTCTAAATCTATAATCTCTGCAACATACATTTCCCCCCACTTACAGGCCCTCCTTTGCCTTACACAGGAATTCATGATAAAAATGGGAAACACATTGTTAATATTAATGGTAAATGGGTTGTGTTGAAGAGCCTGCTCTTTTGTTAAAGATTACAAAAACATAAGAATAGTTGTATTTTGAAAAAGTATGAAAGAAACTCTTAAAGAAAGCAGTTAAATAGGTCATATGGAAAAGAAAATTACCTTTGAAATTAAAAATAGAATAATATAAAATTAATATACATACATTTTAGAAGCACTTCAGAAAAGTGCTTTTAAGTAATAGGCTTTAACTACTTTAAGTGTTTTATTGGGACTTTAGTTTAGAAGTAAGAAAGCTTACCAATAATCATAAGTATGCTTTAAAGTTAAAGGTTAATGATATAATTATAAGTATGCTTTAAAGTTAAAAGTTAATAATTGGTCAAGATACATGTAGTCGAATTGTGTAGTCTAGCACTTATTGATTGAGGTGAAAATGTAAAAGCTTAATTGTGATTGGCAAAGGTTACAGGAAAATATTTTAAACAATGTACTCAATATCATAGGTAATTAATATATGTCTGAAAATATTGTAACTCTTAAAAATTATGTAAATCAAGGAAATTTTGAGCTTTGAAGCTATCCATTAACTACATGAAAAAACACTTGTAAAAAATGTATAAAAATATACCCCCCTCTAGGGGCAGCAGGTGCTTCTGAAGGTCCTCTCTCCTCTTCTTTCACCTAAGCCACTCATCCTTCAGGATCCCTGGATCTCTGGTAGCTAGGGCTTGAGCTAAACAATAGAAATTTAATTGTTTTCTTTTAAATTTAATGTTGAGTTTGTTGATGGGCTGTATTGAATTATATAAATAAAATCTGTGATTTGTGCTCATATTCTCATAGTACCCCACACCAATGGGGGGGGGTACACATCATAATCCTACCACTATGCTCAAGGCGAAATTGCAAATAAGTGTGTTTTTAATTGCTTATACTCCAGAGTCTGGGATACTGACAGATCTAGAGATCTAGCACCCTCCATCTTTTTTTTTCTTTTTATCCTTAATACTGGAAAATTTAAATTTTATTTTTGCCACATTTTTTTTAGGGAAGTAGAAACATTGCTGCCTCAAGGAATTACTTATGAGTAGAAATATCAGGCTATTTTCTCATAAGACCACAGAACAGAAGTATTAAGTAAAATTATAAAATTGCGACATTTCTTTTTTATAAAAATATATACATACATATGTACTCACAAATTGATTTAACGTAATATACAGTGATAAATTTGCATGCACTTCTGTCTGGGCTGGGTCTATGTACTGGGAGAAAATACTGCCATGATCTGATTCCATCCTGAGACACTTAATGCAATTCACAGCAAATTAAATAAAAGATTCCAGGGCTGTGGAGCATTATTGTTATATCAATTATTTGAAAATCAACCTCAGGAGAATTAGAGACCCTGTCCCAGAAATCTATCTATCTATCAATGTTTCAATCTGTCCATCAATTTATCCATCAATCTGTGGTCATGGGGCTCTGTAGTAAGTACCCATGTTCAGATTCCCTGATTTTTTTTTTTGTGTGTGTGTGTGTGTTTTGCTACTGGGGATTTAACTCAGAGCCACATGACTACTGAGCCACATCCCAGCCATATTTGTATTTTATTTAGAGAGAGTGTCTCATTGAATTTCTTAATGCCTAATCATTTCTGAAGCTGTCTTTGAACTTGCAATCCTCCTTCCTCAGCCTCTCCAGTTGCTGGGATTACAGGCATGCACCCCAGCACATGGTTGATCCCCATTCTTTTATCAACAAAAAAGAGCAGCCAAGAACCTGTCTTCCTGACATTATTTGTTTTGGGCTTGGATCCAATTTATTGTCACTCAAACAATTGGCCTACTAGGCTCTATTTGGGGGAAGTGCCTGAAGTCCTTTTCAATCTGTGTCTTAGGTGAGAACTGTCCAATCCTCAGCAGCCAGTGATGAGGGGTGGGCTTGCACAATCTTTTGTTCCTTTTGTTTATGGAGCCTGCATTCTTTGAATCCATTTCTATGCTTCCAGTCCTAGATCAGCCCCAGGTTTCTGCTCTATGCACAAGCTGGAAAAAAATATCAAGGGGAAAGAAAGTAAGCATACTGAAAGCCGAGAAATGGTAAGTGTGTGTTTGCATTTTGAGACTGGGTGGGTAGTCTATTTGAAGCCAGTGGGACTAGGGATGTCAAGAAATGGAATTGGTGATCAGGGACTCCTCAGAGTTCTCTCCAGAGTCTGCTGGCCAGAAGGTCTCTCTGTGGCAATTCAGTCTTCAGTTTGCTCTGACTAGTCTAGTGGAGCTTAGATCAGCATTTGAAGTACCTCTGACATTCTTTTCCATCATTGTATGGTGTTTTAAGTGCCTTCCCGAATTCCTATGTGGGAATCTGTGTGCCACTAGCCTGGCATGACCCCAGATTGTGTGGTGAAGACTAAGATAATCATCAAGAGAGGATCTCCACTCCATTGGCTGTGTTCCTGCATGAGAGAAGCTGTGGTTTTTAAGAACCCCTAGTTTTGCTCCTCCTGAAGATTTTGTTGTTGTTGTTGTTGTTGTTGTTCATGTTTGTTTGTTACCAGGAATTAATTCCAGAAATATTTATTTACTGATTCACAATCACAGTCTTTTTTTAATATTTTTATTTAGAGACAAGGTCACACTGGGTTGCTTAGGGCCCCAGTAAGTTGTAAGGCTAGCTTTGAACTTGACATCCTCATGCCTCTTGAGCTTTATAAATGTAGGGTTAGCAGTATCTCAAATCCAGAACAGCTATCTGATATCCAGAACTCCAGTTTAGCTATACTTAGGTCTGAGAATAAATCTCTAAATTTCCAGCTCTCACTTCAAATTCCCAAAACCAGGTTTCCAAAATGACCAGGCTGCAGTATAATGGAGAGCTTTCTCCCACACCTGGAGGCTAATGAATAGATATGTTAATGAGCACCATTAAGGCCTATTTCAAATGTAAAGCACATTGAGGCTCACTTGAGGGAATACCTTCAACCAAATTATTTGTCCCTGGGGTGAATCCAGATGAAAGTTACATGAAGCAGAATGGGATTCAGAAAGAACAGATGTAAACCTAGGAGGTAGCCTGGATGCTTTTTTAAATATTTAAGTAGATTTTGTCTCATGCTCTTTCCAAAACCACACATATACTCCAAAACTGGCACTGAAAAACCAGCCTCTATCTCAGAGCAAAGCCTGTCCAAGGAAGGGGCATGACCTTTGTCCTTGGAAAGACCCACAGAGCACTCCTAGGCACACACCCACCCTGTAGAGTTGTTTATCTACAAATAATAGGAGAGATCTCCTGTGCCTGGTATCTCTGACTCAGTCAGGCTAGGTGGGGACCCTAGCAGCCACCAATCAGCATGAGAAAGGGAAATACCTGGGATGCCAGATGACCCTCCCAGTAGTTTATGGTGGCTGATTACTTGTTGGGAAACCATGAAGTTCAGCATGTACTCCCCTCCTGGTTTAAACCAGTCAGTTAAAACAAATCCCCCTCTTGTACTAACCAATCACCTCTACCCAATTGTTCCCACTAGTGAATGTGATAATCATGTTTTAGAGTTGTTTTATGATTTGCTAAGAGATGCTATGATGTATGTGAAGTCCCTGCCTTCCCCAAAGAGTGTATAAAACTGCTGTAAAGCTGGGCTCGCGGCCTCTCAGCTTCACCAGTTGTTGTGTGTATGCAGAGGACCCAGCTAGCTTCCAATGAACACCTCTTTGCAGCTTACATTGATCTTGGTCTCTGGTGGTCTTTTGGGGGTCCTGAATTTGAGCATAACAGCACACCAAAATGGGTTTTTCTTCTATTATACCCTTTCCCACATCATGGAGTTCTATTTTTTTCTTGCTAAGATAAATTTTATTCTTTTTACTCCTACCTTCCCTGAGTGTCCATAGATTTTATTCTTCAAAATTTGTGATACAGGATCCCAGAGAAAATTGCTTAAATGAGAAATTTTAGTTTCATCTCAAAACTCCAGTTTTAACATGATTAATTATTTTTTTCCCATGTTTAATTTTGAAGAGATGCCCTATTTGTAATTTTTTTTCTCCAAGAACTGAAGGGCTGTTTTAAAAGATTTTGCTTTATCTATGTGAGTTTTTCACATAAAAAAGAAGAAAAAATTAAAAAATTAGGTGACATTAAAATAAGGATTCTTTTCTAAATAAAATACTATAGTTAATGTGTCCTAATTAAATATTTTCCCCTTATATTTGAGACTGTAAGGGTAAAATTTCTAAGCTGATTCTAAGCTGCAAAAGTCTGAGTTAAAGTGTAAAAGACTAGGGCATTGTAAAGCTTCTAGATTACAAGGCCTGGGCTAAAAGGTAAAAGCCTATTGTTACAATTCCCCTGCTATCCCGGAACCTGTAATGTCTGTAAAGTTGTTAAGACAATGCAGGAGCTGCTCAGTAAATATCTCCATTGATTCCCTGGTTGTTTAATAGCTAAGGGCTCCAGGTAACATGGCGCATACGCATATAGGCCCCAGGACCAATCAGTTTGAATGTGTGCCCCACTTGGAAGTGACCAATCACCCCTGTCCAAACTGTTCCCGCCAATGAATGGACTAATCATGTATCAGAATTGTTGTTCAATTTCCCCGCGCCTCATGATGATTTGTTCTGATGTATGCAAACTCCCCCACCCTCTCCCAAAAGTGTACTTAAGCTCTGCTTGACCCCTGCTCTGGACTCTGGGCTGCTCTCCCTTCTTGAGTGAGCTCAGAGTCCCAGCGCGCTGGAACGGATCCCCCCAATAAAATCCCCCTTGCAATTGCATGAAGTTTGTCTCGTGTGGTCTCTCCTTCTCCGACGCTTCGCCGGACCCTTACATTTGGTGCGTTGGCCGGGAACTGCGCATCGCCGGACAGGGAGACCTACGAACTGCTTCGGGGGTAAGTAAGGCGCCTTTCTTTCTTTCTTTCTCTCTCTCTCTCTCTCTCTCTCCCCCCTCCTTCTTCTCCTTTTCTCCCCCTTGTTCTTCTTTCGCGATCGCTCAGGTGCGATCGCTCAGGTTTGGTCTCTGGCGGCTCAATGGTGGGCATAAGTCCCCAGAAGGCATAGCCTCGGGTGGGGTTGGCAGTGTGTGTGTGTGTGGCTGTCAGTGGAGAGCGTAAGCTCCCCCTGGCGGTGACAGGCAGACGTGCCTCTGGAGTCACAAGCCACCCCTCCTTAGGACGCTTTGGAGGGTTCGGGGGGGACAAAAGTGCTCCCCGTTAGGTAGAGGGGTGGGTGAACCCTCGTCGGTGTATTTTGCTGCCAACCCGTCTGGTTTTGCCGGCAACTCTTTCTGTTGAATTCACTGTCTGTCTTTAATTTTTGCCTCTGAATTTGTGTTAAACGTTTACTGTGTGTCAGTGTTTGCGTCACGTTTGTATCGTCTCTCGGCGCTTCAGAATTGCCCACCCTCGGAGTTGATATTGTCTTTCAGTTGGGCCTCATGGCCATCTAGATTATGGCTTCTAACCTTTCAGGACCTTTGGGAATCTCTTCCTGCATGGGTGGGGTCCGCGCAGTCCGCTGGGAGGATTCCACCCGGCGGTATGGCGGATCTGTCCTGTCCCTGTTCCTCCCGGCCCCTCCACCCACCTGTCCTCTCTTCCCCCTGGCCGTCTCCCCTCCCGGGAGGGAAGAGGGGTGCTCCAGCGGGCGCGGTGGACGGGCAGACGGAATCGAGGTGAGGTCGGCGGGGGACCGCCCCTCCTCCCCCTCCTCTGCCGGCAACCAGCTGCCACCGGGCGTATTTCCACCACAGCGGGGCGGGTGGGGTTGGAGTAGGAGTCCACAGGGGACTGCGTTCCCCCCCCCCCAGTGTTACAGCCCTCCCGGCCGCAGTGATCACCAAATCCCGGGGCCGAAGAAGCGAACGGGTCTTCCTTAGATATGAAGCCCAAGGCGGATGATATTAAATTGGTGTTAATTGGCTTTAGATATGGGAACCAAATTTTCAGTCACAAATTCGAGTCTCCACTCAGCTTTCTTGAGGAAGCCTAGCACTTACAGCCTAACTGTAAGCAGAGGATGAGCTTTTTGGGAGCTGGCTACTAAAAAGTTAGAAAGAAAAAAAAATGCCTAGTGCCTAAGGCCAAACCAAACTGGAGGAGCTAATCCTGTGGATGGGAGATAAGACTAAGGGACTCCCAGCAGCTGCCAGAGCCATTTTGCTTTGGGGAACTCCCTTATCTCTTATCTAAACTTTAAGGATTACTCCACCTTTGTTTACTTAAAAAGAAGGGACACTAAATGCAGTAAAGCCAGTCACACTGAGACCCTTGATTTTATACTTCTAGTTGCCCCTACGTGAAAATATCTGGTCCACTCGTGGGAAAGTCTATGGTGCCACTGATGGGAGTCATAATTAAATGAGAGTTCAAAACCTGGAGGGATATATTCTTATCTGGTTGTCTGATTGTTTCTTAAAGATAAACTAGGTTAAATGTGTGTCTAAAAAAATAATTTCTTATTGTAACAATCTGGTATCTAAATGGGTTTCTAAAGCATTGCACTATCTTGCAGTTAAAAGTTGGGTTTAAGCAATTGTTTAGTTTGATTTCAGGTAGTTCTAAAGAGTTTCAATTTTGAACTGGGCAGCCTAAGGAGATTTCACTAGGTGTACAGTGCATTGATTTGGGCAAGGATAAGTAAATTATGATTTGGTATCTGTTTCTCTCAGTGTATAAGATTTAGGAAAAAAAAAAGTGTTGAATTAAAACGTTGGTCTGGCTTATTGAAATGACATTAATTAGCAACAGTCTTAGAAATTTTTAAAGCTTAATTTCAGATATACATGGTAGTGTGTGGGCAAATTTAATGTAACTTAATGCTACTTTAGGAACTTCAGAACAAGGAAAGTGGCTTAGAGGTCCTAAAGAAATTTCTTCTGATGGTAGAGATCCTATTTCCAGTTTTATGTGAGCAAGTTTTTCTAATGTAAAAGATATAAAATTTCAGGAATTGCTTCTTAAATTTGTATCATAATTTTCAACATCCAAACCTGGAAATATGACTTATGGCTAAAATGCCTCAGGCCTAAAGTGTCTGCTCAAAATAGCAGTTTTTCCCTGCTCCTTCCAGACCTTAGCCAGGGCTTAAGCTGATATGCAAACAGAAGCAGCTTGGAGCTCAGGCCCAAGGGAAAAAAAAGAGTAAAAGTGTCTTTTTACCTGAACTCAAACTAGACCAGACCAAGAAGTAAATTGTATAATATTTACTAACTACTGGCCAGTCATCTTTTTTTTTTTAGGACTTTTGCCTTTTGTTAGATTCTGTGTTGTTTTGAGCTCATGATTTTTATCCTACAGACAAGTTAATGTTTTTCTGATAAGTTCTATTTTTTGATCAACTGGAGTTTTTTAAACATTGCAATGAGATTTCACCTGAGAAAACTGCAATGCCTTTTGTGTTCTGTGTTACTCTTGTTATGTAATTGTATGTCGGTATGTCTGTATGTGTGTATGTCCATATATCCTGCAGTGATATGACAATTAACGGATGTGGAGCGCTCATAAAAATTAAAAATGGATCCAAATATCTTTGATTCACGTGATTCAAATGGCTCAATTTAAATTGGGTAAACAGATGAAAGTAAGAGGTCTTAAATTAAGCTTATAAGTTTTTCTAGGTGTTCAAAAAAAGGAGGCCCTAATAAAATGTTAACTCTGCTTAAATTTAAAAGTTTACAAGTAATGTTTCAAAATGTGAACAAAAGGAGGATAGTAGATAGAAGAAGAAACTAAAAGGTTCTAGGTATGGAACTGATAGAGAGAAAAAATTGTGTTTCTGGATAAGAGAGTCTATGTGATTAAGTAATTAAGAGGGTTTAAGTAAGTGATAAAAAAGGTCTGTGCAAGTTGGTTATAAGTAAGTTTTTAAATAAGTTACACAACTATGGTTAAACAACAACTGTTGTTTTTCAATACTTTTCTTGTGCTCTCTTGCTCTGCATAATGAAGTTCCTTCAAATCCGATTACTTCCAACCAGCTTCTGCTTAGGCACTACCAGCCTCTGATGACCGATGGACCCTCAACATCTTCAAGAGAACAATTCACTCAGTGCTGAAGCTCACTACCAGGCACGATGGAATGCAACGGACATGGGACAGCGGGAAACAACAAGTTCAGAGAACCTCTTAATCTGCCATCCTGGATTCATGAGTCTTTATGTCCTTTTAAGCTTCCTCATGGCCCTTGGTCTCTTTTCTGTCAGCCCCCCAACATGGAACTTCTGCCAGAAATTGATCTTTGCTCTAATTTTTATCTTCATCCTGTTTTTGTTTGCTCTGATCTTCTTCAGGTGTTGGTGATGATATCTGGAAAAACCTGCCAATAGACGGGTTGCCTGCCATTTATCTAAGCCCTGCTATCTCCCCCTTAGTCATTTCTTTAACAGCTAAACTTGGTTAATATAAAGACATCAATGTAATTATGGTGTTATTAATGTGTTCATATCTTTCAGGTATACAAGTCTGTAAGGTAGAAGCTTCAAAAGAACATTATATCAAGCTGGTGTTCTAAAGTTGTATGGTAATTTTGGGCTTAAAAAGAAAAAAACATGTTGGAAATTTATTTATCATTTGTGTTCTATAACTGGACTTGTTATCAGTAAGATATGTAAAGTTCTATGCTGCCTTCTATACTGAGATACAATTTAAATGTATTTTTAAGTCAATGAGAGCCTAATCTGGGTGAAAGTTTTATTGTAAAACACAGAAATACTTTGCTACTTTCCAACAAGAGGTTAGAAGCTTCCAGCCTTCCTTTAATTCATGTTTTAGATGTGATGTTATGTTGTGTTAGCTAATATTCATGTGAACTTGAGCAATAATTTATATAGGCTTTGTAAAATGATGTCTAAAAAGCAAAGATCAGCTTCAGAACTATAGTATTTAAGACTTATAAAGAGCCCCACCTTACTTGAGATAAGGCTCTATGTCACATCTCACTGCATGTGAAAGTGACTATGAAAGAAGTAGGCCAGATTTCAGTGCATTTAAAGTTGTGCCCAAAAGTTGGTTTTTGTCACGATTGCCAGGATACCAAACAGGGGATGTACTCTGCCAAACATTCTAGGTAGCTATTACATAGACTAAATATGTTTTTACCCTAGTTAGTTTTGTTTTGTAATTTGCTTTTAGATGGACTAAGGATTGCCTGTTAATGTTTTAAAGAGGTACTGCTTTAAGAACTCACAACCTGGGTTAATTTAAGATAATGGGTTATAGGGAGTTGCCACCTACAGGATAGATAGATAGACATTAAAGTTCAGTACCCTTAATATAAGACTGTTGACTTATTTGCTAGATGTTTAAGATTAAGTCTTAAAATTAAAAATTTGGCTCTTGCCCTCTGAGTCAGTCTGAATCAGGGAATAGGGAACTGAGCAAAGGGCTCTGCAACTCTAGGCCACATAACTCCCCGAGCAGGGAGATTAATGAGACCAGTGGAGGGCAGAAGGCCAATCAGTGCATTTGCTGTAAAGAGGAGGGTCATCAGAGAAGGGAGACATCCCTGATGCTTCTGAGGGAAGCCATATGGTCAAGCAAGGCCTGGACCCATCCTAGCACAAATGACACTAGCAGAACTGAGAAGCTGCTGTGAAGTTCCCGAGGACTTCCCAGAGACTCAGCTGACTGTTAACAATAGGTAGAAACAGAAGTCAGTTTGACTTGCTTCATCTTAAACACTTAGCAAAGACAGTCAAAGCCAAAGCACAGCTGTTCCTGGACATCTTAAATGATAATAATAGTTAAATATAACCTCCAACAATAAGTAAACTGGAGGCTACAAAAGAGATTCTTAGACAGAAATGCCTGATAACTGTCAAAGGGACTGCTAGAGTAGTTTTAGTCTAAGGCCTTTATTTCTAACCAACGCAGGTAGGCTTGATGTTTGCTAGTATGGTTATCCAGCCCTGAGTAGCAGAATTAAAGATTTCTCTATTAGATACAGAGGTCATACTAACAAAGGATTTTGAAGGATCAGATGGCATTAGATTATTAGACTATATCTTAAGGGAAAAGACATCTTTAACCCTAAATGTTGTGTTGACATCCCTGACATCTCTGACAATGTGACAAATATCCTTAAAGATTTACATGCTCAGATGGAAGCCATGTCCTCAGCAACTTTGTTATGAAAACAATATCTTAGCTCCTAGTTCCTGGTACTGCCTGATGGAAAACATTGTTAATCTTTGTCTTGGTCATTATACTCATTGGCATATTTCTATGCTGTGGCATTTATTACTGCATCAATATGGTTCCAGTACTAATGAGTTCTTGTTTCTCTTATAGACCACCTATCGTTCGAATGGCCCTCCAGCCTATTACTTCTCAATTGGACTTTTATCATGGACCACTCGATAGACCCGATATTTTTAAGGGGGACTCCAAACTACTTGCCCCACGTCGTCCCTTTTCAGCCTGAAGAATCCAGAAAGATTCTCTTCGTCCCCCTTCCTCACAGCAGTAAGGAGTTCCCGAATTAGAGGGGGGAATGTAGCCAGATTTGAAGTTAGGTAGTCAGTGTAGTTAGATAAATCGGGGTCTAATGTCGAGTGAAATCTAAAATGGAGGCCATGCTGAAATCAATTCTAGGAAATGCAGGACAACTCATAGTGATCAGACAACAATATGCTCCACTGGCAGAAATGAAAAATGAGACCTTCCAATAATTATGATTCAGTACTTTTAAGATTAAAAGTAGTCAGAAAAAGGAGTGGGGAATGTAAGGGTAAAATTTCTAAGCTGATTCTAAGCTGCAAAAGTCTGAGTTAAAGTGTAAAAGACTAGGGCATTGTAAAGCTTCTAGATTACAAGGCCTGGGCTAAAAGGTAAAAGCCTATTGTTACAATTCCCCTGCTATCCCGGAACCTGTAATGTCTGTAAAGTTGTTAAGACAATGCGGGAGCTGCTCAGTAAATATCTCCATTGATTCCCTGGTTGTTTAATAGCTAAGGGCTCCAGGTAACATGGCACGTACGCATATAGGCCCCAGGACCAATCAGTTTGAATATGTGCCCCACTTGGAAGTGACCAATCACCCCTGCCCAAACTGTTCCCGCCAATGAATGGACTAATCATGTATCAGAATTGTTGTTCAATTTCCCCGCGCCTCATGATGATTTGTTCTGATGTATGCAAACTCCCCCACCCTCTCCCAAAAGTGTACTTAAGCTCTGCTTGACCCCTGCTCTGGACTCTGGGCTGCTCTCCCTTCTTGAGTGAGCTCAGAGTCCCAGCGCGCTGGAACGGATCCCCCCAATAAAATCCCCCTTGCAATTGCATGAAGTTTGTCTCGTGTGGTCTCTCCTTCTCCGATGCTTCGCCGGACCCTTACAAGACCATTTTATTAAAATGACCTGTAGAATCATTCTGAACATTCCAGCTAATATCTTTGTGGTGGTATGGAAGAAAAGAATAATGAGACTAGACTTGTTATTAACTAGGAAAGGGCTACAGTACACAGTGACTTTGAAGGATAAAAGCCATGTAAATATCCTGGTACACTTTAATAACCTGTTGTTACTTCTGTTTACCAGTGAGTAGTCCTTGCCTCCCTGAATGCTGAAATATAACACTAGAGAAGCATGCCTAGGCAAGTGTAGAGTGGAAAGTGGAAGGCTTTATTAAATAATAGCATAAAAGATTTCCTCCCAGAGAAGGGACTCAAAAGGTGGATTCCATGGAAGGGAGTGCTCTTTTCTTTTTTGTAGTTAAAGCCTTATTTTAGTTCTTTCACATTCCTGTCCTTTGTTTTCCCTGAATCCTGCAGTGATAGAATGCTACTGCGAAGGCCAAAAGAGGGGAGATAGGTGGGCTGGTGGAGTAATATGGGAAGGAAGTGCATGGGGTGGTTTGATCACAACTTCCCTGTTTGCTGGGAGCTATGTCATTAACAGTGCTTTAGGTTGGGTTCAGGGCCTTGGGAACATTAACATTTCCATATCCCCAGGTGTTGTTCTGGTTTCCTGGACCCCATTCTCAACAATGGTCTCCACTTTCTTTGTCTTATTCAATATTAGACCCATTTAACTAACTACACTAGCTACCTGTCTTTTGATCTGGCTTCACTGGTTTACATTAATATTAACTAGTAACTTTAATACTTTTTCAATAACTGTTTAGATTGAATCAATAACCCAGGAATCAGTGAAGCAGAGAATCTAGTTTTATCTGAATGTGGTTTTAGTTATCACAGTGAATGAGTTAAGATTCCCCATTGAAGAGTTTACTGTGTGTTGTGCTCTCATTCCAACGTTCAATAGTTGTTCAATCCTTCGTTTTAGAACAATCTGAAAAAGGTGCCTACAGATACCAAAGTCTCTTGGCCTATATAGAAAATATCAGTTTCTGAGTCTTGCCTTCTAGAGATCAGTTTGAACTATCAGTGTGTAGCCTCTAAGGGGAGTAGTTGGATGTTGTGCAGATGGAAGGAATCTACTGATATTCCTTTCATCTAAAAGGAAGTTCATTTGGGGGGGGGACCAAACTAGGAATTCAACTCAGAGATATTCAACCACTTAGCCACATCAACAATCCTATTTTACATTTTATTTAGAAACCGTTTGTTAGTGCCTCACTATTGCTGAGGGTGATTTGAGCTCTCCATCCTCCTGCCTCAGAATCCCAAGTCCTTGGGATTATAAGCATTCCCACCATGACTGACTGAAAGTTCTTTTTTCTTTTATTAAATACTGTGAATAAAGCTGCAATGGAAATGGAACTACTGTTATTTCTTTGAGAAATAATGGATTGTATGTCATTTTAAACCCAGTTTGATTATTATTTTAATTGATTTAGATACTAGAGATTAACCCTTGGGCATTTTGTCACTGTGCTATAGCCCTACCTGTTCCCCTTTTTTGAGACAGTGTCACTCATTTGCTTAGGACCTTGCCAAATTGCTGAGACTGGTCTTGAACTTAGGATCATCTCTAGTTATCCTCCTGAGCCACTGGGAGCACAGGCATGGGCAGCCTTACTCTGCTACCCCAAAATTATTATTAGTGGATTATATGTCATTTTTTTTGAGAGAGAGAGAGAGAGAATTTCAGTATTTATTTTTTAGTTTTCGGCGTACACAACATCTTTGTATGTGGTGCTGAGGATCGAACCCGGGCCGCACGCATGCCAGGTGAGTGCACTACCACTTGAGCCACATCCCCAGCCCTATATGTCATTTTTATCTTAAGGTTTTGAAAAACCATAACAATTTTTCAAAAATATATTTATTAATTTTTTATTTCCCCAATATTTTTCATATATATGTACTCTGGCATCCCTGTAATTTTTCATGTATTTGTTTGTTTTGGTTTGGTTTGGTACTAGCAGCTAAATCCAGGAAAGCTTTCCACTGAGCAACATCTCCATTCTTTTTTATGTTTTATTGAAAGGGTAAAGTTTCTAAGCTGCAAGGCCTGAGTTAAAAAGTGAAGGACGAGGTATTGTTAAGTTCCTCTACTACACCCAGAACCTGAAATTCCTGAGGCAGTTAAGACAACGCAGTACTGGCCATTTAGTTGAATAATAGCCTAGGGCCCTGTGCAGCTTGTCACGTAAGCATACAGGGCCCGAACCAATCAGTTTGAATGTGTACCCCGTTTAGGAATGACCAATCACCCCCGCCCAATCTGTTCCCACCAATAAATGTGCTAATCATGTCTCAGAGTTGTTGTTCAATTTTCCCATGCCTCATGATAATATGTTCTGATGTATGCAAAGCCCCCACCCTCCCCAAAATGTGTACTTAATCACTGCTTGATCTCTGCTCTGGGCTCTTGGCTGCTCTGCATTCTTGAGTGAGCCGGGAGCCCCAGCACGTTGGAATGGAATGGATCCCCAATAAATCCCCTTCTGCAATTGCATGAGCTATCTCTTGGTGGTCTCTTCCTCTGACGCTTCACTGGACCCTTACATTATTTTGAGAAAAGGTTTTACTAAGTTGCTTAGAGGCTTGCTAAGATGTAGAGACTTTGTTTTAAATCACAATTCTAAACCTCTAGGATTAGTTCTCAGATTTTTTCCAAAGCTATTCTAAGAGCCCTGAAGAGGGTGTAGGAAATCTATTGAACTCATGTATTAAATCCTCCAGGAAAGTTTATGTGAAGTAGCCAGTGTAGGAGTGTTCTGCAAATATTTCTTTGAATAAACAGGTATTTCTTGTTTCTAATGCCTATTCTGAACCACTATAGGGTATCATAGTCCACAAAGGTACTAGAAAAACAATGTAAACTCATTGGTTTTCAATCTTTTTATTTGCATATGCTCAGTCACATTTGCTTCCAGAACTTAGAACTTCAGGACATAGTAACTTAAACAACATATGTTCAAGTTGAGAAACTCAGTGTACAAGCAAACTCCTTTAGGAGCAATATATAGTTCTCGCCTTGTTACTGGGGTGAGCAGGTTTGGGGCTGGGCTCATGAAATGCAAAAATCTTAATCAGGGTATCAGTGATTTATTGTGTTCCCTTCTGCTACCACAATACAAACTAGGGAGAATCTCCTCTGAGAGCAGTAGCAACTGAGAAAATTTGTTGGCAAATGTCTTCTTGAAATAAACTGTTATACAGATATCACTTGATATGTTACAGAGATGTCACTCCTATACTGGATACATTTTTGTGAGAAACTAATTAGGGGGTGTCCAGCACCTGGAGTGCTGATTTCTTGATAGTTCATAAGGTATGCCTCAGCAAGTAGTAAAACACCATATCCAAGTACCTTTACACTTTTTCAAGGCTACAAGCTGTCTTTGACAATTCTAGTCACATTACATCTTTATACTTTTTAGTTATCCATTCATTAATTAATTCCATTGTTTATTTGTTTCTTTATCCATTCACTTTTTCTTTAGTTGTCATTGTTTCAAAATTCCTGGTGATTATATAATGATATAAATATCCTGAATGTAAACTTCTGTAATGTTGCTGTATGTGTTTATTTATATAGTTACTTGTTATTTAAATGTTTTTTTTTTCATTTTCAAAGCCTGATTTATATTAGATCTTAATCTTGCTTTATGAATACTTGATAAAAACACATTATTTCAAACAGATTAAGGATTTATCACCTGGGCATAACTCCAATTTCCAACTAAAGTTGTCTCTGGGTCAACTAAAAGCTGTGCAAAAACTTCTCTTTGTTCCTATACACACCTTAAAATAGGATTCCTTTCCCACTTTTATATGAGAGCAAACTAACTTCTCAAAGCAGCAGTTAATAAACCTAGATGAGTTTACATTGACTAACCCACTATTGTTTTTAAATTGTTTAAAATCTTGACCCTGAAAGTGTCACTGATTACATTTTTAATATTCTCTCTCTCTCTCTCTCTCTCTCTCTCTCTCTCTCTCTCTCTAATATTCCAGATTGAACCAAGAAATGCTTAGCTTTTCTGCTAAGACACATCTTCTTCAGCTTTTTATAAAATATTTTATATAGAAAAAGGGTTCTGCTGAGTTTCTTAGAGCCTCGCTAAGTTGCTGGGGATGGCTGGCTTTGAAATAATGATGTTAAACCCACAGCCTCAGAAGACTCCAGGATTATAGACATGCACCATTGCACACAGCTTTTGATACTCTCTTTAAAGTAATCAGTCACAACTCTAAAAATTGAAATTGCATTTATAAGACTCTTTTCTAATGCAGTAAGATATTATCAACTGAAATATTTTTGAAACAAATTTAACTAATGACTACTATTTGATTCCCAGAGTTTACTTTTTACCTCTTTACAACTTAGTGAATGGTCTTCTTCCTTGTTTTTAGAATATAGGTGTCTTCTGCTATCAAATGAGTCTAGGGGTAAATATGTTGAAAATATGATTCTAAACTTATCACCAATCCCCATATTTATAAGAGTATTGAGGGCAGAAAAAAAATTATATTTTTAACTAATGAATCAATTTCAGTAAAAGCATAGTATCAGAGTTCAAGGTAGAATTCAATTAAGATGCTTCAATGGTAAGGTGATGTCAGAACCACCATCCTAAAAATTTAGGAACCTCTGAAGCACCATGTAAGACTTGGAATGCAGTCATTTCTTTGACTTACTCATTTTAACTTCTTGAATTATACCTAGAATTAATTTAACCATATTATATTTTATTTCTGTTTAAAACGGTTCAAGGAGTCTACATTATTTTCACAAATGACTTTACTAAACTTACATTTTCACCAACAGTATGCAAGCATTTTAGTTTTCACATATCCATAGTTTCTTGACACTTTTTGGTTATTAGATTGTTGACAAATCTATTCTGTCTCTTTTGGTGGGGGGTAGGCACTGATGATTGAACTCAGGGGCACTCAACTACTTAGCCACACCCCAAGCCCTATTTTGCATTTTATCTAGAAACACGGTCTCATTGAGTTGCTTAGTGCCTCACTTTTTCTGAGGCTGGGCTTTTAATTCAAGATCCGCCTGCCTCCACTTTCCAAACTGCTAGGATTACAGGCATGTGCAACCATTCCTGGTGACAAAAGTTACTCTAACGCCTGTGCTCAGTATACAAATGTCCACATTTTGACTTGTGTATCAAATCTGTCATGGAACATTGTAGAGTCCAGTCTGTTAAGTAGCCACAGAGAGAGTGTGTGAAAACCTTTTCTGGGAATTAACAGCTGTATGTGCTTTCTAATCCCTGTTTAGGATTTTAGCAGCCCATTGAGATGCTTAACAACCAATGGAAAACCAATAGTTTGTGATCTAGGGGAGACTTGCATATGATCAGTCAGCTTTATTCCCAGAACTTGAGCATTTGGAATGGCTTTCTGTTTGAGGTCCTCCTGCCTAAGCCTTCTACATTTCTTTTTGCACAGTGTTTTGCTATATATGAGATAATTAGTTTCTTCCATTGACTAGAAGATGTTAAGAGATTAACAACGTTTGGTGGAAAAACCCAAAATCTTGCTGGGAAAAGTTGGCTGTCATGGAATTGTTAGAAGAGGAAGCTGGAGACTGGAGCTCTTTGTGTGCTGAACACCCATAAATGCATAAAACACATTATTTGTGATTTAACTTCTCTCTCCTGATCCTAGTGTTTTAAGCCCATGGATTCACTTTCATGAACATAGATAACTATCCCATTTTCTGTGTTCTTAGCACTTATGAATGTGAAAATCCTTCTTTAACACAAACAAAATTAAGATCTAAAGCACAGAAATTATTTAGAGGTAGGATGTTATATATATGGTCTTAATATTTCCCTTCTCAGGGTGACAATGGTTGTTGGTAATTCTGTTCCAATTACATAGTACATTGCCTAAGGCTGGAATAAGTCCAAGTATACCCTAGGTTTTTAAAATCATCAAGTGGCAAACAATTTTCCCAGTTGTCCAGTTTATATAAATCTCTCAAGTCATTTTTTTTTTTACTTTGCTTAAGAGGAACATGAAACATAACAATTACATTTAAGATATCCATGGATAGAGAGAAAGTCAGTATCTCTTATTCATTTATATTCCACACATTGCCCACACTTAAGATATGCCTTCTATCTTTTGGATTTACAGATTGTCTAAACAAACTATACCAGTAAATTCTGCCCCCAGTCAATAATTCCTTAGGTTTGGCCATGCCAACCATTCACTTGTGATGTTGTTCTTGAGGCGTTTAGATTTATGTTGGATATTCAATTTCTATTAAATATACATAAAGTGTTATGTACATATACACTTATTTATGGATTTTCTATTGTATTATGATTCTTTGTTTTTTTATTATTGTAAAATAAGTTCTTCTTTTAATTCAGAATTTGGGGGCTGAAAATCATGTATAATACATAACATTCCAAATTAATTTTACAATATTTGCTCTGGTAACTTCTTCCACTAAAAGTAAAATTTGCTAACATTTTAATGAGATGATGTTGTAGATTTAGGGGGAATTTTACATCTTAGAAATGATGAGTTTTATCATGTACATAAGTCTTTTATGTTCTTTTGTATACTTTTATTTTCTCAAACATGCATGCATGCAAAATATTACGTTTGTGACATCTATATAAAATTATGTAATGACTAACATTTATCAAACTAGATATATTATGATAAAAATGGGTTCTGAAAATTATTTTTCTCACCCTAATCTCTGTCTTTCTTACTCTATTCTCTTTATATCTTTCTTAATGTACATTGCCTTTTCTGCATATCATGGATTTTATCTGTTTGAACAAATACTGCCATATCCTTTTATGTTATCGTGGTTCAGACATGCAGTAATTTTTATAAGCATATGCTTCTACTGGGGAATGAACATGTATTTTCAATAGCTAGTTTCTTAAAAGAAATAACACATTTTACTCTCTCTTTTGTTCGTAATAATTTATTTGCTCCATGTGTTTGCTGATACTATTTAATTTTGTCTCACAGATATGATTTTATTTGTCATTTTCAAATTTAGCTATTTTATAATTATTGAATACTTATGTTTCCTATTGAAATATGGCTATTGACGTCTATTCCCTTCCTTTTATTACTACCAGGGATTAAATCCAGAGGCACTTTACCACTAAATAACATTCTAGATTTTTTTAGTATTATCTTTTAAATATGGTTTTACTTAATTACTCTTCACCTCAATAAATTCCTGAGACTGGGATTGAGCTCACAATTCTTATTTCTGAGTATCCCAAGTTGCTGGAAGTATACAAATGTACCAACATGAATAGCACTTACCTTCTTCTTTTTTTTTTTTTTTTTTTTTTTTGAGTCTCTGTGTTTGAAATTTTCTTTTTTATTTTTATTTACTTTTTTGGTACCCAGTTTTAAAATCAGGCTTGCTTAACTGCTGTGCAACATTCCCTGCTCTTTTTATTTTAATTTTCCTCCTTTTTCATATGTGAGGCATACATTTTGTCCTACATGAGGAAATTAGTTTTTCTCAATTGTTTATTTTAGTTTGTACCCTTCAATGATATGATATCATAAATATAAATTTCATTTTAATATTTTTCTATTTTGTTATAAAGGTATCATTTAACTTTGAAAACAAACAACCATAATTCCCTCTTTTATTATTATTATTTTATTATTTTAGATGACTAAAGAAAAGTGTACCATACTACTTCACAACATTTACAGTCCTATCTAAAGTATATTTTGAGTAAGCATCTCACTAAGCTGCTTAAGCTCATCTAGATTTTGCAATTTTTTCTTCTTTTCCTTCCAAGTATCTAGTTTTATGGTCACCCACCACTAGATACACTGTATAAAACTCTTTGTTGTAAAAACTTTGCATATCTTATATTTTTCTTTTCTATTAAATTATGATTTTTTTGCCATTGAATGCTTTATTAAGTCATACCAGTAAATGATACAATGGAATTTTTTCTTATTAAGATACTCCATTTTTGTGCAGCTTTCTTTGGAAAGTTTGTCATTTTTTTCCCTTTATGGTAGTTCAGTTTCTGTGTTTTACCATTATCTAAATGACCAGAATCTTTTTAAGTATTCTGTCTTTAGATCCATGGGGCTGATTATTCACCTCCTTTATGAGATCTATATTGATTGCTATAATGTTAAATCCCATAGTCATATGTGGCACAATGTTTTCATTAATGAGGTACTTTATGTACTCTAATGGCTAAATAATAACCTAGGTATATATTAGTCTATACCATCTAGAATTATGTGAGTACTCTGCATCATTAGCAAAATAACAGAACAACCTTACGATGCATTTTCCAGAATGCATACACATAAAATGAGGCATTATTATATATACCATACACTTTACAAGTATATAAAACATAAATAATATAAAAATGTTACTTCTGAAATTTACCAGCATTCTTTTAATTTTAGTTGTATTCTCAATGTAAAATTTGTAATTACTGATACTTTCTATGCTATATTCACTATTAATATGTTTAAATATTACTTCTTTGTTAGTATTTTACCTCTATTCTCTACCTACACAAATTTCCTGTCTCAAAATATTGAGATGAATAATTAGCTAATGAGTTCTTAGTTTTATGTTTAATTAATCATTTAATAGTGTAATTTTATTTTAACCATAACTTAGATATATTTTTCAGGTTTATTAATATAGTTACTGAACTTTTTTTGTTCTTGAAATTGAACCCAGGGTCTTGTGCATGTGAGGCAAGCACTCTACCACAATTGAGTGCTAATTACTATCACCCTAATTACTATACCTATTTAAGGTGTATACTTTTAGCATTTGACCTACAAACACATCCAAAAAAACAGATCAATAATTAATTGATTCATCCATTACTCCAAATATATTCTATTACCCTTTTTTAGTTTCTCTCTTATTCTCTTCCCCACCACCTTTTGTGAAATTAATTTGATCTTATTTAACAATGCAAATACATGACCAGCATCAAATCTCTATAGGTCAATGAATTATTACAAGTGGAACATACTATGTAACTACTATTTCTATTAAGAAATAGACCATTAATGAAACTATGGAGAACAGCTTTGCTTTCAAAGTACCCTCCAGTCACCCTAGTGGTAATTTCAACATTTTTGTTCCAACTTATTCTTTTAATGTATTATTTTTTAAAAAATAAGTAAATAAATATACAGCAGTGTTGCCATTTATTTATTTAATTATACAAAAATTTAGTAAAATATGTAGTTAATTGTGTAGAAGACAGAATCTTACACCATTTATGCTTAAAGCTTTGTTGGTGGAGAAAAATCAGAGGATGATCCAGGAGTCATAAAAAAGAGGGGCAGCTCAAAATGTCATAGATGGAGTATTAAGAGTTCAGGTATGAGAGGTAACGTGAGTATAAGGATTGGTGGGATAAGTTGAACAAAAAGAATAACAAAAGATTGGGAATGAGTTATTGGGGACAATCTGAGGAAGCTCAGATTGAACAGATCCAGAAGTGAAACATCAGCAGATTTAAGTTTGAGGAGCAGTGCCTGTATAGGAACAAATTAGAAGTCTTGAAAAAACAGAGTGTGACATCTCTGTTAGAGCTCTAAGAGCAGAAAGCCAGGTGTGTGGCATACTTGTTTGATTATACCATTACACCCTTAAGTTCTGGTTATTAGGAATTTCCAAATATGAGGCCACTGGGGTAAGTATTATGCTGCCACAATATTTCCTGTCTTCTCCCACTTGGGATGAAACTTTTTCTCATCTGATACACAGTTAACAGTTTCTTCCTCCTCCTCAGATCCATTCTTTCACTCCTTCACCACTTTTTCTTCTACTCATTCCTGTTGGCCCTTCTTTCCATTGTGTCTATATTCAGATCCTTGATTCTCAAATATGCTACTTCCTTATGCTTTACTCTGACATTATTGTGGGACTGGGCACAGGCTAATGGGAATCTTAGGAACAAGGGCCCTAATTTAGGGAACTTGGACAATGGAAGGTGCTGGCAGATGCAGTCTATTTTTATGGTGAAAGCAGTAGTGGCAGCCATCTTTTGGAACATTCAGAATATTTTGGTGTACAAGAATAGAACTGATGACTCATTAAGGTTTACCTATGTAGGCAGTACCAAATCAATTTTCTACTAGGCTCTAAAGTTTTGCATGGCAAAGAATAGGGTTTGTCAATTCCAATAAATTATTATGTTTGTAATTTCAGTCTTTTTTTTATTTTATATATCATGTTTTTCTTCCTGGTTGGTATGCAACAGTGAATTTACTTTTTTGAAAACTCGTCTAAGGAGTAGTGATATATACTCCTTTTTGTTTTTGTAAATTTATGTGATGGTTGAATATTTTCTCTTTTATTAAGTGAATTTAGAAATATTTTGACTGTAAAATACTCTTTTGGTATGCCTTCATTTCCTCACAAATATAACACCACTTTTATTCTGTCATATCAACTTTTTGCTATATATGTACTTTAAAAGTATTTTCTCCCACTTTATATTTTAGCATTGATCATGGACTGTTCCTTATACTAAAATATTAAAAATTGGTCTTCAAATATATACATCTGTGGAAATATACAGGGAAGGGTCTTAAAAATTGAGTAATATTGGTCACTGATGTAGTTTCTCCTTTCCCAGTATTCAAATAAGTACCATGCACATTTATTGTAGGAGGATGATCCAGCCCCGACAGAAAGGATAAATAGAGTATTATTTAGAATAATACAAAACTCCATGGGATTGAGAGAGTTTCTAGGGTTCCAAGAAAAAACAAATAAGACCTTCACTCTGGAAATGGCTCTGTCCTCTGCTCTGCATCTGGAGACAGTATATTATGTCACTTTTTAATCCATCACGCTCACATTTGTACATAATTAACCTGTCTTGCTACATTCTCTTAGCTCAGTGACCCCTCTATTTCTTCATCCACTGTGCATGAAATTTCCTTTTTTTGTGATTCTGTCAAATACTCTGTGCAAGAATATAAATAAGCTTTTTTTTTAAGAGAGAGTGAGAGAGGAGAGAGAGAGAGAGAGAGAGAGAGAGAGAGAGAGAGGGAGAGAATTTTTTAATATTTATTTTTAGTTCTCGGCGGACACAACATCTTTGTTGGTATGTGGTGCTGAGGATCCAACCCGGGTCGCACGCATGCCAGGCGAGCGCGCTACCGCTTGAGCCACATCCCCAGCCCTATAAATAAGCTTAATGAAGGATTTACCTTCTCTCTCTCTCATATATATATATATATATATATATATATATATATATATATATATCATCCAGATGGTGACCATTAACACACCCATAAATATGAGGTTATATGTTATATATATACATATATATGCATATATATATATATATATATATATATATATATATATATTCTAAATCTCTTTATATATTTTCTCTCACCTGTCTGTATTCCTGGATTCTCTTTTTCACTTCTCCCATACAAAAGCAAATGTTTATTAATTGTTTTCACTTTTATCTCTATATTCTCTCTTTCTCTCATTTTTTTTAAGAGAGAGTGAGAGAGGAGAGAGAGTGAGAGAGAGAGAATTTTTAATATTTATTTTTTAGTTCTTGGCAGACACAACACCTTTGTTGGTATGTGGTGCTGAGGATCGAACCCCAGGCCGCACGCATGCGAGGCAAGCGCGCTACCGCTTGAGCCACATCCCCAGCCCCTCTCTTTCTCTCTTAAAACACCACATCTTACAATACTTCTGTTCTCTCATTGTCAATTATTAGAAATTGTGAACTGTTTTAGCAAACTTACTATTTATATTGTAGACAATAATTTAATACACCATTTCTGTTTATTTTGACAAAACTGTGGATGCTTTAATAGGAGCTATTAAGATTAAAGGTGTATATTGTTTGCATTTGGTGCTATTAATATTAGCCTTCCCCTTAAATGTGAGGTGTTGGGAGAATTCAGGTACACTATAAGACTTCAATGTAGAAACTACTGCCTCAGAATCATACTGCTATGTGGAAAAAAAACACAAACAAAATGAAAATCAAGAGATCAAAGTGCCTCAAAAAGCCATCAAATTCCAACAATGGAATCTGTGGATGACAGAGTAGAATAAATATCAGAAAGGAATTTAGAAGATACATAATTTGGCTGAACTTTGAAATGAAGGGTGATACAGTAGAGGAAATACAGTAAGTAAAAGATCATGTCAATAAAGAGGCAGAGATTATGAAAAGAAATCAAACAAAAATCTTCATATGAAGACAATAATAAACCAAATTAAAATTTCAATGAAAAAATTTCACTAACAGACTGGATCACTTAAAGAAAAAAAAAACTACAGGCAATGAAGACAAAATATATACTCTTGAAAATGAAATCAACCACACTAAGAGGACGGTAAGAAATTATGAAGATAAATTCTAAGAAATAAAAGATAACATGAAAAGACCAAAATAGATGAAGTCTTAAAGACAAAAACCAAAGTAATGCATAACCTTTTAAAAATAATAATATCAGAAAAATTCCAAATCTAAAGAATAAAATGGAAAATCAACTACAAGAGCCTTACAAAATCCCAGATGAATAAAATTACAGCCAAACCTCACCAAGGCACATTATAATAGGAGTGAATAACCAACAGAATAAGAATAAAATTTTAATGCCTGCAAGAAACAAAAATTATATATAGAGGTAAACCAATTTAATTTTCAGCTGATTTCTCCACCCAAACCCTCAATGGCAGGAGGTCCTGGAATAGTATATATCAAGCTCTAAAAGAAAGTGAATTTCAACCAAGATCATTATATGTAGCAAAATTAAGCTTCAGATTTAAAGATGCATGCTCTGAGAATATGCCATATTTGGAGAAGGACAGAGATAAAATGCCAAAAGAGTGTAGATGGGGAGGAGGCATCAGAAGAGCTTGGTGGCATGCAGCAAGCAGAAAGCAGCCTTTTCAGCTGATTCCATCATTGCTTAGGAGGCTTGACTCAATAAGAAGTAAATTTTGTAAAAATTGAGTAAATAATATATGAGCAAAGCAGAAGCAGAGAATGGGAGGCATTAGGTAGAAAAGTGAGAAGCAGAAAACAAGTGGTGAGGGAGCCTGTCTTTATAGTTTCCCTCATCTTTGGATAAAATCTGCTTATAACAGACTCAGCTCAACAGCCTGGTTGGGAAAAGGTTCAGCTCTAATCTCACCACAACCATTAATTTGAAAGCCCCCCTCGGTAAAATGTGCTGTGAAATCATTAGGAAATTTAGAATCAGACAACCCTAGCAGCACTAGTTTATTCTTTACCCAGTATAATTATTCTTCATGATTTAGTGCTTAGTTTAAGTGCCTGCTCACAAAACTACACTGTTTTCCCTTGGAAGATTATAAATTAGTTTGAATTCTTAGAACTTATTTATCTTTGAGGTCATGAATCTTTCCTTTAGTCTAGACTTACCCATTCATTATTAGAAGGAATAAATATTTTATTTGAGAGATAAATTATGTCCTCTGGTGATATGTACAATGTGTATATTTTTATAATTGGAGTCTATAACTTAATACATGAAGCTGTTTTGAGATTGAAATATGCTGAGTAATTTTTGGTATTTAGAATCTCAACTTTATGAAGTCTGTGTTCATGATCTTTTTAACAACTACCTTTGATTCTATAAAAATCACTGAGATACCATTATTGCCTAATTTAGTACTCTAAATTATCATTTACCAGTGCTTTTTTGAATTTTGCATTCTATTTTGAAATCTACATCATGCCAAGAACTTTGGAAAATTAATTCACTCCTGATACTTTTATTAACATTTTTTCTTAATTTCAGTTTGAATAGAAGCTGCCATATTTGGACTGAAGTTACTTATTCAAATTATAACTAAATTTAAGAATTTTGTCTGTAAAAATGAATTTGAAAAGTACTTGTGTCAATTCAATTTGAAGTGAAAGGAGATATTGACTACCTGCCTTTGACTGATCTCTGATCCTTGGTTGTGAGTGGACTATCTAGTTATTTAGTACTTGGCCTTCAGCTACTAGACTGTTTATGAATTTGAAAAATTGTAAATGCCCTGGGTTTAAATTAATAATTTCTTTGATTTTGTGAAGAAATAAAGAATATTGGCAGTCATGTAATTTTTGAAAAGCATTTAGTAATTAAAATAAAAAAAAACTATTCCTGAATTCTTCATAGAAAACGTCCTTCATTTAGTACAATTTTGTGTTCTTACTATTAACATCTTTAGGAATATGTAATAGTTAAACATTGAAAAGAGGCAATACAAAATGGTAGGTAAGAATGTGAACTTAGAAATCTGACTGGTTGCCTGGGCTCACATCCTGGCTCTGACACGGCACAGCCATGTAGCCTGGGCACACTACTCAACATCTCAGGATTTTTTTTTTCCTGTAAAGATGGAATAATAATAATGCCTGCATCAGGATTTCTGTAGGATAACCTGTTGGAAAATATGTAAAAACATGTAAATCTTTAGACCTTAAGTAATACCCGGATCATAGAAAAACCATCATAACCTTTCTTTCTTTCTTTCTTTCTTTCTTTCTTTCTTTCTTTCTTTCTTTCTTTCTTTCTTTCTTTCTCTTTTTCTTTTTCTTTTTCTTTTCCATTAAGCAGTCTGTGCACCTGGAAAGCAAGGAGCGAGCTGTTCCAGAGTTGCCAGAAGGAGCACATGGTCTGGGCCAAGAGGAGCAGCAGAGAGAGGAGCAGGCAGTGAGCGACAGGGTACCCTGGCATGAATGCTAAGCTACCCAGACTGTAGAGGGACGTGTGGCTGCAGCTGGGACTCTACCAGGAGGTGCACCCTCCCTGCGCGTTAGTTATGCGAGTTGTAAAATTACTATCCAAATTTCTCACAGTGTTTTTCAAACAGCATTGTTCTTGGTTACAGAAAATTCTTGGCTTGATTCTTGGTATGAAACTGGAAGTGCAAAGCACATCTTCTCTTGGCTTCCTTTTCTCAACTTACACATTAACCCTGAAAGTAAAACCCATTCTGTGGACAACCTTTCAAAGATGCTGTTCATCTTTCAAGACCCTGTTTTAGCAGACAGAGAAGGTACTGATGATCCAGACCTTTTTTCTTGTCATTCTGAGAAAAAAAAAAAAACGATGCTGAAAATGCCTGCTGAAGGGAGGGTCCCGCCCTCACAGTCTACGTCAGAGAAGGAGGTGCACAGAACAGTGACAAATATGTTGCCCTTTGAATCCTCCAAATGCATCTCATTTTACATGGTAAAGCTACAGAATGTATCTGCAAGGGTGTGTGTCTGCACAGATGTGCATGTGTGTATCAGACAGCCAGTATACACATTTTATTTTATTCTGAACTTTAATAATTAGACTTGAAAATTTCAATTTGATGATTAAATAATCAGATTATTTCATTTCCATATATTATAAACTATTACAGGGTAAAAAGCATTGATTCTTGTCCATGTCTCAAATAAAATCATGCTATGAATTTTTAGACCAAGATTTTTTTGTGTGTGTGCTGAGGATTGAACACAAGGTCTTGTGTATGCAAGGCAAGCACTCTACCAACTGAGCTATATCCTGAGCTAGAGAAAGATTTGTAATGAAAATAAAATATCTCACATCAGAGAAGTGGACATACATGTTTTTTTTCTCCAAGTGGTGTAGTTTCAGTTGGAGAATAAAAGCTGAATTTTGTTTCATACATACCTATTGTCCTCTTAACATTTATACAAGTAGGATTTAGGTTCAAGATATATCTCTTTGTCTCATGGTTTTGTTGCTCTACTTTCTTTGAAGCTGTCCTCTTAGAAGTTTCTGCTGATACTTAGCATTTTTATACTACCCCAAAGGATATGTTGAAGAGAGAGAGAGACCATTTAGACCACATGTCTAGAGGTTGCACATGTGAGTATAGGGTAACCAGATCAGTTTAGTTTGCCCTAGATTGTCCCTGTTTTAGTGGTTAATATTTTTTTAGTCCCTGGGAATGTCAAGGTGGTTGACCACACTTCTTGTTTACTGCTCCTGGGGTTATATAACTTGCCCTTTTGTATTTGTCTTTTCTTTACTACTATCAAAGTTTCTATATTTCCAAGGAACTATGGAAAGTTCAATGCTAACTGATGCTGAAATATTTTGTGAACAGAACTGAATTTATTTCCAAAGTATTTTTCTCAGTAATGTACCATTGTCCCTACAGCAGAACTAACTATAGATTCCACTTATACAACATTATTAAAGTTAGAAGATGACAGGTTGTTGGGGGTTAGTGATGTAGGGGAGGGACAAATATGAATGGATTAGAGAAGGACATCTAAATAGAGCCTTGGGGCCATGGAAATACTCTGCCTTGACTGTTTCACAGCAGCATTCTGGTGAGGTGTCCAGTTGTTATTTTTTAGGCTGGTATTGTTTCAGGAAATTGGATAAAGGAAATGCATCATCTGTGAATTACTATTTCTTTAAAAAACCTGTGAATCTGTAGTTATCTCAAGAGCTTAGATGCAGGGAATGGGAAGAGAAATGTGAAACCTGCAAAAAGTATTAGAAAAAGTTTTATTTTCAGGTTGGGTCAGTGGCTTAGTGGCAAGATAGCTTGCCTAACATGTGTGGGGCACAGGGTTTGATCCTTAGCACCACGTACATAAATGTGCAAATAAAATAGAGACATTCTGTCCATCTACAACTACAAAAAAATAAGGAAAATGTTTCATTCCCAAAGTATGGAAGATTTCCAGAAGGAAACTCCTTTAGAAATTCTTTGTATCTGCTCCTGGACAGGCAGTGTATTAAGAGCTTTGAGACCATGGATACTCATTGTTTTGATAGCATAGCTACTGCTTAATTTTGTTTTGATGCTGTATACACCATGTTCAGTATTTTAGTACTATTTCAAAAAGTAGAGGCTTCTGAGTATTTCTTAGGAAGCTGTGGTCAGTACAGTCTGGTGGTGCAGAGCCTGGGATCAGACACCACACCAGGGCTTATGCCTTAGCTCTACTTCCGCTGGGTAGTATAATCTTTGACAAATCATTTATTGTTTTTGGCATGAGTTCTTAAATGTAGGATGAGATCAGAGAAGTCAGTTTTGTCTCTATCATAAGTGAGATGTGAAGAATCATTGAGACAATGAATGCATTCTATGAGTGCTCTGCAGATGCCAACTTTTCTTCAATTATTATTGGAAGCAGGTACAGTAGTGGTGCAGGAAAACCAAGAGATATATTTCTTCTTTTTTTTCAACAACTGTGATTTGTAGAAAGTCTCTTAGCCTTCCATAACTTTGTTTTCTTCTGTGGAATCTCATTATGTCTTAGTACATGACAGGTCAACAAGATTCTTGGTTCCAAATGCCTGGATTGTGAGGTGAACTTTCTAGAGGCAATAAAGCCATGACTGAAAGCACAGGCTAGAGTCTCACAGGCATCAATTTGTATCTTGTCTCTGCCTCAGTTCCAAGACACATGTATCTCACTGCTGATCCACATCTTTTCCCTCTGCTTTTCTCTAAGACTGCATTTTTTTCCAGAACAGCACTGTAATCAACCCACCCCAGGTGCAAATCAAAATTATTACTACTGTTGTAATACCTCTAATATTATTACTCATTCTCTACTCAAACTAGTGCCCAATAGGCAAATTTACCAATGCCACTACCCTCTTCCTGTTTTTCCAGGTAAGTGTTTTTGGACTACATTTACTGATTCTACACATTGGCTTTGCTTCTTTTCCAGCTGTATGGTTAGAGTAGGATAGTGGAAGAGAACACAGAGCCTACAAATCCTATCTGTTTGCTGTTTGGTTCTTTGTGGAACGTGTTTGCTGACCCGCGCTCCGTGCTTCTAGGATTCCTTCAGTTGGACTCCAGGCTTCGCTCGTGCCCAGGATCCCGGGTGGCCCTCCCATGCAGGGACTGAAGCTCTCCAGGGCAAGCTTGTCTTCTGGGCACCTGGAAATGGTGAATGTGCAGTGGCACCTGGTGCCTGGACAGGGAGGCTCAGGAAGGAGATGGGGCAGGGAGGTGGTCCAGCGGGTCCTGCTGTGGGGGGAACCTGAGTTGGCCCACCCGGACTCTAGGTGCTCTCTGTGTCCACAGGTCTGAGCCCATTGTGGACAGCGCCCCTCAGTCCCCCTGGCCAGCCGGGTGGAGAGGGTGACAGTGGCGGAGACCCCTCGCAGCATCCCCATCCCCTGGGGCAGCCTCAGCCCCTGCTGGAGTCCTATTTATCTGGCAAGTGAGCACAGCTGCCTGGCATCTTCCCAGGCTGTGGTGATTGACAGGTGGGACCAGGACAAGAATCCAATTCCAAGCCAGGGGATCCTGCACACCTGTCATCCCAGTGGCTGGGGTGGGGGCTGATGCAGAAGGATTGCGAGGTCAAGGCTAGCCTCAGCAAGTGGGTGAGGCAATTAGAGACTCCAGGAGAGGCTGCCTCTAAATAAAATGCAAAATAGGGCTGGGAATGGGGCTCAGTGGTCAAATGCCCCTGAGTTCAATGCCAGGTACCAAAAGAAAAAATAATAATAAATCTCCAAACACCGTTTTCCTGCAGGAGGGGAGCTGCGGTGTACAGGGACCCGACTTATTCCTGAGCTAGTTTGTGGAGTTTATTTGTTTTTGTTTGTTTTTGTTTTGTAGTTAACAGAAGGGTGATTTACCACTCAGCTCTGTCCCTGGTAGTTTTTAGTTTTTATTGTGATCGCTGGTCTAGCTAAGTTGCTGAGATTGGCCTGGTTAAGGTTTGATTGATAATGGCTTTTCCATTGCAATTAAGTGTATGATTTTTACACACTCATGGGCTCGTGGATGGACTTTGTTGTCATTGTAATTCCTTGATGACAATTGTAACAGTACCACTTCACAATGCACATGTTAGGTAATAACTTCTTTTTTTTCTCTTATAATTCAAAAGATTCTTGGTTAAGTTTACATATATTTAACTTTGTGGATGAATATTAGGACTGGATGCTTCCATTGAGAAAAGCATGCTGGATTGTTTATTAGTGCATCAGAGTTATACATAATGCCACATGCATATGGCACCCGTATAAAACTTACCCAAGGTATTTTATATACTATTTTTAAGATGAATGTACTAAGACTATTAATGTATTATCCTGGTCATATAAACTGATTCCAGCAAGCCCCTGTGGTGGGGGACTATCATGTGTCTTTAATAGCAAAACTGATTCCACAAATAATTAAGAAGCACTTAAACTCCTTGAGTTTATTAGAATTATTTTGTTTCCTATCTTCATTGGTACTATTTAATTTTTTCTCTGATAGGTTTTAGTTTACATTTCTCGGGTTTCTAAAGGTGTTGGATTCTTTTTATTCTCATTATTATGGAACACATGGGTATCTCCTGTGCAAATTGGCAGCTCAAGTCTCCTCCCTGAATTTCTTCTTTGGTGGATTTCAGAGTGTTGTGATCCTGGCCCCTTTCCTACCCAAGGGGGCTGAGATCTGCAGGGGTCTCAGGTTTTTCTTCCTTCTGAGCTTTTCTTTTTTGGAGGGACATGGGGGGCATAGTGGATTGAATGCAGAGGTCCTTTCCCACTGAGCTACATCCCTCTTACTTTTTATCATTTATCTTCAGACAAAGGCTGAGTCTGGCCTTGAACTTTTGCTCAGCCTCCCAAGTGGCTGGGATTACAGATGAGGCCCTCCTTCCTGGGTCCCCCTGAATGTTCTAAATGTAAGGGAAGCAAAATGTCAGATCCAGAACCCCGTCTCACAGATGAAAGCTGTACACATGTATCAATGATTCCTCAAATTCCAGTCCCCTGTCCCCATTTCCAGTAAAAATTTGTGTGTGTGGCCCTCCCAGGCCAGACACCTTGTCAGAATGTCTTTGGGCTGAGGGTCCCCCCTGTGGACTGCATGTCCCAGAAGTCTCATGCCCTCTGTGATATTTTCCTGGTCCTGTTTTGGCTCTGCCTGACATGAGGATCCCACACCTGGCACATCTGAGGTCTCCTGAGCCTCTGGTAATCTCAGCCACCTGTTGACCTATGAGCAGGTGCATTTAGGGGAAGTAGTTTCTCAGGGGAGCAAGTGAGAGCTCTGGGGTTGGGAGGAGTCTCCTTATCCAGAAGCCACTTCAGATGTTCTCTCCTCCTGGCTCATGTGGATCCTGGAACATCAGTAGGCATGCAGCCATTTATTAACACATGGGTTCAAGTTCCTTTGGAAATGCGTCCAGAGAGGTTGTTAGCTTTTAAAGAACTCCATGCTATTTTTAAAAATGGCTGTACTAAACTGGTCTTCTAGCCCCATGTGAGCGGGTCTCTTTCTCCATACCCACGTCATTGGAGGACTAGCTCCTTTGCCTGTTTGATAGGAGCCTTTCCCACAGCTGGACACAGGCTGCAGAAGCTCTCCTACTTGGCTGGGGTTGAATTCCTGATGCAATTGGATAGAACCCAGGCTGCCTGTGCTCACTGCAAGAAGGTGGTGTGAGCCTGTTCTAGAAAGAAACAGGGTTTTGACCCCTTTTGCTTCACTCCTGGTGTGGATTGTAGCACAGGGAAATACTCAGTCATCAATGTGAAGCACCTCCTTTGTGATCCAGGGAGATTTTCATATGCACAGTTACCATTGCTCCCAAAGCTTGGTGGGTTAGGATGGAGTCCATGAGATGGGAAAAAGTGTTGGACTCTGAGTGCCTGGACATACTTCTTCCAGAAAGAACTCTTCAGGCCTGGAGTTATTACTGAGGTAGGGGGGAGAAGGCTCAGGCAGGGCTGCTGAGTGACTGTAATGCCAGCCACTCGGGAGGCTGAGCACAAGTTCACAGCCAGACTCAGCCTTTGTCTCAAGATAAATCATAAAAAATATGAGGGATGTTAGCAACCACAGTTTGCAGATCATGCTGGTAAATCCCTTCTAGGGATAAACTGGGACCCTTGAGACCTCACTCCCCTTCTGCCCTTGTCCCTAGGATAAAGCTCATGACCCTCCACAGCCATAGAAAACCACCCCTTTCCTTTCCTCCTGATACTTCTGCATATCCAGCTCTTTTTTATATGAGCACCAGGCAAATTGCATTTCCAGCTACAAGTTATTTAGTGTTCAATGTGCTCCATTTATAACCCCAATCAGTCTTCCTGTACCCTGGGTGACATTGGATTGGGGTATTCTGTCCCAATTATGTGGCACATTGCTCAAGGCAGGACTAATGCCTATGAGTCCCTCAACTTTGCCTGCCCTTCAAATGGTAGAGATTTTCTCAGTGGGCCAATGCATATGTCTCTCAATCCGTGTATAAGTTTATTTAAGGGGGACTCAAAACAGAAGTAGGTGTTTATTTGGTGCATCCATGTGTGAAGAGAATCCAGGAGCCTCCTGTTCTGGTATAATTTTGAAACATAATCCTCCTCAATATGTGTTTCTTCAGAGTGCTGAAATATAATCCAGTACCACACACGTCCTGCCCCCAAGTCCTACCAGTGCTCTGTGCCTCCAGTTCCCACACCTCCCTTCATGTTGGGTTGTCTTGTTCATTCACATTAAATCCTCTGCTGGAGATGGTTGCATTTAGCTAGGCCTTTTCATTGCACTTTATAATAAAATTGACATTTACATACATGTAGCCTCATCTATGAAATTTCTGCATTGTGATGTTTTTGGTCCTCAAATTACTGCAATATGATAATTTTATAACATGCATGAGTGCCTGGTAATGATAGCACCTGCTTTTCCTCTTAGAGTTCATAATTCCTGGCTAATTTCATATCAATTCAACCTTCCAGGAGAATTTTCAAACTGTTTGCTTTTTTTCTGTCTACAATGAAAAGGAAATCATGGTGAAATTTTGATGGGGTGTTGTCATAGATGAACCTGAGGGAAGCTGTCCTCTGTATAATGAGGAGTCCTATCATCTATACCCAGGGTGTGTAATTCAGTCTTTTATGTGCTGATCTGTATTTGCATTTTTTCAAATTCTGCAGATGTACTATTTAAGTATGCTTATATGTGAAATGTGACATTTATGTGACAGCTATATAAAACTGACATGGTGTTTCATAGTATTTGTCAAACTGTATGAAATACGGCAAACAAAATGTAGCTGGTTGCCAGAAATGGTTATTTTCCATAGCTTATTATTTATCTATTACCAAATGGACATCCTCTGTCACCAGGCCCTAGAGGAGTGCGCTGTATCCCCATATGAAGAGGTGCTGTAGTGTCCACATCTGTTTCTGTGGACCTTCATGATAACCCCACATGTTCTTCAACACTGTCTCAATTTGTGTTCAATGTGACTTTAATGTTCAGTCCGCCCTTTCTAAAGACGTTGATTGCTTTGTGATGAAGGGACATTTAGATACCAGCTATTTGAAGGGGCTGTTCATGGGTCTTGCCTGTGTTTCTCTTGTAGTCTCTGTTCTCCTTTCTTAGAAGAGTTTGGTTAAAGGTGAGGCAATTTGTTTTTTTTCATCTGTCACTTCTCTTGTTCTCTTTAATGGAGTCATTTGAGGAATAGAATTTTTGTTTTCATACATACAATTTATAAATTTAAAATATTTTTTCTGCAACTTTGAAAAGGACTTTTTTTCGTTCTTTTTTTTTCCTTTTGTGAAACTGGGGATTGGAACCAGGGTGTCCTATTACTGAACACTATCCTCAGTCCTTTTAAAATTTTTATTTAAAAAATTTAATTTTTTCTTAAGTTTTTTAAAATTACTACTGCCTATTTCTTTTTAAATTTAGGCAGGGTTTCACTCAGTTGCTAGGGTAAGCTTCACAATTTTGATCCCCCTGCCTCAGCCTCCAGACCACTGGATATATCACGTATGTAGCACCAAATGCATCCTATCTCAGTTTGTTTGTTTGTTTCTTTGTTTGTTTGCTTCTTTCTTTCTTTCTTTCTTTCTTTCTTTCTTTCTTTCTTTCTTTCTAGATGTTTTTTAGATCATGATTTTTTTATGGTTTTTATTATTTTTTTAAATACATGACAACAGTGGAATGCATCATAATCCTTATTTCACATAGAGCACAATTTTTCATATTTCTGTATATAAAGTATGTTCACATCAATTTATGCCATTATACATGAACTTTTTTGCATTACAACTCTTAATATACATATATATCACAATTTTTCGCCTCTCTTTGTATATAAGGTATGTTGACACCCAATTCAAGTCTTCATATATGAACTTTGTATAAAGATGTCCATCACATTCCATCATCCTTGCTAATCCTCTGTGCCCTCCCTTTCCCTTCCACCCCTCTGCCCTATTTAGAATTCATCTATTCCTCCCATGCTCCCCCTTCCTAACCTACTATGAGTCAGCCTCCTTTTATCAGTGAAAACATTTGGGATTTTTGGGGGGAGGATTGGCTGACTTATTATCTTCTCCAACTCCATCCATTTACATGCAAGTGCAATGATTTTGTTCTTTTTTTAATGATGAGTAATATTCCATTGTGTATATAAGCCACATTTTTTTTATCCAGTCATCCACTGAAGGGCATCTAAGTTGACACCATAGTTTAGCTATTGTGAATTGTGCTGCTATGAACATTGACCTGGCTATGTCCCTGTAGTGTGCTGTTTTTAAGTTTTTCAGTATAGTCCGAGAAGAGAAATAGTTGGGTCAAATGATGGTTCCATTCCCAGATTTCCAAGGAATCTCCATACTGATTTCCAAATTGGCTGCACCAATTTGCAGTCCCAACAGCAGTGTATGAGTGTACCTTTCCCCCACATCCTCGCCAACACTTATTATTGTTTGTCTTCATAATAGCTGCCCGTCTGACTGGAGTGAGATGGTATCCTAGAGTGATTTTAATTTGCATTTCTCTGATTGCTAGAGATGATGAGAATTTTTTCATAATTGTTGATTGATTGTGTATTCTCTTCTGAGAAATGTCTGTTCAGGTCCGTGGCCCATTTATTGATTGGATTATTTGGTTTTTTTTTTTTTTTGGTGTTAAGATGTTTGAGTTCTTTATATACCCTAGAGATTAGTACTCTTACTGATGTGTGAGGGGTAAAGATTTGCTCCCAGAAAGTAGGCTCTCTAGTCTATTTTTTTAATAAAAATTTTTAGTTTTAATTTATCCCATGTGTTGATTCATGGTTTTAATTCCTGTGCTATAGGAGTGTTATTAAGGAAGTAGTGGCCTAATCCCACATGATGGAGATTAGGGCCTAGTTTTTCTTTATTTGGAGAGTCTCTGGTTTAATTCCTAGACCCTTGATCCATTTTGAGTTAACCTTTATGCATGGTGAGAGAGAGGGATTCAATTTTATTTGCTGCCTATCGATTTCCAGTTTTCCCAGCACCATTTGTTGAAGATGCTATCTTTTTTCCAGTGCATATATTTAGCACCTTCGTCTAATATAAGATAATTGTGGTTTTGTGGGTTGGTCTCTGTGTCCTCTATTCTTTACTATTGGTCTACCAGCCTGTTTTGATGCCAGTACCATGCTGTTTTTGTTATCGTGACTCTGTAGTATAGTTTAAGGTCTGGTATAGCAATGCCACCTGCCTCCCTTTTCCTGCTAAGGATTGCTTTAGCTATTCTTGGTCTCTTATTTTTCCAGATAAATTTCATGATTGCTTTTTCTATTTCTATGAGGAATGCCATTGGGATTTTGATCAGAATTGCATTAAATCTGTAGAGTGCTTTTGGTAGTAGGGCCATTTTGATAATATTAGTTCTGCCTATTCAAGAACAAGTTAAATCTTTCCATCTTCTAAGGTCTTTGATTTCTCTTTAGTGTCTCATAGTTTTCAATGTATAGATCCTTCACCTTTTGTTGATTCCCAAGATTCTTTTTATTTTTTGAAGATATTGTGAATGGGGTAGTTTTTCTCATTTCTCTCTCAGAGGATTTGTCACTGATATACACAAATGCCTTTGATTTGTGGGTGTTGATTCTATATCCTGCTACCTTGCTGAATTCTACTTCTAGAAGTTTTCTAGTGGAGTTATTTGAGTCTTCTAGGTACAGAATCATATTATCAGCAAATAGTGCTTGTTTAAGTTCTTCTTTTCCTATACATATTCTTTTAATTTCTTTCATCTGTCTAATTGCTCTGGCCAGTGTTTCAAGAACTATATTGAATAGAAGGGGTGAGAGAAGGAATCCCTGTCTTTTTTCCCATGTTAGCAGGAATGCCTTCAGATTTTCTCCATTTAGAATGATGTTGGCCTGAGACTTAGCATAGATAGCATTTAAAATGTTGAGGTAAGTTCTTGTTATCCCTAGTTTTTGTAGTGTTTTGAACATGAAGGGGTGCTGTAATTTGTCAAATGCGTTTTCTGCATTTGTTGAGATGATCATAAGGTTCTTATCTTTAAATCTACTGACGTGATGAATTACATTTATTGATTTATGTATATTGAACCAACCTTGCATCCCTGGGATGAATCACACTTCATCATGATGAACCATCTTTTTGATATGTTTTTGTATTTGATTTGCCAGAATTTTATTCAGAATCTTTGCTTCTGCTTTTTAGTGGTATTGGTCTGAAGTACACTTTCTTTTCTGTGTTTGTCTGATTTTAGAATCAAGGAGATATTGGCCTTATACAGTGAGTTTGGAAGTGCTCCCTCTTTTTATATTTCATGGAATAATTTGAGGAGTATTGGTGTTAGTTCTTCTTTGATGGTCTTGTATCCATTGAGTCCTGGGCTTTATTTATTTATTTTTTGGTTGGTAGGCTTTTGATGGTGTCTTCTCTTTCATTGCTTGAAAATGATCTGTTTAACTTACTCAGTTTTTGTAAGTCACATGATTCTAGACATTTGTTGATGACTTCAATATTTTCTGTTTTATTGCAGTACAAATTTTCAAAATAATTTCTAATTATCTTCTGTAATTCTCTAGTATTCATGGTGATATTTCCTTTTTCACCATGGATTTTAGTAATTGGAGTATTTCTCTCCTTCTCTACAGTAGCATGGATAAGATTTTATCAAATGTATTTGTTTTTCAAGCGCCAACTTTTCATTTTGAAATTTTTTAAAAAACTAAAAATATATGGCAGCGGAATATATTACAATTCCTATTACACATATACAGCACAATTTTTCATATCTCAGTATATAAAGTAAGTTGACATCAATTTGTGTGTTCATACTTGTACTTTAGTGGAATATAATAGACATCATTATCCATCCTTGCTAATCCCTTTCCCCTCCCTATTCCTCCTACCACTCTGCCCTAAATAGAATTCATCTATTCCTCCCACGCTCCCCCTCCCTACCCCACTATGAGTCAGCCGCCTCATATCAGAGAAAACATTCAGCATTTCTTATTTTGGATTTGGCTAACTTCACTTACATTATCTTCTCAAATGCTATCCATTTACCTGCAAATGCCATGATTTTATTTTCTTTTATTGCTGAGTAATATTCCATTGTGTACAAATGCCACGTTTTCTTTATACATTCATCCACTGAAGGGCATCTATGTTGGCTCCACAATTTAACTCTTGTGAATTGTGCTGCTAAAAACATTGTGACTGTGTCCCTGTAGTATGCTGTTTTTAAGTCCTTTGGGGTATAGACCAGGGAGTAGGATAGCTGGGTCAAATGGTGGTTCCATTCCCAGTCACTTTGTCAATTTTTATTTGCTTCTTTTGTTCCAATTTTATTGATCTCAGCTCTGATTTTAATTATTTTCTGTCCTTTACTGCTTTTGGTGTTGATTAATTGTTTTTCCTAGGGCTTTGAGATGTAATTTTATGTCATTTATTTGACTTTTCCTTTTTTTAAGGAATGAACTCCATGCAATAAACTTTCCTCTTAGTAATGCCTTCATAGTGTCCCAGAAATTTTGATATGTTGTATCTGTGTCCTCCTTCACCTCTAAGAATTTTTAAATCTCGTCTTTGATGTTTTCTGCAACCCATTGTTCATTCACTAGCATATTATTTAGTCTCCAGGTATAGGAGTAGCTTCTATTGTTATCATTGATTTCTAATTTCATTCCATTATGATCTGAAAGAATGCAGGGTAGTATCTTTACTTTTCTGTATTGCTTAGAGTTCCTTTTTGGCATGGCATATGATCTATTTTAGAGAAGGATCCATTTGCTGCTGAGAAGAATGTGTCTTCGCCTGTTGAAAGATGAAATAGTCTATGTATCTCAGTTAAATCTAAGTTGTTGATTGTATTATGAGTTCTATAGTTTCTGTCTGGATATTGTTTGGAAGATGTATCCAGTGGTAAAAAAGGTGTGTTAAAGTCACCCAGAATTATTGTCTTGTGGTCTACTTGGCCCTTAAACTTGAGAAGAGTCTGTTTGAACATAGATGCTCCATTGTTTTGGTGGTGTGTATATTTACAATTGTTCTGTCTTGTTGGTGTATGGTTCCTTTAAGCAGTATGTTGTGTCCTTCTTTATCCCTTTTGATTAACTTTCACTTGAATTCCACATTTTTTGATATAAGAATGGAAACCGCTGCTTGCCTCCACAGTATATGTGAGTGGTAGGTTTTTTATATTCATTTTTTTGTATACGGACACAATACCGTTATTATTTACTTTTATGTGGTGCTGAGGATCAAATACAGGGCCTCACATGTGCTAGTGGAGTGCTCTACCACTGACCCCCAGTCCCAGCCCCAGCCTGAGAGAGATTTTTTTTTCCAACCTGTTACCTTCAGTTTGTGGGTGTCTTTTCCTATGAGATGAGTCTCTTGGAGTCAGCATATTGTTGGTCTTTTTTAAATCCAATCTGCCTGTTTTTTGATTGCTGAGTTGGAATTAAACTTTCAGGGTTATAATTGAGACAAGATTTGTATTCCCAGTTATTTTTGTTTATTTTTGGTATTTAACTAAGTCAGTTTCTCTTTCATAGGTTTTTCCTTTAGAGTGATACTACCCTCTTCTGATTTTTTATTGTTGTTCATTTCCTCCTCATGGAATATTTTGCCAAGGATGTTCTGTAGTGCAGGTTTCTCATTGTAAATTCTTTTAATTTTGTGTATGATGGAAGGTTTTCATTTTGTCATAAAATAACATCTGAATCAAAATAGAATTGCTAATCAAAATTTAATGTTGCTGGGTATGATTCTTGGTTGGCATCCATTTCTTTCACAGCTTAGTTTATATTGTTGCAGGATCTTGTAGATTTCAGGGTCTCAGTTCAGAAATCAGAGATCCTGATTGGTTTTCCCCATATGGAATTTGATTCCTTTCTCTTGTGGCTTTTGAAATTCTCTGCTCCTCCTGTATGCTAGATGTTTTCATTACGATGTGTGTTGGTGTAGACCTGTAGTGATCTTGTTCATTTGGTGTCCTATTTGATCCTTGTATTTGATTTCCCAATTCACTCTACATGTTTGGAAATTTTTCTGGTATTATTTCATTGAATAGATTGTCCATTACTGTAGTTTAGACTTCTATGCCTTCATCTATCCCAATAGTTGTTAAATTTGGTCTTTTCATATTATCTCACAATTCTTGAATCTTCTGCTCATGGTTTCTTACCATCTTCACTGGGGTCAACTTTATTTTTTCAAGATTATATATTTTGCCTTCAATGTCAGATTTTCTGTCTTCCAAGTGATCTATTCTGTTGGGTTCTTAATTTGGTTTACTGTTTCCTTCATTTCAAGGATCTCTGTATTTGTTTTTTTTTTTTCAAAATATCTCCTCATTGAAGGAATATTTTGCTTTCTGTATTTGCTTATGTAACTCTTTATCAAAATAATCCTTTGCTGCCTGTATTTTCTCTCATATCATCCTTTAATTCACAGAAAATTATGTACATTCTCCATTTATCCTGCTATTCTGACCATGGATTCTAATAATGTAGCATCCTTGTTTGGGGTATATTCTTTCTTGGTTTCTCTTTTTGTTCATGCATCTTCCCTTCCAACTCTGTGTTTTTAAGATATATAGCCATGTAGGCTTATAGTGTCCCCAATGGGTTTCAATACATTTCTTTTTTAAAAACTTATTTATTTTTTAAATACATGAAACAGTGGAATGCATTACAATTTTTATTACACACATACAGCACAATTTTTCATATCTCTGTATAGAAAGTATATTCATGCTAATTTATGCCATTATATATGTACACATTTCCTTCTGCAATACAACTCTTAATATATATATATATATATATATATATATATATATATATATATATATATATATAATCACATTTTTTCATATCTCTGGTTGTATATAAGGTATGTTGGCACCAATTTGGTTCTTCATAAATGTACTTTGGATAATGGTGTCATCACAATCCACAATCACTGGTAATCCCCTGCCTCCTACCCTGCCCTCCAACCCCTCTGTCCTATGTAGAATTCATCTATTCCTCCCATGCTCCCCCTCCCTACCCCACTATAGTCAGCCCTCTTATATCAGAGAAACCATTCCACATTTATTTTCTGGATTTGCCTAACTTCACTTCTACAATAACATCCATTTACCTGCAATTGCCATGATTTTATTATTGCTGAGTAAAATTGCATTGTGTATATATGCCCCATATTTTTATCCATTCATCCACTGAAGGGCATCTGGGTTGGCTCCACAGTTTGCTATTATTCATTGTGCTGCCATTAACATTGACATGGCTGTGACCCTGTAGTATGCTGTTTTCAAGTTCTTTGAGAACAGTCTGAGAAGAGGAATAGTGGGGTCAAATGATGTTTTCATTCCCAAATTTCGAAGGAATCTCTATACAGTTTTCCATGTTATTTGCACCAATTTGCAGTCCCACCAGCAGTGTATGAGTGTGCCTTTTCCCCCACATCCTTGCCAACACTTGTTGTTTGTTTTTATGATAGCTGCCATTCTGACTGAAGTGAGATGATATCTTAGACTGGTTGTGATTTGCATTTCTCTAATTGCAAGAGATGATGAACTTTTTAAAAAATATTTGTTGATTATTCTACATCCTTTTCTGAAAAGTGTCTGTTTAGGTCCTGGGCCAGTTTGTTGATTGGATTATTGGGTTTTTTGGTGCTTAGCATTTTGAGTTCTTTATATACTAGATATTAGTTCTCTATCTGATGTGTGAGGGGTAACAATCTACTCCCAGGATGTAGGCTCTCTGTTAACCTCAGATTTTTTTCTGAGCAGAAAGTTTTTAGTTTTAATCCATCCCATTTTTTGATTCTTGGTTTTAATTCTTGTGCTGTAGGCATCTTATTAAGGAAATTGGGCCAGCCTAGCCCCATGTGATGAAGATTATGGCCTACTTTTTCTTCTATTAGATGCAGAGCCTCTGGTTTAACTCCTAGGTCCTTGATCCACTTTGAGTGCATGGTGAGAGATAGGGTTTTAATTTCATTTTTTTGAAAATGGATGTCCAGTTTTCGCAGCACCGTTTCTTGAAGAGGCTATCTTTTCTCCAATTCATGTTCTTGGCACCTTTGTCTAATGTAAGATAATTGTAATTTTGTGAGTTAGTCTATGTGTCCTCTATTCTGTACCATTGGTCTACTGGCCTGTTTTACTGCCAATACCATGCTGTTTTTGTTTCTATTGCTCTGTAGTATAGTTTAAGGTCTGGTATAGTGATACCACCCACCTGCTTTGCTCATCCTGCTTATAATTGCTTTAACTATTCTGGGATTCTTATTTTTCCAGATGAATTTCATGATTGCTTTTTCTATCTCTATGAGAAATGTCATTGGGATTTTGATCAGAATTGCATTAAATCAGTATAGTGCTTTTGGTTGTATGGTCATTTTGATAATATTAATTCTGCCTATGGAAGACTAAGGTAGATCTTTCCATTTTCTAAGGTCTTCTTTGATTTCTTTCTTTAGGGTTCTGTAGGTTTCATTGAATAGATCTTTTACCTCTTTCATTAAGTTGATTCCCAAGTATCTTATGTTTTCTTTTGTTGAAATTACTGTAAATGGGGTAGATTTTCTTATTTCCTTCTTGAGGCTTTGTCACTGATATACAGAAATGCCTTTTGTAATGTGTGTTAATTTTATATCCTGCTGCTTTGCTTAGTTCATTTTTAGTTCTAGAAGTTTTCTGGTGGTGCTTTTGGGGTCTTCTAGGTATAGAATCGTATTTTCAGCAAATAGTGCTATTTTAAGTTCTTTCCCTATAATTATTCCTTTAACTTCTTTTGTCTAATTGCTCTGGCCAGTGTTTCAAGAAATATGTTGAATAGAAAAGGTGAGAGACAGCACCCCTGTCTTGTTCCAGTTTTTGAGGGAATGCCTTTAGTTTTTCTCCCTTTAGAATGATGTTGGCCTTAGGCTTAATGTAGAGAGCCAGTATGATGTTGAGGTATGTTCCTGTTGTCTCAAGTTTGTCTAATTTTTTGAACATGAAAGGGTGCTGTATTTTGTCAAATGTTTTTTCTGTGTCTCTTGAGATGATCATATGATTCTTATTTTTAAGCCAATTGATGTGATGAATGACCTTTATTGATTTCCATATGTTGAACCAACCCTGTATTACTGGACAAACCCCACTTGATCTTGGTGCACGACCTTTTTAATATGTTTTTGTATTTAATTTGCCAGAATTATATTCATAATTTTTCATCTATGTTTATTAGAGATATTGGCCTGAAGTTTTCTTTCTTTCATTTGTCCCTGCTTGGTTTGGGGATCAGGGTGATATTGGCCTCATTGAATGAGTTTGGAAGTGCTGCTTCTTTCTGTATTTTCTGAAATAAATTGAAGAATATTGGTATTTTTTAATTTCATCTTTAAAGGTCTTATTTAACTCAGCAGTGTATCTATCTGTGCCTGGGCTTTTCTTGGTTAATAAGCTTCTGATGGCATCTTGTATTTCATCATTTAATATTGGTCTGTTTATATTGTGCATGTTTCCTGATTCAATCTGGGCATGTCATATGACTTAAGAAATTTGTTGATGCCTTCAATGTCTTCTATTTTATTGGGGTATACATTTTCAAGATAATTTCTAAATATCCTCTCTATTTCTGTAGTGTCTGTTGGGATATTGCCATTTTTATCATGTATACTGGTAATTTGAATTTCCTCTCTCCTTCTTTTCATTAGCAAAGCTAGGGGTCTGACAGAGAACCAATTTTTTGTCAAGGTTTAATTTTGTTTCTTTTAATTCAATTTCAGTTCTAATTTTAATTATTTCTTGCCTTCGACTGCTTTTGCTGTTGATTTGTTCTTCTAGGGCTTTGAGATGAAATATTGACTTTATCTTCTTTTAAGGAATGAACTCCATGCAATGAAGTTTCCTCCTAGTACTGGTTTCATAGTGTCCAAGAGATTTTGATATGTTGTGTCTATGTTCTTGTTTACCTCTAAGAACTTTTTAATCTCCTCCTTGAAGTTTTCTGTAACCTATTGTTCATTCTATTGTACCAAATTGATTCACTCATTGAACTGCTTATAGAACTTGAAATATTTCAAGTTTCTCTTTTCACAAGGTGGAAGTGTCACTTTACATGTCTCCAAACATTAATATTTTATGAATATTTTACACATTGGGAATGTGTCATGGATGATACTTGAAACTAATTTTATTGGGGATCTCAATCTATCTCATGGATAGAAAGCAGAGAGAATAGGAACCAGACTGTTTTCAAAAGCTTTTTTACCAGTCTTTTTGTCTCCCTTGTGCACAATCTCCTTGTAAGAATATCTTTGACAAGTCTGATCTGCATCTGGAATGTCTGCCAAATTTTACATTCACTGATGACAGAAAAGTTAGGAGTTGGGCTTTTATTCAGTGCTTGGGTTATGGTATATGTCCTTCACATCATTCTGATATGGAATATATATATACTGGTTTTGGACTCATGTATATTCCTCTGAATTAGATAATGGAAAGTATCTTATTACATAATTAAAGTCACTCTCCTACATGACAGTCAGTTCTACAAACTCTTAATTCAAATTAAAACCTGAATAGTGGTTTGGTCCATGTTCTACTGATCTAACAATTTTTATTTCAGGAGCCATTGAATTTCGGGGATGTGGCTATTGATTTCTCTGAGGAGGAATGGGAATGCCTGGATCCTGCTCAGCAGAATTTATATAGAGAAGTGATGTTGGAGAACTACAGCAACCTAGTCTTTGTGGGTGAGCATGACTTTCCTTCAAAATTCCTAATTATCATTATTTAGTTTTCTTCCCTTGAAGTATATCTTTTGGGAACTTCTCCACAAGAATGTGTTGCAGATTTATGCTTTCAATAAAGAAGATGGGGTAGTTCTTGGTGCTGACAAGAAAATGTTAATGATGTTTATTTTCATCCTTAATGTTTTCCTTTGGTGGTGTGATATATATCTTTAACTTGACATATGGTTGACTTAGAGGAATGCAGTGATGTCAAATCCTGTGGACCGCATATAGCAGAGGACATAGTTGAGGTAGGGGAGGAAGCCTATATTTAAAAAGGTTCATTGAGAAATTATCCAGCAGAAAATATTTTTGAGAAGCTTTGAATTCTTTCTCTTTTTATTAGACAAACCTGTCCTGTATTTTGTGCTTTAAAATTATGTAGTATCCTGCTTTTTCTCCAGTAATGTCTGCATATATTCAAATTAACAACAAAACAGTCCCCTTGCCTTGTGAGTGTCAATATTATCTGACAGCTCTTCCATAATTAAAAAAAAAATATTTTTAGTTGTTAATGAATTTCCTATTTATCTACATATGGTGCTGAGAATTGAATCCAGGAACTCACACATGCTAGGCAAGCTCTCTAACACTACTCTCCAACTCCAGCCCTTCTTCCATTATTTGCAGGAAAGTTTGCACAATTCTGGAGACCTCTAGGTCCACTGATTGTTATACATTACTATCATAAGTCAGTTTCTCTAATCTTATTTGTACATTTTTTTCACTAAAATTTCCTTATCAGTGTTCTTTCTGATATGTGTAATGGATTTTCTGTGAAATTATCTGCCATGGAATGAATGTCAAGTTGGACAAAGACTGCTGTTTCAAGAGATGGTGTAAGTTTTATTTGAGTTAGAGGATTTGTAAAATAATACATTGGTAGATATTTACAATTTGCTTGTTTTCTTTTTCTTTTTTTAAATTCTACACAGTAGGTTCCCTGTTAAGGACTGGGTTTCCTCATATCAGTTAAATGCTTCACAAACTAAGATATGTATGATTCTTATTTGTATTGCCAATAATATTATATGTGCTTTTGCTTGTATAAATATTAAGCCTCTTTTGTCCATGACTTTTGTATTATATCTTGATTGGCTTTTCATTCTGCCCATGTACATAGAAATTGAAGTTTTCTATGTATAAGTGTAATGGGGATGGATGGAAGTGATGCACTCATGCTGAACTACACTCCAAGCTCCTTTTCACTCATATTTGGAGAGAGGTTCTCATTAAGTTTTTGAGGATGTCTTGAATTTGCAATTCAATTGCCTCAGACTTCCTAGTAGCTGAGATTACATGCATGCTCATCATTTGTATATTGATGAGCTTGTTCTGATTTATAGGATAAAGTCCAATTTATTTTAAATGTAGCTTTGAGAAATGTTGCGATTCTCTTTCTTATAATTTTCATTGTAATCAAAATCTCAAAATAAAACCTTCTGTCTCCAAAATTTTAAATATACAGTTCAGTAACAGTAATTCAAATTGTTATGCAATATATCTCCACAAAGTTTACATCTCAAAAAAAAAAAAACCCTAGGAAGCAAGGGCTCATTTCTGTCTCCTCATCACAAAACTATTCTCTTTTGTTCAGAAAGCTTCTTTTTTAGTTTAGAGTTGTCATGTTCATAGAATTCTGGAGTATTCTTTCTGTGACATTTCAGTTAACCTAGTGTACATACATTTTGTAAAATATATAATTAGAATAAATTCTTTGACTTCAATGTTCTATAGTTTCTATATTCCAATATGGCTCATCGTTCCTTTCAAGGGATATTTGGTTTGTGTCCCCCATGATGGCTCTGTTGAATAACAATGTAACAACACTGGTGTGCAATGTTTCTAATTTGCTATTGATGTGAGGGCTTATTGCTACCCTCACTAAGAACTCCATCTACCTGACTCCATGTTTGCATTCACAATTGAATGCTGTAACATTTAGTATATTTTTTTTAGCAGGGAAATAGTCTTATTTGTGTTTGGGTGGGGGATATTCATACAATTTAAAGGATAGATTTCTCTGCAAAAAAAAAAAAACTATGGGAGGTTGATGAATACTACATGGAGCCTCTAGTTAACTTTAAGTAGTATAAACATCATTAAATTTAATCTTTCAACTTTGAACAACATCATGCCCAAGAGTGTTTAATCAACTGACACATATTTAGGGATTTTTGAAAATCGCTACCACTTTTGATTTCAAATATTTATTCCATGTTGGTTACAAAATAACTATCACTTAAATATTTACTAACCTTTTTTTAATATATAAAATTGATCTAACCAGCATAATATCCCACTTGTGATTAAGAACAGGGATTCTATAAGTCTATAGTAGTTTCAAAATATTTTCAAAGTATTATGCTTTGGAATTACCATTTTGCTTCACTGTATTTCCCTTTTCAGTAAGTGGGGATTTATGTCTCTTAGTATGACAGTGATTCTTTGTTTTCATTCAACCTTCTCAGTGTTTTCTTTGTGTGTTTGGGAAGTATGAAGTACGTAGCGAATGTATTTACTCTTAATTCAGAACCTAGGGAAAGGGTCCTTTTCTCTCTTTGCCTATTTTTAAAGTTTTTTTTTTTTAATTTAAAACGTCTTCTATGTACTATAACTGTATTACAACTATGTTTTGTGTACTATAATTTAGAAAGCCCAGGTTTTGTTTGATCACTTTTGTATGTGTCATTCTTATATCCTTTTGCTTTCAGTATGTGTCTGTTCTTAGATTTAGTATATCCTGTAGACTACCTACAGTTGCAATATTTAGAGTTAATTCAGATATCCAAGTTTTGTTTTGATCAGAATTTTGTAATCGTGCATTTGCCAACAAAAAAAGTCTAAAAATGAAGAATCTCCTTCTCATACTTTGTTTGAGTATCAACTTGACTTCACTTTATTAAAAAACTGAATATATTTATGTGTCTTTTTAAAATTATATTTTTGTTACAGGTATATATGCCTATTAACAGTATTGTTGTAATGCTTTTATCTTTCAAATTCTATTGCAAAGTTACATGTTTTATGACCCATCATTACAATTCAATAGAATTGTTTTTGCCAAGAAATATTTAAAATTTCATATGACTTATGATGTTGTGCACTTACATTTTATTATGGAGGATTACCTTTAGTACTTTTTGGAGAACAGATCCAGTGTTGATGAATAGTGTGTGTATTTTTATGTTTAAAATCTTCATTTTCCTTCTCTTTTGAAAGGAAGTAGCTGTGAATATAATGTCTTGGTTGATAATTTTATTTTTTCATCCCTTGAATATAGATAGACTCGAATTCCTTCCTGTGTTGTGAAGATTCAAATAAGGATTTCACAATTATATAGTTACACATTTCTAGGTGACTCATCTTTCTCTTTTGGATGCTCTCAGTATCCTGAGTTTTTAAACTTGGATTAAAATCTACTTTGCGTCTTTACAACTTGGAGAAAACTGAGCTGCTTCGATGTTTCATTTTTCCTATTTTCTGAGATGTGTTTATTAGTACTGGAAAGAGAACTAAAGGGCGATTTAGCACTTTGCATTTTTTACTTTGGCCTTCAAATTTTGATCCTCTAGCTCAACCTCTTATGTTGCTATGTACAACCACCCCTGACTCTTTCAGACGTTTTCTAAAGAAAGTCTTTAAATGTACATTTTCTGCTTATTAGTGTTAACAATTCTTGACTAATTTTTATTCTGTTTTTTTGTGTGTTGGTTTAGTTCAGTAAACTTCTTTTAAATGATAAATGAGTATTCCCTTTGAGTGTTTCATAAATTTGCTTACAGTTGATTTAGCCATGTTTTTTTTTTCTGTTGGTAAGCAGGAACCACTTTTTGAACAGTCCCCAAATATTCACATGATTCATATTTTTATCTTTAATGTAACAGGAGTAAGTTGGTGGATTTTTAAAATATACTCTGATGGAGGAAAATCTTTATGTAACACAATGTATTTTTCTTTACTATATTACTCTCCATAGTAATGTACTCATTTTGGATACTGTGAACACAAAGATGATTAGGAAAATCTTCAAAGTAATTTTCTGTGTGTATTTTTATTTGATTTATATATTTCTACAGTAATGAAAAACTTGGATTTAATAATCCACTCCACTGCTGATGTTATTTTTTGCTGTAATTTCTTAGGTTTGCAAAATATACTCAGCCCAGTACAGTAAGTAAACATGTTTGTTATTTTTATTTATTACAGCTATGACTTCTCATCATCCTCGACAAATTTTACCAGAGCAGGGAATAAAAGAGAGAGAAGGAAGATATGGAAAGTGGGACTTTGACTATTTACAACCAAGAAAACAATGGGAAAATATAGGTGAGAGTAAAGTTCAAAAATTGTATTATAATAGATAAAATCAATCAGTAGTCCCTATTTATGATAAAAATTTTATGGTCAAAAGACACCAGAGACAACTAATATCTGAAACAAAAATTCAATGTATTCCAATTATTTTGAGGAGTTTTTTTATGTCTTTAAAAATAAATTCACAGCCATTTTTTAACTGAAAGGCGATGTGGAAAATTTGAAATCTAGTCCATGCATCAGTTTTTAACTTGGCCAATTATAAAAGTAGCACTGAAATAAAATTCCAGTCAAACATTTGCACACAAAAGATATTTCTAAAAGTGATCCTTTGGGGAGTTTCTTTATAAAATGTCCATTTTTCTGAAACAAAAGATTAATTTCTGTTTGTGCCCAAATGGAGAATATTAAGAATTGTAGAAAAGTGTCTACTTCCCCACTATTGCTCAATGACAATTCTGATACAGATTTCTGGAAAGTGTACTATATAGATAATACTATAAGTAACACAATAAGCCATGTCTCTACCCTGATTAATGACCAGTATATTTACATTGGTGATAACAATTATGACTATAGAGAACTCCTAGTCCTTTTCTAAGGAAATTTACCAAGATGAAAAATGTAGGAAAGTCTTGCTTTAGGGATCAAAAACTAGTTTTCATTAAAATATTCATAGTCAAGACAAAACCTGCAAGTGTAAGATATGTGAAAGGGCTCTTAACCACAGTGCACAGCTTGCTTAATACAAGAAAATTTATAGAGAAAGAGAGCCCTATATGTATAGAAGATATTGAGCAAATGCTATGCTATATTTTTTAAACACAGCAGATACTATGACAGTGATAAATTCTACATAATTAAAGAATGTGGAAAAACTTTTAGTGAAAAGTTACAACTTGTTAAGTATCAGAGGATTTAGACTGAAGGAAAGACCTGTAAATGCAAAAATTGTGGGAAAGCCTTAAAAAGTTTTTCAACCCTTACTCAACACCAAAATATTTATTCTGCAGAGAAGACCTACCAATGTGAAGAATGCAATGCACTCAAGAACTTTACTCAACATCACAGTGTTCATACAGGAGATATGTCATGCAAATGGAATGAATGTGACAAAACTTCTAATAAAAGCTCCAATCTTACTTGTCACCAGTGGACACACCCTAGAGTGATGCCCTACATATGTAAACAATTTTGCAAAGGTTTCCGTCAAAAACCAAGCCTTAAAAATTATCAGAGAATTTATACTGGAGAGAAGCCCTACAAATGTAAAGTGGGTGGCAAGAGTTTTAATAGAAACTCAAATCTTGATCGCCACAACTGGATTCATACTGGAGAGATGACCTACAAATGTAAAGTGTATGGCAAGAGTTTTAATACAAACTCAAATCCTGATTGCCACAACAGGATTCATTCTGGAGAAAAGCCCTACAAATGTAAAGTGTGTGGCAAAAGATTTAATACGAACTCACATCTTGATCGCCACAACAGGATTCATACTGGAGAGAAGCCCTACAAATGTAAAGTGTGTGGCAAGAATTTCATTCAAAAATCTTCACTTACTCATCACCAGCAAATCCACACTGGAGAGAAGCCCTCTCAGTGTAAAGAGTGTGGCAAAGCTTTTAATAGCATCTCACAGCTTAATTGTCACAAAAGTATTCATACTGGAGAGAAGCCCTACAAATGTAAAGTTTGTAGCAAAAGTTTCAGTCAAAAATCATCACTTACTCATCACTAGCGAATCCACACTGGAGAGAAGCCCTATAAGTGTAAAGAGTGTGGCAAAGATTTTAATAGCATCTCATATCTCTATTGCCACAACAGGATTCATACTGGAGAGAAGCCCTACAAATGTAAAGTGTGTGGCAAGAGTTTCAGTCAAAAATCATCGCTTACTCCTCACCAGCGAATCCACACTGGAGAGAAGCCCTACAAATGTAAAGAATGTGGCAAAAGTTTTAATCAAAAAATAGTACTTACTCAGCACCTGAGAATCCACACTGGAGAGAAGCCCTACAAATGTTCAGTGTGTGGTAAAAGTTTCAGTCAAAAATCATCACTTAATCAGCACCAGCAAATCCACACTGGAGAGAAGCCCTACAAGTGTAAAGAGTGTGGCAAGAGTTTTAATCACATATCATCACTTACTCAGCACCAGCGAATTCACACTGCAGAGAAGCCCTACAAGTGTAGAGAATGTGGCAAAGCTTTTAATCAACAATCATCACTTACTCGACACCACAGAACCCATAGTAGAGAGAAGTCCTATAAATGTAAAGATTTGCAAAGCTTTTAATATTGAAGATCACATCTTACTAAACATTATAGATATTATACTGGAGAGAAGTTTTACAATGAAAACATTGCATCAGTGTCTTTAAGGATGAATCAACCCTATTTCACAGTAGTTTAACACTATTTCACACCAGAGATATGATAGCACAGAAATTGTATAAATGTAAAATAAGTGACAGAGTCTCCAATAGTTGTTCACACCCTACTCAGCACCTCAGAATTCATACGAGTGAGAGGACATGTGGAAAAATTTTTTAAAGCTTTTGGGCATTGATCAAACTTTTTTTAAAACACTGTAGGATTTATAGCATATAGAAACCCAAAAAATTTGTCCAAGACTGTATTCAAAATTCTGACATTTTTGAATTTCTGACCTCATATCTGTAGCAAATGTGGAGTAGCATTTGTCCAAAGTGTGTACCTTAGATAACAGCAAAATATTTACAAAACACCTTGAAAAATAGGAAGATTGTAGTAAGTTTCTTATCTATAGCCCATCCCTTGAAGTATCTGGGACCTAGGAGGGAAAATAATCATTTAAATGTAAAAAATGGGTAATTGCTTTTGACATTTGCTGAAAATTTTCTTACAATCTTCAGCTGATATTTTAGAAATAAGGAAATACAAGTATAGAATTGTGCATCCCTAAAAGGATATAATTTTAGTATGAATCAACAATTACTAAAGAGTCTCATTTTTCACAACTGGAGAAATAATAATACTCAGACTTGATTATTTCAGAAGTCTCTTAAGATTTATATGAAATTCAAAATTTAAAATTTTAAGAGCCTCTTAAACTTAGGGACACTTAATCAGTAAACCACATCCCCAGATTTTTTTCTTTTTTATTTAGAGATAGGTTTTGCTAAGTTGTATAGGGCCTCACTAAGTTATGGAGCCTGACTTTGAACTTGCAAAGCTTCTCACATCCCTAGGGTCACGGCATGGTCCACCATGCCCGTTTTACAGAGCATTTTTACTTATATTTCATTACAGATACAATTTGTTACTAAATAAAGTGTGAATTACTTAATGTTAACCACATTGTGCATTTAATGATGTTATTAGGTCACACATCTCCCATGATTCACTTTGCTAATGGATGGATGGAATAGTAAAACATTCTATTGGGTAAATAATTCTATAACATCTCCATTAATTATTTCATATGTTTAATCAAGTATTATTTGGAGAATATTATATATGTAAATTATATACTCTCTTGTTTGTAATTATGGGAAAATTAAGAGAGTTACAGGAAGGATGCAGGGATACTAAAATAATGCCAAGATATCCCTAGTTTGAATCATGAGTTTAACATTTCACCTTATAGAGTAGCAGTACACCCTAAGGGATCTACAACTCTGGAGAGTTATACAACCTCCCATTGAGGGAGAATAGAAAGACCCAAGAGACTAGGAGCCAACGTGCGTATAAAGGAGGGTTGCTGAAGGGGAAAATAGTCTTAATGTTTCCTGGGGAATCCACATGGTCCATAGGCCCATCCTGACTCTTGGACTGAAGACATCATGCAGTTCCTCATGAATTCTATGACGTTCATCCCTGAGGTGACTATACTCACCTCTAGTGTAGGAAAAACATCACATTTTGGGACTACTTCTTAAGTTTTGGATACCCAGTAGAATAGTGTAACTAGAAATATGTAAAATGATGACTATAAAAAGAGAAATACATACTATAGGAGCGTTTATGCCCCCACATTTTTTATTTCATTATATATTTTGATTTTGTAGACCTTTTGTTTCTACTTAATAACTTACAATATAATGTTTGTTATATTTATTGGATCATATGATAGACAGAATGTGTCATGGTCTCCCAGAACCTTCTGCAACCTGGTAATTATAAGATACTATAAACTAACCCTGTCCCTCCTCAGATCTTATAACTCCAAGAGCCCATGACACCACAAAGAGAGAAACACAATTTTGATTGAAATAAACCTCTAGACTCTCATCTACAAGTTCTGATCAAAAAGTAAAGACACAAGATTCTCTTAATATGTGAGCCTTTTGGGTCAAAAAAAACACCACCCACCAACATTTCATTTAAATTTATTTGGGAAAATAAATATTGAAATATAATGATAATTCTAGGAGAATAATATTCACACCATTCTTTATTCCAAAGGGTAAATATCTAGGTTTCATGCTTATCTCCACATTATTTTATGCAGAAAACTGGCTTCATTTTACATATGAGAGTTTAAACTGTTTATATGACCAGGAGGGAAGAGGAGGTCTAAGGAAAATACTAAAGATTCCCTTTTCTTGATTGAATGATGTCTGCAATCCTTAATGAAACAGATAAAGAATGCTGATTTCTCAATGCATCTGGCTCGGTGGCTCACTCATTGGAATCCCAATTTATTTAGTCATCTCAAGGCTCTCACTCCCTCCTCTAGGACCTGACCTGTTCTTGGGAGGACTTGGTGTTCTTCAGGGGATCACCAGGCCATGCAAGATGTTAGAATGAAGTTTTCTTTGTTCCAACTTGTATTTATTTGGCCTCACTTTCAATACAAGGTAGAACAAGACTTCAGACTCTCACCTGTGGAGAGGATGCTCTGCCCAGCACTTCCCAGTCAGGACCCTGAAAAGCTCTTTGGGACTCCCCAGTACATAGGATCAGTGGTTTGGTTTTCCTAGTCTGGCAATACAGTTGCCTGGGTCTTTCACTTTTGCTTTCTCTCTTGCTTTCATAGTATTACTCAAGGAAACACTGTCTTGTGTGAAGAGAGTGTCTTCCTTATCTATTGGATCTGACCTACGAAGTTAAGCAGCTGCCCACATACTGAATGTCACAAACACATGTATGTGTTATCTAATCAGTAACTAGTGTATCTTTCAACTGCATGATTTTTTTTATTGCATGGGGGAGGAAATTGAGAATGCTTTCTTTGAGTGCCCACAGCACTATTCATAGTATTCATAACACTGCTATGTAATGTTTCCTCTCTGCTCAACTTCTAAGTATGGTTCCATTTTGGTTTTTCAAGGTGTCTCCATACTGCTTTCCATGCTGGTTGCACCAATTTGGAGTCAATCTCATGAGCAATGTGTGAGTGTTCCTTTTCCCCCACACCTCACCAACAATTATTGTTGCCTGTATTATTAATGACTGCCATTCTGACTGATGTGAGATAAAATCTTAAAGTAATTTTGATTTACATTTTCCTAATTGCTAGATGGGTGGAATGTTTTTCATATATTTGTTAATGTTATTTCTTCTGTGAAGTGTCTGTTCAGTTACTTAGCCCATTTGTTAATTGGTTTTTGTTATTGTTGTTTGTGTTAATTTTGAGTTCTTTATATACCCTAGACATTAGTGCTTTTTCTGAATTATGTGTCATAAAGATTTGTATAAAATCTGTAGGTTCTTTCTTCACATTATTGTTTCTTTTGCTGAGAAGCAGCTTTTTATTTTGAATCTATCCCCTTTATTTATTCTTGGATTTTAATTTTTGTGCTGTAGGGGTCTTGTTATGGAAGTCAGATTGTGGACCAATCATTCATCAGATTTTTAAATGGCATCCAAAGTTCATGAATGTTTCAGATTTATTGTTTCTCTTACTATCTTGCCTTATAGATATACATGTTCTAAAGAGACATGAAATGATCTAGCTTCACATACATGATTTTCTAATGACTATTAATTTTCAATATGTAGCTGCAGATTATTTAAAATATAAATCTACTATTTCAGACTTTAAGTAAAGCACATATATGCCTTGCATAGGAAATATTCCATCAATAGATCAACATCAAATTTATAATATATATAGATATATGCAAAAGCCTGGATTCAAATGCATGCACATCCAACCCAGAGCTTGGCCCATAACACTTATTCTATACTAGTTCTACACTTTAGAACTTCCATGAAAGCTGTTATAAATCCAAAGCCTGAGACTCACTCCCCAGACATTCTTTTTTTTTTGGGGGGGGGGTACAATGATGAAGATTGAACTCAGGAGCATTCAACCCCTAAGCCACATCCCTATCCCTATTTTATGTAGAGGCAGGATCGCACTTATCTGCTTAGTAGATTTTTTTCACTGAGGCTGGCTCTGTACTCATGACCCTCCTTCCTCAGCCTTCCAAGCTGCTGAGATTACAGGCAAATACCACGATGCCTAGCTCCCCAGAGAGCCTTCTTTAACTTTTGAATCCCACTTGTTCAGTATGTTTTGTCCTAATCCTCACAATTAGCGATGAAATTATTTTCCTTTCTATGAAAAATCATGGCTACAAAGAGATTGGACTCAACAACACCTAATTACACAGCATGTCCACATTAAAACAAAGGTGTGGTCTGTAATTCTCCACCTCTCCAAAGTGCTCTTCTTGGCTCCACAAAGTTGGGAGTACTGGCCAACACTCTGCCATGTTCATTCAGAAGCCTCCAAGGAAGTGAATATATATGAGGTACAGTATTCCAGGTGGCACTTTGGTGATTAATGGGCTATGCCAGGGTGTGAGGCGGAGCCTCATTCACCAAAGGCACAAAACTTTCATGTGGCTGGTCCAGGATGGGGGCTTCATGAGGGGATTCTTTTCCTCCAACCTTGATGTGTCTTTCCTACCTGTTCATATGCTGAAATAGTTGTTCAATGACTTGCACTCTTTTCCTGTTTTATGTTTCCCTCACATGTGGCTTTGGAGGTTTCATGCTTTGGCAATTATTGTGACTTTCTTCTTCAGTTTTCCAACCTCCCTCATCCCATCCATGTGGAATTTCTTTCTGTGGATATTAGTTTTCATTTTATATATTTCCATTTAGTCCAAGTTTCCATTACCTCTAGAAAAAATAAATGTTTCATTCATTATCATGCTTGTATTTACCCTTCACATGTTGATAATGGCAGTGTTCAAGAACTATCTTCTGATTTCTACAACTGGAACATAAGTGGGTCTGCTTGAAATGACTGTCCTTTCTTTTGAATCCAGATAATGGGGATCTTTTTTAATATAGCGCATTAATGCATTTATGTATATTTGTATACAGTACCCGGGATACTGAGCCTGCTTTTTACATGGTTTTCTCTCAGAGAAGGTGGACTTTATCATGTAGATTTCTTAGAGTGGACTCCAGCTCGGACGCTGCCCCGGCTCTGTCTAGCTTCCATCTGCCTGTGATTTCTACAACATGTGATCTATAGGTCTTCCTCTTCTTTTCTTAAATTTAATATTTCACTTAGAGCTTGAGCCACACGACTGTCACTTTCGAAAGGATGACTTACCAAACCATCACTACCGCCAAGAAGGTGTGCTCCATGTATAAACTAGAAAAGAGGGGCCCATAAAACATGAGAGATGAAATGTCCCACTGGGGAAGCCAAAGTTCTGTGTTCTCCAGTGGAAAATTCTTGCCTTTCTACAGACATTAAAATTAAAATTCTGCAGAGACAGAACTTAAACACATCCTTTACATAAAACTTACAAGTGTTTGTGCTCTGCTTAGCTTATTCAGGTGAAAAAGTACCTCTGTGTCCTCAGATGCAGAGTTAGTGTGGATTCTAAAAAGGGCATTGGAGGAGGAAATTCAATCTACTAGTGAGCTTTTCCAGTAGCTTCTTTGAGATCCTGCTAAAATAAATCAATTTTTCTTATACATAATGTCAGTTTTACTTCTTCAATTTTCAATTTAATAACTTCATGGAACATAACTAACATATGGTATGTCATGTAGAGATTTTAAACACTACTAATTTGTATACTTATTACCAGGGAATTAATAAGTTTTAATATTTTGATTGATAGTCTTTGATTGGTCATCTTCATAACTCATAGTACAATTATGGTTTCAGTAGTTGTACATTTTGAAATCTTTAGAGGGAAATGAGGTTCTATGTTCAAAACTTCATTTTATAGAATGGAATCTCACATGGTTAAGAACTTTCAGTTGGTAAATATCAAACAAGGGACCGTGATCAAAAAGAAGTACATTAACTCTTTTAGAAAATCAAATAAATGTGCTGGTAAGTTCCAATTCATGGTGGAAAATTATAGGCTTGTGAATATAATTCACAAGAATTTGGAAGAATATTTTTATGTATTAGTCCATTCGGTTTTAATCACTAAAAAACATTTTGCAATATCTAATAATGGAAATGTGTAAATTTAATTTTGCTTAGAGGAACATTCTAGACAATTGAAATCCATCCTGGCCTGGTCAATTTCAGATTTTTTTCCAAAATTCAATTTTTTATGTCATTAGCATGCACAGATAAATGTGACCCCAAGACACACAGAACAAGATAAAGCAGGAAAGCTGAAAGCAGAACTTGACTCTTCCATCGCAATATCAGTCAGGGATAATGGACCCTCCTGCAGGATCGTGGGGATTTCTCAGTAATGAGAGCTTGTGGTCTGCAGAGAAGTGCTTGGGCTCTCTCATCCCTGAGGATGTCCACAGAACAGAGTAGAGAAGAGTGTGGCTGTGGAGTCTCTAATCAAGACCTCCAGAGTCCAATCAGGAAGCAGGCCTGATTTTATTGTGCAGTTACCATGTATATGTACTCAGGCAGTGCCTAAGCAAAATATAGACAGCCACCAATGTAATGTCTGCTAACTGTCCTTGAAGTGAACAATCAAAGAGTGGGACTGCAACACATGGCCTCTTGCCCAGAGTTGTGCCGATGGGGTAAGCAGATTGCCATTCACACGCCTAGCATACGGGGTGGCCTGCCACTCAGACGCCATTAACCTATGCCCTATATGCAGTACTCCATGCACTTGTGCCCAAAGAGAAGCACCTCTGGGGCTTCTTCTTTCTTGACTTTAAAGAACAATTTCTCTTTTAGTTGCTTTTCTCAGGACAAATTTAAAATAATAGTAATATAAATATCATAGCTGTAAGTGTTAACCCTGAGCTGTATTTTCAAACCCTGACAATTTACAAAAGCAAGCCATGGTTCTCATATCTACTTTTCACAAAGAGCTGCCATTCATTCAGTCAAGTATTGCCAAGGTTTTGCTCATCGTGTTACTAGAGCGTGTGTTTTGCAGCAGAGGGGCTGGGTGATGGTGTTGCCCTCTTTGAGATGTCAGTCATTTCTCCCTAGTGCTATTTATACATTCCCAGCACACAAAGAGCCACAAGTAAGAAGTTTCTGCTGAAGTTGTCATCAGTCCCAAGCCCACTTGCTTGTAGCAAGACCAGTCTCAATTCTCCATCTCCCTTTTGTCTGTTAGTGAATACCAAGAGGACATGGGGAGGGTTGGCAGTAGTTGTGAAGTTGAGCTCTGTGATGAGGACAACCCCAAGCTGTAAGTGTGCACATGTGTTGTTAGGGGTGACAGATCCTATTTCCTCTCCCGTTATGAAAAAGATGGTGCTCAGATTGCATATGGGAGAAGAGATGTTTCTTCCTCTCACTTTCACCATGGAATGTGCCCACCCAGAGGGTCCAGATAACCCTGACTTGCAGTGAGGTGTCCTTCTCCTGTAATTTTCTCTACTTCTGTTCTGACCACCAGCTCGTGTCCACTGCCTGAGCAGTCCTCACTAGGTGGTTGCAACACAGATGATGGTGCATGTATCACACAGCCTCCCCTGACTTTAGTGACAGCACCATATCTAACATGACTCCTTCCTGGATCCAGATACTAGAGGGAGTCTTTACTATCAGCTCTAAGAAACAAAACTTGTGAGTTTTTTTTCGAAAATTTCTTTTTCATGTGTGATCTGTTTTTTCTCATCTCCTCACTTGGCCTTTCCTTCTTCTTACCATATGTGAATTCTTCAAATGTAACCTATTTCAGAAATCTGTGTTAGATTCCCTGTGATTTACATATCCTTCCACACAGAATGCCCACTCTAGGGGGCAGCTTGAATTCTTCAGTGCATAAAGGACATGAGTGACCAGTACGATAGGGCACCCATGGACCAAGCTGGAAGTATCACTCCGTAGACCCTTGTTTGAGGGGTGTTTCTCAGATTACCTCCTTGATGTCAGAGAGCTTGTGTTATGTCTCACGATCTCCTGGACTATGTTGTGCCAGGCATAATGTGCACAGCTGGGAAGGTACATAGCTCAGGATTTCATTCATCTATGAATCATTCCCATTCTCCTGGATGCTTCCTAACAACAAGGGTACCTTAGCATGGACATTACTATAGATATTTCTTCACAACACTACCATGGTACCTTTACACAATTTTAACCATATATACTTGATTCACATCATTTAGTGATGACTGTGGTTCAAAACTGGAGCTAGCAGAATGACCAGACTGTGCTTTCTCCTGGCCACTACCAGTATGAAGATTAGTTCTCCTCATTATTGCATGAAATTGTGTCTCTTTCTTTGAAGCATACTATCAGGAAAGGGTCTAAGTTTTTTCCCAATACTGATATATAAATTTACCATCAGAAAACAATTTTCCAACAGTTTCAAGGCAATGAACAATCCATCCATGATTTCTTGACTATTACTGCAAATTCATGGCAACTGCACACTCCAGTTTGTATGACTGCAGATTCCTCAGCTACACTGACCTTAAATTCATCCAATGGCCTGGAGACCCGCGTGATTAAAACATGTCATTTATTGAGTGTTAGAAAACTTGGATTGTATAAGATTCAAATGTTTAAAATGAATTAAAGCAGATTATGTTTGTCACAGAAAAGTGATAGAATGCAGTTTTTGGTTTTAAATTTCACATTTGTTTTTGTTGTTGAGACAAGGCAATTTTAAAACCCTCCTCCTTTCCTTTGTACCACAGATTGAACCCAGGGCACTTAGTCATTAAAGTATATCACCAGCCATTTTTTATATTGGGGAAAATATTGCTAAGTTACTGAACTTTGGCCTTGCAATCCTCTCACTCCTGAGCCAACGGGATTGCAGGCATTCAGCTTCACCTAAAACAATTTTTAAGTTATTTTTTACATGATAATATAGATCAATTTAAGCTTATACTATAAAAATATTTATATAATATTTGACTTACATAAAATAAATTCATAAGAATTGTCATATGCCATTTATATATAGATCTTTCAAAAATAACTAAGGCCTAGTAATTAAATGTGAACCCTAAAATATTTGGGGGATACCAGGGATTAAACTCAGGGGCACTCAACCAGTGATCCACATCCTCACTCCTATTTTATATTTTATTTAGAGACAGCATCTCACCATGTTGCTCATGGCCTTGCTGTTGCTGGATTTGAACTCATCATCCTCCTGTCTTAGCCTCACAAGGCACTGGGATTATACTCTACAATTTTTAATTGTATATTCTTTTTTTCCAGATTTACCATGGGAGACTGTCTTTTTCTAGTGATTTTTAATATTTCACAAATCCTGTTTGTTTGCACTCATATGTTGAAGCTGAAAAAGTTGATCACAAAGAACCACAAATGAGAAAATCTTTTTATATCTGTTTTAAGAGAAAGTTGGCAAGGAGTGCCAAAAAGCAGTTAAGAGGGTTTTATAGCCCATTGTTTGAATTGTATAAGTAATTTTTAGACTCTGGACTTTCTAAGAAGACTTCACAGGTTTCAAACATCAAAATGATATTTTAGAAGGTAGAAATTGCACTGATTTGATCACTACATATGTTCCATTAAAATTAAATTAATTTTTAACTTGTATCAATATGTAGATACAAATTAAAAATTAAACAATAATTAACACTTCAAGTCAAGTAGCAAAAATAAACAAAGATGGCTGGAAATACAAACCATGACTCTATAATAGCCTTAAATATTAATGGCTTAAACACACCAATCAAAAGACATAGGTTGGTAGCCTGGATTTAAAAAAAAATCCAACAATATTCTGCCTTCAGGAGACTCATGAAAAGACAGACTGCAGGTGAAAGATTGGGAAAAAAACATACCCCTCACATGAACCTTGAAAGCAAGCACTGGTCTCCATACTTATATTAAATAAAGTAGACTTCAAGCCAATGTTAATCAAAATAGTTAAAGAAGAACAGCTCATACTGCTCAAGGGAACCATACGCCAACAACATGTAACAATCATCAATATATATGTCCCAAACAATCACGCACCTATGTTCAAACAAAGTCTTCTCAAGTTCAAGAGTCAAATTGACCACAACATGATCTGGGGTGACTTTAACACACCTCTCTCACCACTGGATAGATCTTCCAAACAAAAGTTGAATAAAGAAACTATAGAGCTCAATAACTCAATTAATAACTTAACTCACATATATAGAATACATATCAGATCAGAGGAGGAAACCCGCACCGCGCCAGGCCAGACCTGAGGAGAAAGCTTGGCCCCACACCATGTGCTAGTCTGGAGGAAGCCTATCAACCCTTAAAACCCAAAATCAAACTTTTAATCATTGAATATTAACAGTTTTCACATTTTGTTTCCATGATCTTTTTTGCATTTTAATTTCACCTTATTACTTTGCAGTGAACAGTTATTTTGATAATACTTTCATTTAGATTATTTTCTCTATATTTGTGAATGGATTGTGCCTCGATTTTAACACTGCTCATTGCTATTGTATATAATTTAAATGATTTAATGCTGACCATTTTACCCATAACATTATTGAACTAATTCTTGTTTCATTAGTTCATGGATATTGCTTAGAAACGTTACAGAAATAATAGTATCATCTGCATATGCTATTTGATTTTTTATGTATAAAATCCCATTTAATATTCACAAACAATATTTAGAAGTTAGAAAAGCATACATTTTTTGTTTTTCTAAAAATAAAGTGATAAATACTTCAGTTCACACCATTAAGTATGAAAACATTTCATAGGTGCCCATAGGTGGATTTAAAAAGAATTTTTCCCTGGTCGTAATTGGCCATAGGTTTTACAGTAATTTGGTAAGTGATTTGCCAAAAGCTTTTCTCTATCAAAATGATTTTTAGAAACTTACCATATGACAATGTCCCTCTTGGTCATGAAGTCCAATAATACTTTTTGTTGTTGTTCTTAGGTTGCTAGGGGTTTTGAATATCTGGGTCAACATCTATAGGAAGATGGTCTGCAATTTCTATTTTTATGCTGTGTTATCTGGTAATTCTCATCTTACAGAATTAGTCAGTTTTCTTCTTCTACATTTAGACGTGATCATGAATTATTGTTCCTGATTCCTTATTACATGTTTTGTAGAAATCACCTGTGAAGGCACCTTTAAAAAAAATGTTATTACTGTTTGTTTGTTTTTTTTTGGTGGGTCAATTTTTAGAGCTGGTTGCAAGGTTGGCCTCAAATTCCTTAGCCTAAATCGTCCTCCTGCTGTGGCCTCGAGGTAGTGAAGACTAGTGGCATATGCTCCCATATCAGCATAACTGCAAGTATTATTATGAGCAGCTGTAAAGTTAAATGTTGATTTGTACGTCTATTTTATATTTCTTCACATCTGGGTCTACTAATATATTTATTGATTTCTGAAGTAATTTTCAAAGTTGATGATTATCTAGCAATTTATCTATATTTTGTTGTTTTCCAGACTCGAAATTTTCTTGGCAATTAACATGGACTAATGAGGAAGCATAATGTGGGAAAATGAGAACCTGGCATTTTGCTAATTGATCTCAAGATGCCCCATGAAGGATGGAGAGTGTGCACCCATAATCCTGTGAGACAAATAAAGCAGAAAAGCTAAATTATCAATTTATGTAGCCTAATATGTGATCTTGAGTAACTTTCATATGCCTTACACACTTGTTTAATTTTTAGGGCAGAATCTAAGTATTTTACCATATTTAAATTAGGTTATGGGGGTTTATATTAAATTTTGGTGAGTTGTGTAAGTTTCTTATATTTTGTATTTTGAGCTTTTTCAGACATGGGGCTAGAATCGGTTTTCTTTAACCCAGTCTACTTTTACATTTCATTAATTGATTCCTTTGCTGTGTAGAAGCATTTTTAGCTTTATATAGTCTCAGCTGTTTTTCCTTGCCCAGTCTCTGCATATTCTATCTAAAACCATTGCCAACAGCAATGGCAAAAAATTCTCATTTTCTTCTGGAATTTTTATGCTTTCAGGTTATATCACAATGAGATATAACCACATGCTTGTGGACTCAATCCTCAAAATGTTGGTAGGTAACACATACTGCTGTGGATATGCAGAAAAGGAAACATTTGGACATCCTTGCCAGGAATATAAATTTGAATAGACATTAAAAATACTATAAGGTTTTTTTTCAAAAACTAGAAATGCAATATGACCTAGACCTTGAGAATATGCCTGTATATTTAGGATTCATCAGAAAATAGAATACACACAAAATGTACATGTGTATACAGAAGGGAGCTCATTATATTTACTCACATAATCATGAGAGGAATAGTCACCAAATGTTTGCCTACAGGATGGCAACACTGGGAAACTGGTAAAACCTCAGTCCAAGAAGCTGGAAGATTCACAATATGAGGAAGCAAATGAAGCAGCTGTGGTCGAGGATAGAGGACTTAAATAATCCTGGTAGATGAAAAAAAAATAACCTGGTCAACAAGTGGGCTAAGGACCTGAAGAGATACTTCTCAGGAGAGGATATACAATCAATAAATATATGAAAAATGCTCATCATCTCTAGGAATCAGAGAAATACAAATCAAAACTACACTAAAATTTCATCTAACTCCATCAGAATGGCAGCAATTATGAAAACAAACAACAATAAGTGTTGGTGAGGAAGTGGGGAAAAGGTACACTCATACATTGCTGGTGGGACAGCAAATTGGTGCAGCCAATTTGGAAACTAGAAGGGAGATTTCTTGGAAATATGGGAATGGAACCTCAATTTGACCCACCTATCCCCTCTCCTCAGTCTAAGCACAAAGGTTTAAAAACAACATACTATAGGGACACAGCCAGATCAATGTTTATGGCACCACAACTCACAATAGCTAAACTATGGAGCCAACACAGAATCCCATCAGTGGATGAATAGATAAAAAATGTGGCATATATACACAATGAAATTTTACTCAGCAATAAAAGAATAAAATTGTGGCATTTGCATGTAAATGGATGGAGTTGGAGACAATAATGATTAGTGAAGTTACCAATGCCCCCCCTCCTAAAAACAAATACTGAATATTTCCCTGACATAAGGGGGCTGACTTATAGTGGAGTATGCAGGGGGAGCATAGGAGGAATAGATGAAATCTAGATAGGGCAGAGGGGTGGGAGGAAAAGGGAGAGGGACGGGGATTAGCAAGGATGGTAGAATGTAATGGACAACATCATCCAAAGTACATGTATGAAGATTTGAATTGGATGTCAACATATGTTACATAAAAAAAGATACAATATTGTGATTTATATGTGTATTAAGAATTGTAATGCAAAAGAAAAATAGAATAGCATTAACTTACGTTAGGTAGAGCAAAGTGAAAGGAGGGGAAGGCAGGGGATGTGGGAATAAGAAAGAGAATGAAACAGACATTAGTACTTTATGTATGTATGTGACTGTATGACCCATGTGATTCTACAATATGTATACTCAGAAAAATGAGAAACTATATCCTATCTATGTATGATATATCAAAGTATATAAATTCATTATACTGTCATGGATAACTAATTAAAACAAATAAAATTTTTTTAAAAGACCATGGTAGAGCCAATGGTGCAAGTCCACAAAGGGGACTTCAAGAAGCTTGGAGCATAAGCGGGTGACTGCTTCTCTTGCTTTTTTCCAAATCAAACCTATTGAAAACCAATATATATGTTCATTATTGGTATCCCCCATGCTTTCTGACTCAGCCTTCTGGAAGAACACTGACAGACACCTGCAGAGATCTTCCACATTCTGTTTTAAAACTGAAAAAGAAAATGATGGTGGATCTCTCTCACTGGTAAGGCAACCCTGGGTCGAAACCCCAGAAACAAAAGAATATTCTCCAATAACACAGACAAGCTGGAGTACTTTAGGCTAAGTGAGATTATTCAGATGCAGAAATACATTGTATCCTCTATGTTCAAAGCCTGGAAGAAAATAGAATGGATGTGTAGGAAGAGCCTGGATGTTATCAGGGAGAATCAATAATATCACATCATATACTGAGATTCCAAAAGACAGCAGGATTGTGTTCTTAGTATAGAATTGGATAATTATGAGAGATGATGGGTTTTATCATCACATAGCAATTGCACATACTTATGGGATTCAATGTGATGTTTATATATATATATATATGCATATACATGTATTCATAATATCCAAACACCCTCTTCTGCCCTTGATGCCCCCACACACTCCTCAGCCATACTCATTACAATTGTACTTGCACATGATATTGTATTAGTTAACATATGAGATGTGACACTATTGTGTATGTCTTCACTTATCATGACATCATTCAATTTCATCTATTTTGCAGACCATTAGAGGAGTTTGTATTGATGGCTGAGTAATACACCATGGTGAATATATAATATGCTTTCTGGTGGATATGTTCAATTGCTTACCTACATCACTGGTTTTCCTCTATATCTTTATTGTTAAACATACTGTTATTCAACTTGAATTTATGTAACAAAAGAAAGCAACAACTACAAAAGAATGAAGAAACTGGGAGTGGGGGCACATACCTGCAATCCCAATGGCTTGGGAGGCTGAGGCAGGAAATTCACGAGTTCAAAGACAGACTCAGCAAATTAATAGGGACCTATACAACTCAGTGACACTCTTTTTCTAAAAAAAAAATTAAACATGACTGGGGAAGTGGCTTTGTGGTTGAATGATACTGGGACCTATCCCTAGTATACCCCCCCAAAAAAAAAGAGAATAAAGAAACTAGAAAACTATGTCCTAACCTGATTTTATCAAGTGAAAAGAAGCCAAGGCATAAGAAAAATCATATTCTTTAAGTTTGTTAATATAAAGTTAATAAGATATCTCTTTGAATATTTCACAAAGTGCAATATTTTGAGAGCATTCAGTAGGTTATATTACATGAAAAACTGCCCTTGTGCAAAAAATGAAATGAAACCTTAGCCAGGTGTGGTGGTGCATGACTGTAATCCCAGTGTCTCTGGAGGCTATACAAAGCCAGCCTCAGAAACTTAGGAAGGGACTAAGCAATTCAGTGAAACCCTGTCTCTAACTAAATTAAAAAAAAAAAAAAAAGATCAGGAATGTTGCTGAGAGGTTGAGTGCTCCTGGGCATAATCCACAGCATTAAAAACCAAAACAAAGATAAAAAAGAAATAAGACATTAGGCTGGTGAACATTTATATTTTCAGTGTTCCAAATATTTGTCCCAATACTCCCAAGTTCACTTCATCCATCAATTTATAATTGAAATCTCTAGATATTTGTTTGTGTGAGAAAAGAGACAGAGATATTCCTGAACTCTGCCATTCCTTTGCTAGTTTCTGCCATAAGCTAGGCAAAGATCGGCCCATTGTGATCCTCAAGGTACTGTGGCTCAGTCTTTTCTCTTCATGCAAGGATGCACCTTGAGGAGTGGGTGTTGACTTGACTGCTAAAGTGGGGAAGAGGTAAAAGGGAAGTAATGTGTGTGGGTGTGTGGGTGGGATGTGATAATGATGACTTCTGACCAAGTCCTACCCATGATCATCTTTTTAAAATGTACCCAGTAAATGGTTTATTTTCTTATATATCTTCTGTGATCCAACAGTTAAATGTGAGGGACCCTATTCTCCATACCCAGCTACCTTAGCTTTGTTTTTCTCAGTCTGATGCCTCAGAATTTGAAATACCTAGTGCCCCTCCCTCAGACCCTTGACCTCGTGTCTCTTTTGCTTATATTTTTAAGATCTGGGCAATCCTCAAATACTAAGTTGCAGGTCAATCCACTTTTGATGTTCTCTCTTCCAAGGATAAGGATAGACATTTTATCTCATTGTGGCCTCTACCTTTTACTCACAAAATGGGGACATTATTCATGTTTGCAAACCTTGATATTATCCTGAGCCAACCTGTAATATGAAACTCAAGAATTTAATACCTGGGGGTGGGGCTCAAGGTTAGACCGCCTGCCTAGCACTTGTGAGGCACTGGGTTCAATCCTCAGCACCACATAAAAATAAATATATAAAATAAAGGTACTCTGTTTACTACAACTAAAGAAAACAAAACCAAACTAGGTGAATCCCTACCAGGGTTGTGATGGCACATGCATGTAACCCCAGCTGCCCTGGAAGTCGAACCTTCAGGGTCACAACTTTGAGTCTAGCCTCACTAAATTGGCAAGACCATATCTCAAAGAAAATAAAAATGGGATGATGATAGAGCTCACTGGTAGACCATACCTAAGTCCTGTCCTCAGGATCACAGGGGAAAGTTTTTAATTCCTATCTTTTTTCTATGAGTTAACATCACCACAAAAAAGAAGGTGGCTTAGGGATAATGGTATATTTTCTAAAAACAAGCCATGTTAAATGTTCAAGTGTTCACATTTCTTGAAAAATTCCCAAGTATTTTGCTTTTGATATTATGGTCAGTAGAACTGTCTTTAATTTTATGTTTTCTACTTATTTTCTTATGCACATAAATAACTGATGATATTAAATTTTATTACTTTTCTGAGTTCATCTGTTGCTTCTAATAGTAATTAGTGAACTCCTATATTAAAAATATCCACTTAAAATCCACTTCTACCTCATACCTCATATTGGAAAACCACAAAAGTTAGATAGGAAGAAACACAAGTAAGTTGCAATACCCCTTTGACAAATGCAAAGATACTGGTGAGAATCTCAGAAAAACTCTATTCCCTAAAAATCAGAAACCAAGAGAACAGGACCAAAATCTCCCCCCCCCACACATGATTTTATTATTTTATTGCTGAATAAAATTCCATTGTGTATATATATAATGCATATTTTTTTATCCATTCATCCACTGAAGGGCATCTAGGTTGGGTCCACAGGATATCTGGGTAAAATGGGGGTTCCATTCTCAGATTTCCAATGAATCTCCATAGTGCTTTCCATATTGGCTGCACCAATTTCCAGTCCCACCAGCAGTGTATGAGTGTACCATTTTCCCCACATCCTCGCCAACACTTGTTGTTGTTTGTCTTCATAACAGCTGCCATAATAACATTTTTATTATAGTAAAATTAACACACACACACACACACACACACACACACACACACACACTCGGGTTTTGCTTTGGTGTCTCTGGACAAGACCATGTGGAGTAGGAACCTACAAATACGATGTCATCCTACTGCCAGTTAAGAGTAGGAATTTGTCCATGGGCAGAATTCTGGAATCACCAACAGCATCTCCCATAAACTTCAGGATCAAAGGGGTGTGAGGCCTAGAGATGTCAGAGAAGCCTCACTGTTTTCCTCCCAATTTCTTGAGAGTGGTTTCTGGGCCAATGAGCTTTGCTCTACTTTGGTTACATTTTATGTGTTATCTAAAATCCTCTCTTTTTTAAATTTTTATTTTATTTTTTTTTATTGGTTGTTCACAACATTACAAAGCTCTTGACAAATCATATTTCATACATTAGAATCAAGTGGGTTATGAACTCCCATTTTTACCCCAAATACAGATTGCAGAATCACATCGGTTACACATCACATTTTTACATACTGCCATATTAGTGACTGTTGTATTCTGCTACCTTTCCTATCCTCTACTATCCCCCCTCCCCTCCCCTCCAATCTTCTCTCTCTACCCCATCTACTGTAATTCATTTCCCTCCATGTTTGTTATCCCATTCCCCTCATAACCTCTTACATATAATTTAGTATAACAATGAGGGTCTCCCTCCATTTCCATGTGATTTCCCTTTATTTCTCCCATTCCCTCCCACCTCATGTCTCTGTTTAATGTTAATCTTTTCTTCCTGCTCTTCCTACCTGTTCTGTTATTAGTTGCTCTCATTATATCAAAGAAGACATTTGGTATTTGTTTTTTAGGGATTGGCTAGCTTCACTAAGCATAATCTGCTCTAGTGCCATCCATTTCCCTGCAAAATCCATGATTTTGTCATTTTTTAGTGCTGCATAATACTCCATGGTGTATAAATGCCACATTTTTTTATCCATTCATCTATTGAAGGGCATCTGGGTTGATTCCACAGTCTCGCAATTGTGAATTGTGCTGCTATGAACATCGATGTGGCAGTATCCCTGTAGTGTGCTCTTTTAAGGTCTTCAGGAAATAGTCCGAGAAGGGCAATAGCTGGGTCAAATGGTGGTTCCATTCCCAGCTTTCCCAGGAATCTCCATACTGCTTTCCAAATTGTCCGCACCCATTTGCAGTCCCACCAGCAGTGTACAAGAATACCCTTTTTCCCACATCCTCGCCAGCACTTGTTGTTGTTTGACTTCATCATGGCTGCCACTCTTACTGGGGTGAGTTGGTATCTTAGGGTGGTTTTGATTTGCAGTTCCTTGACTGCTAGAGATGGTGAGCATTTTTTCATGTACTTGTTGATTGATTGTATGTCCTCCTCTGTGAAGTGTTTGTTCATGTCCTTGGCCCATTTGTTGATTGGGTTGTTTGTTTTCTTATTGTCTAATTTTTTGAGTTCTTTGTATACTCTGGATATTAGGACTCTATCTGAAGTGTGAGGAGTAAAAATTTGTTTCCAGGATGTAGACTCCCTATTTACCTCTCTTATTGTTTCTCTTGCTGAGAAAAAAAAAAAAAAACTTTTCAGTTTAAGAAAGTCCCATTTGTTGACTCTTGTTATTAACTCTTGTGCTATGGGTGTCCTATTAAGGAATTTGGAGCCCGTCCCCACAATCTGTAGATCGGAGCCAACTTTTTCTTCCATCCGACGCAGAGTCTCTGATTTGATATCTAGCGCCTTTATCCACTTTGAGTTGACTTTTGTGCATGGCGAGAGGAGGGGATTCAGTTTCATTTTGTTGCATGTGGATTTCCAGTTTTCCCAACACCATTTGTTGAAGATGCTATCCTTTCTGCATTGCATGTTTTTAGCTCCTTTATCAAATATAAGATAGTTGTAGCTTTGTGGATTAGTCTCTGTGTCCTCTATTCTGTACCATTGGTCCATCCACCTGTTCTGCCACCATTTGCTTTCTGCATGCTGACTTGATGGCCCTCTCTACATGGTCCAGCTGCCACATCTAGAGACTGGAACTGGGCTGTGTGCCGAGCCCTGTCCTCCGAAGGCTGGACCACGGCCTCAAGCACCTCGGTCGCCTGTTCCCTGCTGCACCTTGGGGCAGAGCCTGCTCTGGGGTCGTTCAGCACCCCCCTGTGAGGGGACCCGTGCTCCGGGGCTGGAGAGGCGCGGCGGCAGCCGCTTGGGACCTGGGTGCTAGGCACTGGGCCGAGGAGCAACGGAGGCTGCGGCGGCACTGCTAATATTGCGGACAAGCGCGGCGCCCAAGAGCGTGGCCCAGAGGTGGAGGCGACAGCAGCAGGGTTTCAGTTCTAGAAAACTGGACTGGAAACAGAAGCAGCAGTTTGTATAACCCCAAGATCTTGCTTTTGCCAGGAAACTCTAAGGGTAACATGAATATCATTGAGGAGGTCTAACATGGCAGCAGGCGCTGAGAGATCAAGTCTCTGACCTCTTCAACTGCGCGGGCATAGGGAGCTGTAAATTATCTAAAGCCTATTTGCTCAGGATCACTAGGCAATGCTGAGCTGACGTGGAGCTAGGGCGTACACTTTGGGCCCCTCAGAAAACACACACTGAGCACGAATCTGCTGCATTTAAGCCCCGGATCGCCTGCTTCTTGTGACTCAGCACTAACGATCCCGCTGAAATAACTAATCGGCCTACCTGATCTCACAGAGGTAAAAGCCAACTGAGCACCATAGCCAGACCCAGGGAATCAGGAGTGACATGGGACTAGCGGCCCAGAACCCCCGGCTATCGCTCCCACCAGGGCTGACAACAGAAGTCCCTTGCACCAGCTACCAGGGGAGTTGCTACCTGAGCGCAAACAAATTTGCTGGGGATCCTCAGCCACAAGCCCTACAAACTTAGGGTCCGAGGGAGGCAAACAGAAAGGGTGTGCCCAGGCATCCATAAAAACAGGGCTCCCAGGAGCAGCAGACCCAGCATGTAGCCACTATTGTGGTGAGCATCACAGGTGAGTGGGGCCTGGCTTGAGGAACCACAAGAGAAGGCCCTAGGCACTCAGGATTGGAGACCCACACAGTATGGGAAGAAGAGCTGAGGCACAGTGATTGGTTCCCACCTATCAAGAAGAGAAGCCTGGCCCAGTGGGCATAGCTCCACCTACTGGAAGAGAAGTTAATTGAGCTCTATGACTGCATTTATTATTATTTTTTTAATGATTATTATTAGTATTTTTTTAATTTTTTTTATTGTCACTTTTTGTAGTTGATGTTGTTGTTGTTCTTTAACTTTCTTATTAATGGTTTCAATTTTTTTTAATTCTTTTTATTCTATTATTATTACCATTATTTTTTAAACTTCAATTTCCATTTTTTATTACCATTATAATTTTTTTAGTTTGTTTTAAATTTTTATTTTTTCTTTCTTCCTTTTCAGGATATTGTCTTCTAAAGATGTTTTCTTCTTTGAGATCCTGCTAAAATGAGTCAATTTTTCTTATACGGAATATCAGTTTTACTTCTTCATTTTTCAACTTAATAACTTCATGGGACATAACTTACATATGGTATGTCATGTAGAGATTTTAAATACTACAGTTTGTATACTTATTACCAGGAAATTAATAACTTTTAATATTTTGATTGATAATCTTGCTTTAGTCATCATCATAACTCATAGAACAATTATTGTTTGAGTAATTGTACATTTTGAAATCTGTAGAGGGAAATGAGGTTCTATGTTCAAAACCTCATATTATAGAATGGAATCTCACATGGTTAAGAACTTTCAGTTGGTAAATGTCAACAAGGGACTGTGATCAGAAGGAAGTGCATTAAATATTTTAGAAAATCAAATAAATGTGCTGGTAAGTTCCAATTCATGGTGCCAAGTTATAGGCTTATGAATATAATTCACAAGAATTTGGAAGAATATTTTTATGTATTAGTCCATTCTGTTTTAATCACTAAAAACCTTTTGTAATATCTAATAATGGAAATGTGTAAATTCAATTTTGCTTAGAGGAACATTCAGGACACTTTAAATCCATCCTGTCCTGGTCACTTTCAAATTTTTTTTCCAAAATTCAATTTCTCATGTCATTAGCATGCACAGATAAATGCTGAGGGCCATTGGCAAGTAGGAATGATGCATCAAAATTTCCTTGCCAGCGTACCCCATGTTAAATGTATTTGCCTTGGAAATTCGCTGTGACATTGCATGTGTGTTTGAGAAAGGTGACCCTGCTCAAAAACGAGGGTGGATCCAGGTTTAGGGTGTATCCTGCAGGTTTTAGGAAGTATCCCAGTTTAGGATAATTTGGGCTTAAGGTGTTCCCAGTTTAAGACAATCTGGGTTTAGGGAAGTTCCAGGTTTAAGGTGTACCCTGCAGGGGAATAGGGCGTATCCTGCTGCCTCAGGCATGCCCAATCCTTGAGTTCCCATTGAGTTTTTGTGAGATTGAAAAAGTATTGGAAAAGAAAGCCTCGTGGAGTATATGAATTGGGCAGCGGCAGAACGGGGATTTCCCTAGAACGTGTGTGTAGAGGCCGGTGTGAGTTCGGGAATAAAGAATTGCTGTTTGAATCTACAAAGCTGTGAGTGGCTTGTGATCTTGTGCCCAGCCAAGACTGCGGCATTTGGTGGTCCATACCCAGAACGTCTAAAGCTTGGAGGTAAGTGAAATTGCTCACCCCTGAGTGAAGGCGAGAGAATAAGTGACCATTTCAAAAAACAATGTGTTCATGTTTTGATTTATTTCATTTTTATTTCAAGCTGCCTATCCCTAGAAATTTCTCAGGCAAACTGGGAAAAATGGTTGGCTCAAGGTTTGAAGTTTGTCAGCCCCAAGGAACAGAAAATTGATACAGCGAATATTTATTCAGTTTTTGTTTCATTCAGTTTCGGTTTTGTTTTGTGTTATCTTATTGGGTTGAGTTATCTTTATAGTAGATTAGAAATTAGTAAAAAAGAAAGCAAAAATGTGTTAAGTAAATTGTTAGAGGTTCAGACCATGGAGAAAGACATTTTAGATCAAGCAAAAGAGAAGGTCTCTCGAGCTAGTCAGACAGAGGAAGAAAATTTAAAGGAAAGGGGGTTATTAGGAAAAAGGCCACAACAAGAGGCTGTTACTAACTCCATTTTATTACCAGAGGGCGTAATTCAACCAACAGCCCCACCGATGGAGACAGCTGAGTGGCCCTCAAACCCCGTAGTTGATAAGTGGGATCCTGAGACAGGACCTCAAAGATTAGCATGCCCTGTACTTGAACAGGTAGGAGGGCAGCGAATTCACTGTGCTTTAGATATTAAAACAGTGAAGCAGCTAAAGGAGGCTGTAGCAACCTATATTCCTCAAGCTCCCTTCACGGTAAGCATGGTCGAGTCCATTACTAACTTTGACATGATGCCAGCAGATTGGGCTAGCATATGTAAATCTGTGCTAAATGGAGGACAATATTTGTTATGGAAGGTTGCCAATGAGGAATTTTGCACGGAGACAGCTAGGTGAAATGCAGCAGCCGGTTACCCTCAAAGAAATCTAGATATGTTGTTAGGAAAAGGACCTTATGAGGGTCAACGGCAACAAATTGAATATGATCCTGCTATATATGCAGAAATTGCTGCAGACGCAGTTAGGGCATGGAAGAGCTTTACAAGGACATGGAGATTTACAAGGTCAGCTATCTAAGGTAATACAGAGAGCTAATGAACCTTACACTGACTTTGTAGATAGGCTTATTCAAACAGCTACCAAAATTTTGGGGGATACAGATCAAGCAATGCCATTAATAAAACAACTGGATTATGACCAAGCAAATCATTGCTGCAGAGAGGTTATTAGACCATGGAGACATGAAGATTTAAACACATATATTAAATTATGTAGAGATATTAATGAACAAGGGCCAGTCTTGGCAGCTGCAGTACAACAGGCTTTAGATGCCAGGCCAAAAACATGCTATAATTGTGAACAAACAGGACATTTTAAAAGGAGTCGCCCCGTAGGAGGGGGGTTTAACAAAACTAGAAATCAAAGGAATAGAATACCGGGTATTTGCCCACAAAACCATAGAGGGAGACATTGGGCTAATGAATGCCGTTCTCAAACCACCATAGAAGGTACTGCCTTATCAAAAAATGGACAAGGATCAGGTATTTACCCACGATATCATGGAGAAAGGCATCAGGCTTCATTGCCAAAAAACGGACTGGGGAGCCCAATGTTCCCACAATCACAAAAATACGGGGCAATGGAGGAACCCAGCAACACCATCAGTGTGGTGCCCAGGACACATTGTCCATTAAATCCCTCATCAGACAAACCCGAGGGAGCACAGGGTTGGACATCTGCGCTTCTGCCAGAGCAGTACTAACTCCAGAGATGGGAGTTCAAATCATTCCTACAGGAGTAAAAGGACCTCTTCCCCAAGGAACAGTAGGCTTAATATTGGGACGTAGTTCATCTACATTAAAAGGACTTATGATAAGTCCTGGGGTAATTGATCCCAATTATGTAGGTGAAATAAAAATTATAGCTAGTTCTCCAAGAGGTATATCAGTAATTTCACCTGGAGATAGAATAGCACAGTTGTTAATAATACCCAGCCTACATAATAAGTTCTCTAGTCGTAATGTAGAAAGAGGTTCCAAGGGATTAGGCTCCACAGGTGTAGATTGGGCTATGCTGTCTTTAAATTTAGATTCTCGCCCAATGCTAAAACTAAATATTCAAGGTCACGAATTTAATGGGCTACTGGACACAGGTGCTGACCTTAGCATCATATCTCGTCAAGAATGGCCAAAACATTGGCCATTACAACAAGCCATTCAAACGCTTTGAGGCCTAGGAGTGGTGAATAATCCCCATAGAAGTGCTATGATATTAGATTGGAAGGATCCTGAAGGATGTGAAGAAACTATACAGCCATATGTATTAGATCATCTTCCCATAAATTTATGGGGACGAGATGTCCTAGATCAACTAGGTTTGATATTAACAAATAACATCAATCCTAATACGCCCACTACTAGGACTAGACAAGATGTTAGGAAAGAAAAAAAGATTAGGAAAACAAGAACAAGGTATAGCAGCACCAATTCAAATAGATCAAGGAAAAGACAGACATGGGTTGGATTTTCAGAAAGGGCCACTGAGACAATCAAAATTACTTGGAAATCAAAGACCAGTGTGGGTTCCTCAGTGGCCCCTGACTAAAGAAAAGATACAAGTAGCCCATGATCTGGTCAAGCAACAATTAGCAGAAGGACATATAAAACCTTCCGTATCTCCCCATAATACTCCCATATTTGTCATCAAAAAGAAATCTGATAAATGGAGATTATTGCAAGATTTAAGAGCCATTAATAATGAGATGGTTATTATGGGACCTGCTGAATAAGGGATTCCTCAATTGTCTGCTTTACCAAAAACCTGGCATGTTTTAGCTATAGATATTAAAGATTTTTTTTTTTTCGGTTCTAATTCATCCAGAGGATAGTCCACGTTTTGCATTTACTATCCCTGCTTTAAATCATGAAGGTCCTGATCAAAGATATGAATGGAAAGTACTCGCTCAAGGGATGGCTAACAGTCCAAGTATGTGTCAAATCTATGTTAATAAAGCAATTCAGCCACTTTGAAATCAAAATCCTGTACTAAAAATATTTCACTATATGGATGATGTATTATTAGCACATAAAGATAAAAACACATTGCTGGAATGTTATGCCACACTTACGAACTTGTTAAAAAAATTATAATCTAGAGATAGAAATAGATAAAGTACAATTAAATTTTCCAATTAATTATTTAGGAGTCCTATTATCCTCAACCATGGTCCGTCCACCAAAAATTCAAATACGAGTAGATCAACTCAAATCACTTAACGACTTTCAAAAGTTATTGGGAGACATAAATTGGATAAGACCTTATCTAGGCATACCAACAGGAGAGTTGGGACCTTTATTTGATATTCAAAAAGGTCCATCAGATCCAAATTCACCCCAAATGTTAACTCCTAAAGCTAGAAAGGCATTAAAAATTATTGAAACATATATGGAAAATATGCATCTAGATAGAATTGATATAAGTTTGCCTTATTATTTATTTTACTACCAACAAAAAATATTCCTATGGGAGTATTTTGGCAAGAAGGTCCATTATTGTGGATACATTTATCTTATTCTCCTAACACTATTATTACTAGGTATCCTGAGGGTGTAGGACAATTAATACTCAAAGGAATAAGAGCAGCAAAGGGAGTGTTTGGAATTTCTCCCAATAAAATTATTACTCCATATACTATGGATCAAATTTCTGAGTTAGCTAATGAGTTAAATACTTGGGCAATAATCATGTGTAAATCTAATGTTTCATTTGATAATCATTTACCATCGAATCCTTTGTTGTCTTTTCGGTCTAAGCATCCTGTATTTTTTCCTAAAATGACAAGAAAAACACCTATCATGAATGCTCCAAATATATTCACTGATGGGTCTAATAATGGTACAGCAGCAGTAGTTACCCCTGATCAAACTTTTACATTTTTAGTACCCAAACAATCAGCTCAAAAGGTAGAGCTTAATGCAGTTTTACAAGCTTTTGTGATGTTCAAAGATTCTGTATTTAATTTGTTTTCTGATAGTCAGTATATAGTTAATGCTATAATATCCCTTGAAGATGCTGGTAGGATTTCCTTTTCCTCTACTGTTTTCTCTTTGTTTTCCACTATACAAAGTCTAATCTGGGACAGAAAAGATCCATTCTTTATAGGACATATTAGGGCACATACAGGATTGCCTGGAGCCCTTAGTTTGGGCAATGATTTAGCAGATAAAACTTCACATGACATACATATTTTCTCTACACTAGAAGAAGATACAAATTTTCATAAAAGGTTTCATGTTAATGCTAATACTTTACAAAAGCATTTTAAAATAACTAAGGAACAGGCCAGACATATAATAAAACAATGTCAAAATTGTGTGACCTTTTTACCACAAGTTAATCTTGGAGTCAATCCTAGAGGACTGATACCCAACCATATTTGGCAGATGGACCTCACACACTTGCCAGAATATGGAAAATTAAAATATTTACATGTTACAGTTGATACTTCTTCCGGAGTTTTGATGGGCTCCCTTCATGCCGGAGAAAAAAACTAAAGATGTTATAGCTCATTGCTTACAAAATTTTGCCACTGTGGGTGTTCCTAAACAGTTAAAAACAGATAATGGTCCTGGTTATACTTCTACCTCTTTTAAACAATTTTGCTCATCATTTGGTATTACTCATATAACAGGAATCCCATACAATCCACAGGGACAAGGCATAGTTGTAAGAGCTCATCAAACTATTAAAACATACTTATTAAAGCAAAAAGAGGGAATTGGAAAGGGGTATATATCCCCCAAAGATAAACTTAAAATAACCCTTTTTACTCTAAACTCTTTAATTTTGGATTCATCAGGACTTAGTGCTGCGGAAAGACATATGTATCCAAAAAGTGTACATAAGCCTAAGTTACTTTGGAAAGATATTCTAACAGGACAATGGAAAGGTCCTGACCCAGTGATAGTCTGGAGTTGGGGCTCTGTCTGTGTTTTTCCACAGGAAGAACAGCAGCCGATTTGGATTCCAGAGAGGTTAACTAAAGCAATTTCTACAGAAAAAGAAGATGATTTGACTCAAATCCATAACAGCTGATATCCAGAGCTCCAGCTTGGCTATTCTTACATCTGTGACAGTGATTAACCAGGGTGCTTTTTTCAATATCTATTTTATTATTGCATTTTTCCCACATCATAAATTTCTATTTTATTTTTGAGCTCATACAAACCTAGGTTAATGTTTTTCTGATCAGTTTTATTTTTTGACTGTGGAGTTTTTAAACATTGCAATGGAGATTTCACCTAGGTAAAACTACAAGGCCTTTATCATTGTCTTATGTGTTGTACGTTTGTGTGCACATTTGTGTTTTGTGTTGTATGTCTGTATGTGTGTATGTCCATATTTCTTATATGAGGAGCGCTCATGAAAAAATGGATCCAATTTTTTTTTATTCACGTGATTTAAATGGTTTAATTTAATTTAGGTAAACAGCTGTTAAGGATTGTTTTTAAAGGTGGTTAACAGATCTGTTTGTTTACTTTCACCTTTGCTTCTCATTATATTTAATAATTCTGTTTAGGATAATGTCTCTTTAGCATCTTTGCCAGAATTCCCATCTCCATCCCAGTGCCGGTGAAGACTGAGATAAAACCAAACTACAGCTTCTATGATAGCTATCACAGTAAACTGCATAAACTGATGCATCAATGAATATAACTCAACAAGTTATGCTCAATCAAGGACTCGATTTACTTTGGGAGGAAATGGACTTATTGATAGACTCCTCCGATTTGAACTGCTTGCAGAACTTGCCTGGACTATACATCAGTTATATGCATTGTGAACTATCGTCTGGTGCAGCGAATTGTGGTACTGCTGGCATATCTTTGCTGATGGTGTCACCAGTGATGCAATTTCCTTGCCAGTGCACCCCATGTTAATTGTAGTAGTGCTGGCATATCTTTGCTGATGGTGTCACCAGTGATGCAATTTTTCCAAAGGAGCCGTCAATTGGCTTGGTGTCGTGGCATTTCTGTATCCTCCTCCCTTCTACTAGTGATGGTCTAAAATTTTGGGGCCAACAGAGGTGAGGCAAAGAACCTCACCCCCCCACTGGTGCATAGGCCTATCCACAAGTATGGCTGAATGCTGGACTGGTAGTCAGTGATGGGTTGATCTGATTGCAGTGGTATCAACCTAAGACAGGAGGCTGACGCCTAGAGGTCAGTTTTCCCATGACGGGTAAGAACCATATGTTGAATTGGACAACATACCAGGCACGGTCCTTAAGCCACATTGCTTGTTGTTTAATTAATCAGAAGGGGGGAGATGCTGAGGGCCATTGCCAAGTAGGAATGATGCATCGGAATTTCCTTGCCAGCGTACCCCATGTTAAATGGACTTGCCTTGGAAATTCGCTGTGACATTGCATGTGTGTTTGAGAAAGGTGACCTTGCTCAAGGACGAGGGTGGATCCAGGTTTAGGGTGTATCCTGCAGGTTTTAGGAAGTATCCCGGTTTAGGATAATTTGGGCTTAAGGCGTTCCCAGTTTAAGACAATCTGGGTTTAGGGAAGTTCCAGGTTTAAGGTGTACCCTGCAGGGGAATAGGACGTATCCTGCTGCCTCAGGCACGCCCGATCCTTGAGTTCCCATTGAGTTTTCGTGAGATTGAAAAAGTATTGGAAAAGAAAGCCTCGTGGAGTATATGAATTGGCCGGCAGCAGAATGGGGATTTCCCTAGAACGTGTGTGTAGAGGCCGGTGTGAGTTCGGGAATAAAGAATTGCTGTTTGAATCTACAAAGCTGTGAGTGGCTTGTGATCTTGTGCCCAGCCAAGACTGCAGCAGATAAATGTGACCCTAAGACACACAGAACAAGATAAAGCAGAAAAGGTGAAAGGAGAACTTGACTCTTCCATCACAACATCAGTCAGGGGAAACAGACCCTCCTGCAGGAGCCTGTGGGTTTCCCAGTAATGAGAGATTGGGGTCTGCAGAGAAGGGCATGGGCTCTCTCATCCCTGAGGAGCTCCGCAGAACAGAGTAGAGGAGAGTGTGGCTGTGGAGTCTCTAATCAAGACCTCCAGAGACCAATCAGGAAGCTGCCCTGATTTTATTGTGAAGTTATTATGTATATGTACTCAGGTAGTGCCTAAGCGAAATATAGACAGCCACCAATGCAATGTCTGCTAACTGTCCTTGTGGTGTACAATCAAAGAGTGGGTGTTCAACACATGGCCTCATGCCCAGAGCTGTGCTGATGGGGTAAGCAGTTTGCCACTCACACGCCTAGCATGGGGAGTGGGCTGCCACGCAGACGCCATTAACCTATGCCCTGTATGCAGTACTCCAAGCACTTGTGCCCACAGAGCAGCATCTCTGGGGCTTCTTCTTTCTTGACTTTAAAGAACAATTTCTCTTCTAGTTGCTTTTCTCAGGAGAAATTTTACATGATAGTAATATAAATATTGTAGATGTAAGTGTGAATCCTGAGCTGTATTTTAAAACCCTGACCATTTATAAAAGCAAGCCATGGTTCACATATCTACTTCTCACAAAGAGCTGCCATTCATTCAGTCAAGTATTGCCCAGGATTTGCTCATCATGTTACTGGAGGGTGTGTTTTGCAGCAGAGGTGCTGGGTGATGGTGTTTCCCTCTCTGCGGTGTCAGTCATTTTTCCCTAGTGCTCTTTGTTGATTCCCAGCACACAAAGAGCCACATGTAAGAGGTTTCTGTCTAGGCTGACATCAGTCCCAAGCCCACTTGCTTGAAGCAAGACCAGTCTCAATTCTCCATCTCCCTTTTATCTGTTAGTGAACACCAAGAAGACAAGGGGAGGGTTGGCAGTAGTGGTGAAGCTGAGCTGGTAGATGAGGACAACCCCAAGCTGTAGGTCGGCACATGTGTTGTTAGGGGTGACAGATCCTATTTTCTCACCCCTTATGAACAGCATGGGGCTCACACTGCATATGGGAGAAGAGATGTATCTTCCTCTCACTTTCACCATGGAATGTGCCCACCCAGAGGATCCAAATAACCGTAACTTACAGTGGGGTGTCCTTCTCCTATAATTCTCTCTACTTCTATCCTGACCACCAGCTCGTGTCCACTGCCTGAGCAGTCCTCACTAGATGGTTGCAACACAGATGATGGTGCATGTGTCATACAGCCACCCCTGACTTTAGTGACAGCACCATATCTAACATGACTCCTTCCTGGATCCAGATACTAGAGGGATTCTTACTATCAGCTCTAACAAACAAAACTTCTGATGTTTTTTTGAAAATTTATTTTTCATGTGTGATCTATTTTTTCTCATCTCCTCACTTGGCCTTTCCTTCTTCTTATCATATGTGAATTCTTCAAATGTAACCTATTTCAGAAATCTGTGTTAGATTCCCTGTAATTTACATATCCTTCCACACAGAATGCCCACTCTAGGGGGCAGCTTGATTTCTTCAGTACATAAAGGACATGAGTGCCCAGTACAATAGAGCATACATGGACCAAGCTGGAAGTATCACTCCATAGATCCTTGTTTGAGGGGTGTTTCTCAGATTACCTCCTTGATGTCAGAGAGTTTGTGTTATGTCTCATGATCTCCTGGACTATGTTGTGCCAGGCATAATGTGCACATCTGGGAAGGTACATAGCTCAGGATTTCAGTCATCTATGAATCATTCCCATTCTCTAGGATGCTTCCTAACAACAATGGGACCTTAGCATGGACATTACTATAGATATTTCTTCACAACACTACCATGGTACATTTACACAATTTTAATCATACTTGATGCACATCATTTAGTGATGATTGTGGTTCAAAACTGGAGCTATCAGAACGACCAGACTGTGCTTTCTCCTAGCCACTACCTGTATGAAGATTAGTTCTCCTCATTATTGCATGAAATTGTGTCCCTTTCTTTGAAGCATACTATCAGGAAAGGGTCTAAGTTCTTCCCAATACTGATACAGAAATTTACCATCAGAAAACAGTTTTCCAACAGTTTCAAGGCAATGAACAACCCATCCATGAGTTCTTGACTATTACTGCAAATTCATGGCACCTGCACACTCCAGTTTGTATGACTGCAGATTCCTCAGCTACACTGACATTAAATTCATGCAATGGCCTGGAGACCCACGTGATTAAAACATGTCATTTATTGAGTGTTAGAAAACTTGGATTGTGTAACATTCAAATGTTTAAAATGAAATAAAGAAGATTCTGTGTGTCACAGAAAAGTGATAGAATGCAGTTTTTGGTTTTAAATTTCACATTTGTTTTTGTTGTTGAAACAAGGCAATTTTAAAACCCTCCTCCTTTCCTTTGTACCACAGATTGAACCCAGGGCACTTAGTCATTAAACTATCTCACCAGGCATTTTTTATATTGGGTAAAAATATTGCTAAGTTACTGAAGTTTGGCCTTGCAATCCTCTGACTCCTGAGCCAATGGGATTGAAGGTATTCAGCTACATCTAAAGCAATTTTTAAGTTACTTTTTTTACATGATAATATAGATCAATTTAAGCCTATACTGTAAAAACATTTATATAATATTTGACTTACATAAAATAAATTCATAAGTATTGGCATATGATATTTACATATAGATCTCACCAAAATAACTAAGGCCTACTGATTAAATGTGAACCCTAATAAATTTGGGGGGTACCAGGGATTAAACTCATGGGCACTCAAACATTGAGCTACATCCTCACTATTATTTTGTATTTTATTTAGAGACAGCATCCCACCAAGTTGCTCAGGGCCCTGCTGTTGCTGGATTTGAACTCAGCATCCTCCTGTCTTAGCCTTACAAAGCACTGGGATTATAGTAAAGTTTTTAAATTTATATTCTTTTTTCTGGATTTACCATGGGAGACTGTCTTTTTCTAGTGATTTTTCATATTTCACAAATCCTGTATGTTTGCACTCATATGTTGAAGCTGAGAAAGTTGATCACAAAGAACCACAAAAGAGAAAATCTTTTTATATCTGTTATAAGAGACAGTTGGCAAGGAGTGCCAAAAAGCAGTTAAGAAGGAAAAGTAACTCTTAGGTTTTATAGCCCATAGTTTGAACTGTATAAGTAATTATTAGACTGTGGACATTCTAAAAAGAGTTCACACATTTCAAACATCAAAATGATATTTTAGAAGGTAGAAGTTGCACAGATTTGATCACTACACATGTTAAATTAAAATGCTGCATCCTATATGAAGATACAAATTAAAAATTAAATTATTAACACTTCAAGTAGCAAAAATAAACAAAGATGCCTGGAAATACAAATCATGACTCAATAATAGCCTTAACTGTTAGTGGCTTAAACACACCAATCAAAAGACATACGCTAGTAGCCTGGATTAAAAAAAATCCAACCATATTCTGCCCCCAGGAGACTCAGGAAAAGACAGACTGAAGGTGAAAGATTGGGAAAACACATACCACTCACATGAACCTTGAAAGCAAGCAGGGGCCTCCATACTTATATTAAATAAAGTAGATTTCAAGCCAAAGTTAATCAAAATAGATAAAGAAGAACATCTCATACTGCTCAAGGGAACCATACACCAACAAGGCATAACAATCATAAATATATATGCCCCAAACAATGGCGCACCTATGTTCAAACAAACTCTTCTCAAGTTCAAGAGTCAAATTGACCACAACATGATCTACGATGACTTTAACACATCTTTCTCACCACTGGATAGATCTTCCAAACAAAAGTTGAATAAAGGGGCTGGGGATGTGGCTCAAGTAGTAGCGCGCTCGCCTGGTATGCATGCAGCCCGGGTTCAATCCTCAGCACCATATACCAACAAAGATGTTGTGTCCGTCAAAAACCAAAATAAATAAATAAATAAATAAAGTTGAATAAAGAAACTATAGAGCTCAATAACACAATTAATAACTTAATTGACATATATAGAATATATATCAGACCGGAGGAGGAAGCTCAGCACCATGCCAGGCCAGAGGGAGGAGGAAGGCCGGCCCCACCGCAAGGGCTAGTCTGGAGGAAGCCCATCAACCCTTAAAACCCAAAATCAATCTTTTAATCATTTAATATTAACAGATTTCCTATTTTGTTTCCATGATCTTTTTGCATTTTATTTTCACCTTTACTTTTTGCTTTGCAGTGAACAATTCTTTTGTTAATACTTTCATTTAAATTATTTTCCTATATTTGTGATATTAACACTGTTCATTGCTACTGTATATAATTTAAATGATTTAATGTTGACCATGAAATTATTGAACTAATTCTTAGGTTGCATTAGTTTATGGAAATTGCTTAGGAACATTATAAAAATAATAGTATCATCTGCATATGCTATTTGATTTTTGATGAAAATACTGTTTAATATTCTCAAACAATATTTAGAAGTCAGAAAAGCAAACATTTTTATCTTTTTCTAAAACTAAATTGTGAAACACTTCAGTTCACACCTTTAAATATGAAAACAGTTCATAGCTACCCTTAAGTGGATTGAAAAAGAAATTTTCTCTGGTCATAATTGTCCATAAGTTTTACAGTAATTTGATAAGTGATTTGCCAAAAGGTTTGCTCTATCCAAATGGTTTTTGGAAACTTCCCATATGACAATGTCCCTCTTGATCATGAAGTCCAATCATTCTTTTTGTTGTTGTTCTCAGTTTGCTAGGGGTTTTGAATATTTGCATCAACATCTATAAAAAGATGGTCTGCAATTTCCATTCTTATGCTGTGTTAGCTGGTATTTCTGGCCTTACAGAAAGAATTAGTCAATTTTCTTCTTCTACATTTAGACGTGATCATGAATTATAGTTACTGATCCTAATTACATGTTTCATAGAAATCACCCGTGAAGGCTCCTTTTTGAAAATGTGATTACGGTTTGGTTTTATGGTGGGTCAATTTTTAGAGCTAGGTTTTTGCCATTTTGGCCTCAAATTCCTTAGTCTAAATCCTCCTCCTTCTGTGGCCTCAAGGTAGTCAAGACTAGTGGCATGTGCTCCCATATCAGCATAACTGCATGTATTTTTTGAGCAGCTGTAAAGTTAAATGTTGATTTGTAGGTCTATTTTACATTTCTTCACATCTGGGTCTACTAATGTATTCTATTGATTTCTGAAGTAATTTTCAAAGTTGATGATTATCTAGCATTTTATCTATATTTTGTTGTCTTCCAGGCTCGAGATTTTCTTGGCAATTAACATGGACTAATGAGGAAGCATAATGTGGGAAAATGAGAACCTGGCATTTTGCTAATTGATCTCAAGATGCCCCATGAAGGATGGAGAGTGTGCACCCATACTCCTGAGAGACAAATACAGCAGAAAAACTAAATTATCATTTTTTGTAGCCTAATACATGATCTTGAGTAACTTTCATGTCTTTATGCACTTGTTTAATTTTTAGGGCAGAATCTAAGTAGTTTACCATATTTAAATTAGGTTATGAGGGGTTTATATTAAATTTTGGTGAGTTGTGTAAGTTTCTTATATTTTGGATGTTGAGCTTTTTCAGACATGGGGCTATAATCAGTTTTCTTTAACCCAGTGTACTTTACATTTCATTGATTGATTCCTTTGCTGCATAGAAGCATTTTTAGCTTTATATAGTCTCAGCTGTTTTTCCTTGCCCAGTCTCTGCATATTGTATCTAAAACAATTGCCAACACCAATGGCAAAAAAAAATTCTCATTTTCTTCTGGAATTTTTATGCTTTTAGGTTATATCACAATGAGATATAACCACACGCTTGTGGGCTCAATCCTCAAAATGTTGGTAGGTAGCACATACTGCAGAGGATATGCAGAAAAGGAAACATTTGGACATCCTTGCCAGGAATATAAATTTGAATAGACATTTAAAAAACTATAAGGATTTTTTCAAAAAATTATAACTAGAGATGCAATATGACCCAGACATTGAGAATATGCCTGTATTTTTAGGATTCTTTGGAAAAATAGAATACATAAAAATGTACATATGTATACAGAAGGGAGCTTATTATATTTACTCACATAATCTTGGGAGTAATAGTCACCACATTTTTGCCTGCAGGATGGCAACACTGGGAATCTGGTAACAGCTCAGGCCAAGAAGCTGGAAATTTCACAATATGAGGAAGCAAATGAAACAGCTGTGGTCCAGGACAGAGGACTTAAATGATCCTGGTAGATGAAAAAAACTAATAACCTGATCAACAAGTGGGCTAAGGACCTGAACAGATACTTCTCAGGAGAAGATATACAATCAATAAATATATGAAAAAATGTTCATCATCTCTAGGAATCAGAGAAAGGCAAATCAAAACCACTCTAACATATCATCTCACTCTTGTCAGAATGCAGCTATTATGAAGACAAACAACAATAAGTGTTGGTGAGGATGTGGGGAAAAGGCACACTCATACACTTCTGGTGGGACAGCAAATTGGTGCAGCCAATTTGGAAAGTAGTATGGAGATTCTTGGGAAATATGGGAATGGAACCTCAATTTGACCCACCTATCCCTCTCCTCAGTCTAAGCACAAAGGTTTAAAAACATCATACTACAAGGACACAGCCACATAAAATTTTATGGCACCACAATTCACAATAGCTAAACTTTGGAGGCAACATAGATGCCCTTCAGTGGATGAATGGATAAAAAAAGTGGCATAAATACACAATGGAATTTTACTCAGCAATACGAGAATAAAATCGTGGCATTTGCATGTAAATGGATGGAGTTTGAGAAGATAATGATAAGTGAAGTTAGCCAATGCCCCCCCTCTAAAATGAAAAAAAAAACCAACAAATGCCAAATATTTCCTTGACATAAGGGGGCTGACTCATAATGGACTAAGAAGGGGGAACATAGGAGGAATAGATGAATTCTAGATAGGGCAGAGGGGTGGGAGGAAAAGGGAGGGGGATGGGGATTAGCAAGGCTGGTAGAATGTGTCATACATCCAAAATACATGTATGAAGACTTGAATTGGGTGTCAACATACATTACATTAAAAAAGATACAAAAATTGTAGTATATACGTGTATTAAGAAGTGTAATGCAAAAGAAAAAAGAATCGTATTAACTTACATTACGTAGAGGAAAGTGAAAGGAGAGGAAGGCAGGGGAAATGGTAATAAGAGAGTGAAACAGACATTATTACTTTATGTATGTATGTGACTGTATGACCCATGTGATTCTACAATATGTATACTTAGAAAAAATGAGAAATTATATCCCATCTATGTATGATATATCAAAGTATATAAATGCATTCTACTGTCATGGATAACTAACTAAAACAAATAAAATTTTTTAAAAAGACCCTGGTAGAGCCAATGGTGCAAGTCCACAAAGGGGACTTCAAGAAGCTTGGAGCATAAGCATGTGACTGCTTCTCTTGCTTTTTTCCAAATCAAACCTATTGAACACCACTATATATGTTCATTACAGGTATCCCCCATGCTTTCTGACTCAGCCTTCTGGAAGCACACTCAGACACCTGCAGAGATCTTCCACACCAATTCTCTGGGTACCTCAATCCACTCAAATGGACAGCTGACATTAATATCTTCAACAATTGAAGGAAATAAAATCCATCTTTAGGAATATCTACCTTCCCAAGTTAACCAGCATACTATCCACAACCTAAATTTCCAAAGAGTAACTCAGGAAGAAGAACCTATGGTATATTACAGATAATAGAGAAAGAGAGATTTTTCATTGTGTTTACACATAAATATATCAACATACATATATAACCTTTTCAGTTTTTTTTACAATTATTTTGAGACAAGGTCTTTTAAGGTGCAGAGGGTGTCACCAAGATGCGAGGCTGGCTCCAAGATAGTGATTCTCCTCCCTCAGCCTATTGAGTCCCTAGCATGACAAAAGAAATGTGCCTCCACACCTCACTTATTACTCAACTTTAAAATAAGGATGATGTATATGGCAGTGTTGCCAAAATGTGAAGGCCAGCCTTAGTAGTTTGGTAACATTCTGTCTTAAAACTGAAAAAGAAAATGATGGTGGATCTCTCTCACTGGTAAGGCAACCCTGGGTTGAAACCCCAGAAACAAAAAAAATATTCTCCAATAACACAGATAAGCTGGAGGACTTTAGGATAAGTGAGATGATTCCAGATGCAGAAATACATTGTATACTCTATGTTCAGAGCCAGGAAGAAAATAGAATGGATGTGTAGGGACAGCTGGGTTATCAGGGAGCATCATCAATAATATTACATCATATACTGGAAATTCCAAAAGACAGCAGGATTCTGTTCTTAGTGCAGAATTTGATAATTATGAGAGATGGTGGGTTTTATCATCACATAGCAATTGCACATACTTTTGGGATTCAGTGTCATGTTTATATATATGCATATACATGTATTCATAATATCCAAACACCCTCTTCTGCCTTTGATGCCCTTCACACACTCCTCAGCCATACTAATCACTATTGTACTTGCACATGATATTATATTAGTTAACGTATGAGATGTGACACTATTATGTATTTCTTCCCTTGGCATGACATCAACCAATTTCATCTATTTTGCTGACCATTAGAGGAGTTTGTATTGATGGCTGAGTAATACACCATGGTGAATATGTCATCTACTTTCTGGTGGATATGTTCAATTGCTTACCTACATCACTGGCTTTTCTCTATATCTGTATTGTTGAACATACTGTTATTCAACTTGAATTTATGTAACAAAAGAAAGCAACAACTACAAAAGAATGAAGAAACTGGGTATGGGGGCACATCCCTGCAATCCCAATGGCTTGGGAGGCTGAGGCAGGAAACTCACGAGTTCAAAGACAGACTCAGCAAATTAATAGGGACCAATACAACTCAGTGAGACCCTGTTTCTAAAAAAAAATTAAACATGACTGGGGAAGTGGCTTTGTGGTTGAGTAATACTGGGACCTATCCCTAGTATACACTCCCCCCCAAAAAAAAGAATAAAGAAACTAGAAAACTATATCCTAGCCTGATTTTATTAAGTGAAAAGAAGCCAAGGCATAAGAAAAATCATATTCTTTAAGTTTGTTAATATAAAGTTAATAAGCTCTCTCTTTGAATCTTTCACAAATTGCAATATTTTGAGAGCATTCAGTAGGTTATATTACATGAAAAACTGTTCTTGTGCAAATAATGAAATGAAACCTTAGCAAGGTGTGGTGGTGCATGACTGTAATCCCAGTGTCTTGGAGGCTGATACAAAGCCAGCCTCAACAACTTAGGAAAGGACTAAGCAATTCAGTGAAACCCTGTCTCTAACTAAATTACAAAAAAAAAAAAAAAGATCAGGAAAGTTGCTGAGAGGTTGAGTGCCCCTGGGCTCAATCCACAGCATTAAAAAACAAAAACAAAAACAAAGATAAAAAAAGAAATAAGACATTAGGTGGCTGAACATTTTTATTTTCAGTGTTCCAAATACACTCAAGTTCACTTCATCCATCAATTTATAATTGAAATCTCTAGATATTTGTTTGTGAGAGGAAAGAGACAGAGATGTTCCTGAACTCTGCCATTTTTTTGCTAGTTTCTGCCATAAGGTAGGCAAAGATCTGCCCATTTTGATCCTCAAGGTACTGTGGCTCAGTCCTTTCTCTTCATGGAAGGATGCACCTTGAGGAGTGGATGTTGACTTGACTGCTAAAGTGGGGAAGAGGTAAAAGGAAACTAATGTGTGTGGGCATGTGGGTGGAGTGTGATAATGATGACTTCTGACCAAGTCCTACCCATGATCATCTTTTTAAAATGTACCCAGTAAATGGTTTATTTTCTTATATATCTTCTGTGATCCTACAGTTAAATGTGAGGGACACTATTCTCCATACCCATGTAGCTTAGCATTGTATTTCTCAGTCTGATGCCTCACAATTTGAAATACCTAGTCCACCTCCCTCAGAGCCTTGACCTCATGTCTCTTTTGCTTAAATTTTTAATATCTGGGAAATGCTCAAATACTAAGTTGCAGGTGAATCCACATTTGATGTTCCTCTTCCAAAGATAAAGATAGACATTTTCTCTCATTGTGGCCTCTACCTTCTACTCACAAAATGGGGACATTATACAGGTTTGCAAACCTAGATATTATCCTGAGCCAACCTATAATACTAAGTCAATGATTTAATCCCTGGGGATGGGGCTCAGGGTTAGAGCACCTGCCTAGCACATGTGAGGCACTGGGTTCAATCCTCAGTACCACATGAAAATAAATATATAAAATAAAGGTACACTGTCCATGACAACTAAAGAAAACAAAAAGGGCTGATCCCTACCAGGGTTATGATGGCATATGCATGTAACCCCAGTTGCTCTGGAAGCCGAGCCTTGAGGGTCACAACTTTGAGTCTAACCTCACTAACTTCACAAGACCATATCTCAAAGAAAAATAAGAGTGGGATGATGATAGAACTCACTGGTAGACCATACCTAAGTCCTGTCCTCAGGATCACAGGGGAAACTTTTAATTCCTATATTTTTTCTATGAGTTAAGGTCACCACAAAAAAAAAGACAGTGGCTTAGGGATAATGGTACATTTTCTAAAAACAAGCCATGTTAAATGTTCAAGTGTTCACATTTCTTGAAAAATTCCCAAGTATTTTGCTTTTGATATTATGGTCATTAGAACTTTCTTTAATTTTATGTTTGCTACTTATTTTCCTATGCACATAAATAACTGATGATATTAAATTTTATTACTGTACTGAGCTCATCTGTTGCTTCTAATAGTAATTAGTGAACTCCTACATTTAAAATATCCACTTAAAATCTACTTCTACCTCATATCTCATTTTGGAAAACCACAAAAGTTAAATAAAAACAAAAGTTAGACAGCAAGAAACAGAAGTAAGTTGCAATACCCCTTTGACAAATGCTAAGATACTGGTGAGAATCTCAGAAAAACTCTATTCCCTACAAGTCAGAAACCAAGAGAACAAGACCATAATCTCCCCCACACACATGATTTTATTTTTTATTGCTGAATAAAATTCCATTGTGTATATATATGCATATTTTTTTATCCATTTATCCACTGAAGGGCATCTAGGTTGGCTCCATAGGATAGCTGTGTAAAATGGTGGTTCTATTCTCAGATTTCCAAGGAATCTTCATACTGCTTTCCATATTGGCTGCACCAATTTGTAGTCCCACCAGCAGTGTATGAGTGTACCATTTTCCCCACATCCTTGCCAACACTTGTTGTTGTTTGTCTTCATAATAGCTGCCATAATAAAATTTTTATTATAGTAAAATTCACAAAGACACACACACACACACACACACAGGTTTTGCTTTGGTGTCTCTGGACAAGACCATGTGGACTAGGAACCTACAAACACGATGTCATCCTACTGCCAGTTAACAGTAGGAATTGGTCCATGGGCAGGCCTCTGGAATCACCCACAGCATCTCCCATAAACCTGAGGATAAAAGGGGTGTGAGGCCTAGAGATGTCAGAGAAGACTCACTGTTTTTCTCCCACTTTCTTGATAGTGATTTCTGGGCCAATAAACTTTGCTCTACTTTGATTACATTTTATGTATTATCTAAAATTCACTCTTGCAAGAACACAAGATCCAAGAATCACAACATAACCTTTGTATCTCTGGGATCACAACCACCAACAATGTCAGATTTTTTATTGCTTTACTTATTTACTCACTTCATTTGATCTATTTATTAATACAGGTGGACACCAGCAACAGCTCTAGGTCCTGTTGGAAGGTAACAGTCACACACCTACACACAGCATCCTAAGGGGAGACTGTTGAAACAGGAATTCTGACCCTTCATTGTTCATGAAGACTCACCCAGTGTCAGAACTTTGAATATTTTATTTTGAGGCAGGGTCTTGCTAAGAGGCCAACTGTGGCCTCTGTCTTGAGATCCTCCTGAAGCAGCCTTCCAAATTCCTGGTCATTGCAGTGTCTAGGGAGGTTGAGGCAGGAGGATGGCGAATTGAAAGCCAGCTTCAGCAAAAGCAAGGTGCTAAGCAACTCAGTGAGACCCTGTCTCTAAACTTCAAGCTAGGGCTGGGGAAGGGGCTCAGAGGTTGAGTCCTCTGAATTCAACCCCCAGTGGCCAGAGGGAGAGGGAGCCCGAGTGCAGCTGGGGTTTACCCAGGTCTGCGCTCTGGGGTCTCTTCTGTGCTGATCTCCTTATTCTGCCTCCAGCTCAATGTGGGCTCCAGATACAGATTCAACTCAGCTGGAGGAACATCAGCTCTCATACTGCCAACCCATTGGGAACCTCCTCCAGGGGGCCTGCCAGTCTCCCTCCGCCCCCCCACCTGAGCCTCCACCAGTGATGGCACTGGACAGTTCCCAGATGAACAGAGGACAAGTCAGCCTCTGGAAGACGCTCTGGGTGGTCTTATTATAGGAGGAGGCCCAGGTGGTGAAACTTTCAAGAAATGACTTCAATTTCATAACATCAAAACCCAACAAAACTTAGAATTCTAGTCACCCTAACGCTAACTCAATGCCCAGACCCCAAAAGGAAAGGAAAAAAAAAAAAGCTGCACTCAAACCCTGCCATTCTGGCCTCCTTCTTGCCTGAAGTGTATATCACCCGCTGTCACTCAAAAAGAAGGCTTGCTGGGCTCAGGCTGGGGAGAGCGGAGACTGACTGATGCCCTGTCCAATCATGAGCATGCGTGCTGAGCGCTGTCCAATCCTGAGCGCAGCCAGCAAGCAGGGGGCGGGCCTCTGCACTTGGGGTGGGATTTATTTCTCAGTGGTCAGTGCTTCTAGGATTCCTGCAGTTGGACTCCAGGCTTCACTCTGTGCCAGGGATCCCGCATGGGCCTGCCATGCAGGGACTGAAGCTCCCCAGGGCAGGCTTGGCTGCTGGGCACCAAGATTTGGTGACTGTGCAGTGGCACCTGGTGCCTGGACAGGGAAGCTCCGGAGGCAGCCCGGGCAGGGAGGCCATCAGGTGGGACCCACTGTGGCAGTAACCCGAGTTGGCCAACCGATTCCGGGGGCTCTCTGCGTCCACAGGCCCGAGCCCATTGGGGACAGCGCCCCTCAGTCCCCATGGCCAGCCGGGTGGAGAGCGTTGACAGTGGCGGAGACCCCTCCAGCCTCCCCATCCCGTGGGGCAGCCTCAGCCCCTGCTCCAGTCCTAAGTGGCAGGTGAGCTTGGCTGCCTGGCGTCTTCCTGGGCTGTGGTGATTGACAGGTGGAACCAGAGAATAATCAACTCCAAGCCAGGAGATCGTGCAAACCTGTCATCCCAGTGGCTGGGGGTAGGGGGATGATGCAGGAGGACTGGGAGGTCAAGACCAGCATTGGCAAGTGGGTGAGGCACTTAGAGACTCAGGGAGACCCTGCCTCTAAATAAAATGCAAAATAGGGCTGGGGATGGGGCTCAGTGGTCGAGGGCCCCTGAGTTCAATGCCAGGTACCAAAAGAAAAAAAAAAATTCCAATCTCCAAACACCGTTTTCCTGCAGGAGGGGAGCTGCAGTGAACAGGGACCTCGCTTATTCCTGAGCTAGTTTTGTGGAGTTTGTTTTTTTTTGTTTTTTAGTTAACAGAAGGGTGCCTTACCACTCAGCCATGTCCCTGGTAGTTTTTAGTTTTTATTCTGACCGCGGGTCTAGCTACATTGCTGACATTGGCCTGGTTAGGGTTTGATTTATAATGACTTTTCTGTTGCAATTAAGTATAGGATTTTCACATCCACGTGGGTTCGTGGGTGGACTTTATTGAGGTCGTATTCCTTGAAGATAATTGTAACAGTACAGCTTTTTTTCCCTTATAATTAAAAAGTTTCTTGGTTAAGTTTACAAATATTTAACTTTGTGGATGAATTTTAGGACTGGATGCTTCCATTAAGAGTAAAGCAATCTGGATTGTTTATTAGTGCATCAGAGTTATACATAATACCACATGCATATGGCACCCATGTAGAACTTACCCATGATATTTTATACTATTTTTAAGCTGAATATCCCATGACTATTAATGTATTATCCTAGTCATATGAACTGATTGCAGCAAGTTCCTGCGGCGGGGGTCTATAATGTGTCTTTAATAGCAAAACCGTTTCCACAAATAGTTAAGAAGCACTTAAACTCCTTGAGTTTATTAGAATTCTTTTGTTTCCTATCTTCATTGATACTATTACATTTTCTCTCTGGTAGGGTTGTATTTCACATTTCTTGGGTTTCTAAAGATGTTGGATTCTTTTTATTATTATGGAACACATGGGTATCTCCTGTGCAAATTGGCAGCTCAAGTCTCCTCCCTGAATTTCTTCTGTGGTGGATTTCAGAGTGTCATGACCGTGAGAATCACCAGTCTGTGGGCCCTTTTCCTACCCAAGGGGGCTGAGATCTGCATGGGTCTCAGGGTTTTCTTCCCCCATGAGCTTTTCTTTCTTTTGGGGGGTAGGTGGGCATAGTGTATTGAACAAAGAGGTCCTTTCCCACTGAGCTACATCCCTCCTACTTTTTATCATTTATCTTGAGACAGAGGCTGACACTGGCCTTGAACTTGGGCCTCAGCCTCTTGACTGGCTGGGAATACAGGTGTGTGCCCTTTTGCCTGGTTCCCCCTGAATGTTCTAAATGTAAGGAAAGCAAAATGTCAGATCCAGAACCCGTCTCCCAGATTAAACCTGTACACATGTATCAATGAATTCCTCAAATTCAAGTCCCCTGTCCCCATTTCCAGTAAAAATATGTGTGCACATGTGTGTGTGTGCATGTGTATTCTCCCTTTATTTCCCAGGCCAGACACTTTGTCAGAATATCTTTGGGCTGAGTGTCCCCGCTGTGGACTGCATGTCCTAGGGGTTCTCATGCCCTCTGAGATTTTCCTGGTCCTGTTTTGGCTCTGCCTGACATGAGCATCCCACACCTGGCTCATCTGAGGTCTCTCGAACATCTGGTAAATATCAGCCACCTGTTGACCTATGAGCAGGTGCATTTTGGGGAAGTAGTTTCTCAGGGGAGTAGGTGACTGCCCTGCAGCTGGGAAGAGTCTCCTTATCCAGAAGCCACTTCAGATGTACCCTCGACCTGGCTCCTGTGGATCCTGGAACAGTGATGGGCATGCAGCCATTTATGAACACACTGGTTCAAGTTCCTTTGGAAATCCATCCAGAGTGGTCATTACTCTGTTAGCTTTTAAAGAACTCCATGATATTATTAAAAATGGCTGAACTAAGCTTATATTCTAGCCCCGTGTGAGGGGGTCTTTCTCCATATCCATGTCATTGGAGGACTAGCTCCTTCACCTGTTTGGTAGGAGCCTTTCCCACAGTTGGGCTCAGGCTGAAGAAAGTCTCCTACTTGGCTGGTGACTGAATTCCTGACACAATTGGTTAGAACCCAGGTTGCCCGTGCTCACTGCAAGAAGGTGGTGTGAGCCTATTCTAGAAAGAAACAGGGAGCTGGGGTTTTGACCCCTTTTGCTTCACTCCTTGTGGGGATTGTAGCCCAGGGCAATACTTACACACCAATGTGAAGACCCTCCTTTCTGATCCAGGGAGATTTGCACATGCACAGTTGCCATTTCTTTCAAAGCTTGGTGGGTTAGGATGGAGTCCATGAATGGAGAAAAATGTTGGGACTCTGAGTGCCTGGACATACTCCTTTCAGAAAGAACTGGTCAGGCCTGGAGTTATTACTGATATAGGGGGGAGGGGGCTCAGGCAGGGCTGCTAGATGGACTGCATTTGTCCTGTCTACCCTCAGGGACTGGCTAGAGAGGAGCTCAACTGCTAGCAACCACAGTTTGCAGATCATGCTGGAAAATCCCTTCTAGGGATAAACTGGGACCCTTGATCTCACTCCCCTTCTACCTTGGTAAATTTTCAAACTGTTTGCTTTGGTCCCTTCTTCAATGAAAAGGAAATCATGGTGAAATTTTGATGGGGTGTTATCATAGATGAACCTGAGAAAAGAGGCCATCTTTATAAGGAGGAATTTTATCCTTCAGTCTGGTCTTATGTGCTGATCTGTATTTGCATTTTTTTCAAACTCTGCAGGTGTCCTTTTAAAAATATGATTATATGTGAAATGTGACATTTATGTGACATCGATATAAAGCTGACAAGGTGTTTCATAGTATTTGTCAAACTGTATGCAATGTGGCGGACAAAATGTGGCTGATTGCCAGAAATGGTTATTTCTGGATGAAATTTCCAGGGTGTCCTATTACTGAACTATATCCTCAGCCCTTTTTAAAATTTTACTTAAAAATTTTTAAAAATTTAAATTTTTTTCTTAATTTAATTTTTTAAAATTACTATTGCCTACTTTTTTTTTTTTAATTTAGGCAGGGTTTCACTCAGTTGCTGGGGTCAGCTTCACAATTGTGATCCCCTGCCTCAGTCTCTAGACCACTGGATATATGAGTTGTGTAGCACCACATGCATCCTATCTCACAATTTCTTTCTTTTAGATGTTTTTATGTCATAATTTAATTTATGTATGTATGTATGTGTATATGTATATATATATAGTATTTATTATTTTTAAATACACAATAACAGTGGAACGCATTACACTCCTTATTAAACACATAGAACACAATGTTTCATATCTCTGTGTATAAAATATGTTCACATCAATTTATGCCATTATACATGTACTCATTTCTTTCTGCATTACAATTCTTAATGCACATATATACCACAGTTTTTCATCTCTTTGTATATAAGGTATGTTGACACCAAATTCAAGTCTTCATACATGTATTTTGAATAATGATGTTGACCATATCATTGTATAATGAAAACCGTCACATTCCACCATCCTTGCTAATCTCCTTCCCCCTCCATTTTCCTCCCACCCCTATTCCCTATCTAGAATTAATCAAATCCTTCCATGATCTTCCTCCCTACACAACTGTGAGTCACCCTCATATATCAGAGAAAATATTTGGCATTTGTTTTTTTGGGATTGGCTAACTTCACTTAACATAATATTTTCCAACTCCATCCATTTACTGGCAAATGCCATGTTTTTATTATCTTTTAGTGCTGAGTAATATTCCATTGTGTATATGTGCCACATTTTTTTTATCCATTCATCTACTGAAGGGCATCTAGGTTGGCTCCACAGTTTAGCTATTGGGTATTGTGCTGCTATAAACATTGATGTGGATGTGTCCCTGTAGTGTGCTGTTTTTAGGTCCTTTGGGTAAAGTCAAAGAATAGGAATAGCTGGGTCAAATGGTGGTTCCATTCCCAGATTTCCAAGGAAACTCCATACTGCTTTCCATATGGCTGCACCAATTTGCAGTCCCACCAGCAATTTATGAGTATGCCTTTTCCCCCACATCCTCGCCACCATTGCTGTTGTTTGTCTTCATAATAGCTGCAATTCTGACTGGAGTGACATGATATCTTAGTTTTTATTTGCATTTCTCTGATTGCTAGAGATGATGAAGATTTTTTCATATATTTGTTGATTGATTGTATATCCTCTTCTGAGAAGTGTCTGTTTAGGTCCTTGGCCCATTTGTTGATTGAGTATTTGTTTTTTTGGTGTTAAGATTTTTGAGTTCTTTATATACCCCAGAGATTAGTGCTCTATTTGATTTGTGAGGAGTCAAGATTTTCTCCCAGGATGTAGGCTCTCTAATGTTTTTTTGTTTTTTGTTTTTTTTGATAAAAAACTTTTTAGTTTGAATTCATTTCATGTGTTGATTCTTGGTTTTAACTCTTGTGCTAAAGGAGTCTTATTAAAGAAGTTGGGGCCTAATCACACATGATGAAGATTAGGGCCTATCTTTGATTCTGTTAGATGCACAGTCTCTGGCTTAATTTCTAGGTCCTTGATTCATTTTGAGTTAACTTTTGTTCATGGTGAGAGATAGGGGTTCAATTTCATTTTGTTGCATATGGATTTCCAGTTCTTCCAGAACCATTTGTTGAAGATGCTATCCTTTCTCCAGTGCATGTTTTTGGCACCTTTGTCTAATATAAGGTAGTTGTAATTTTGTGGGTTGGTCTCTGTGTCCTCTGTTCTGTACCATTGGTCTACCAGCCTGTTTGGGTGCCAATACCATGCTGTTTTTGTTACTCTTGCTCTTTAGTATAGTTTAAGGTCTGGTATAGCAATACTACCTGCTTCACTATTCCTGCTAAGGATTGCTTTGGCTCTTCTGAATCTCTTATTTTTCCAGATGAATTTCATAATTGCTTTTTCTATTTTCATGAGGAATGCCATTGGGATTTTGATCAGAATTGCATTAAATCTGTATAGTGCTTGGGGTAGTAAGGTCATTTTGATAATATTAGTTCTGCCTATGCAAGAGTAAGGTAGATCTTTCCATTTTTAAGGTCTTTGATTTCTCTTTAGGGTTCTGTAGTTTTCATTGTATGGATCCTTCACCTCTTTTTTTGATTCCCAGGTATCTTTTTCTTGAGGATATTATGAATGGGGTAGTTTTCCTCATGTCCCTCTCAGAGGATTTGTCACTGATATAAAGAAATGCCTTTGATTTATGGGTGTTGATTTTATATTCTGCTACTTTGCTGAATTCTAGTTCTAGAAGTTTTCTCATGGAGGTTTTTTTTTGGGTCTTGTAAGTACAGAATCATATCATCAGCAAATAGTGCTAGTATAAGTTCTTCTTTTCCTGTACTTATTTGTTCAATTTCTTTCATTTAATTGCTCTGGCCAGTTTTTTAAGAACTGTGTTAAATAGAAGTGGTGAGAGAGGGCATCCCTCTCTTGTTCAGATTTTAGAGGGAATGCCTTCAATTTTTCTCCAATTAGAATGATGTTGGCCTGGAGCTTAGATTAGAGAGCCTTTACAATGTTGAGGTAAGTTCCTGTTATCCCCAGTTTTTCCAGTGTTTTGAACATGAAGGGGTGCTGTATTTTGTCAAATGCTTTTCTGCATCTATGGAGATGACCATATGATTTTTATCTTTAAATCTACTGATGTGACAAATTACATTTATTAATTTCTCTATGTTGAACCAACCTTGCATCATGGGGATGAATCCCACTTGATCATGGTGCACGACCTTTTTGATATGTTTTTGTAATTGATTTGCCAGAATTTTATTCAGAATTTTTGCAGCTGTTTTTTAGAGATATTGGTCTGAAGTTTTCTTTCTTTGATGTGTCTTTGTCTGATTTTAAAATCAAGGTGATTTTAGCCTCATAGAATGAGTTTGGAAGAGCTCCCTCATTTTCTATTTTACAAAATAATTTCATGAGTATTGGTGTTAGTTCTTCTTTAATGGTCTTGTATCCATTGAGTCATGGGCTTTTTTTGTTTGTTTGTTTGTTTGTTTTGGTTTTGGTTTTGGTTGGTAGGCTTTTGGTGGTGTCTTCTATTTTATTGCTTTAAAATGACCAGTTTAACTTGTGTATGTCATCCTCACTCAGTTTGGTTAAATTATATGATTGTAGACATTTGTTGATGTCTTCAGTATTTTCTGTTTTATTGGAGTACAAATTTTCAAAATAATTTCTAATTATCTTCTGTATTTCTCTAGTGTTCATGGTGATATTTCCTTTCTCATCATGTAATTTGAGTTTTTCTCTTTCTCTACATTAGTATGGATAAGGGTTTATCAAGTGTATTTATTTTTGTCAAAGATCTAACTTTTCAATTTGAAAATTTTAAAAAAATAATGTATAAATATATATGGCAGCAAAATGTATTATAATTCTTACTACACATGTACAGCACAATTTTTCATATCTCTGTAAAGTAGGTTGACACCAATTCATGTCTTCATACATGTACGATGGATAATGATGTCCATCATATTCCATCATCCTTGCTAATCCCGGCCCCCTCCCTTCCCATCCCTCTGACCGAAATATAATTCATCTATTCCTCCCATGCTCCCCCTCCTTACCCCAGTATAGTCAGCCTTCTTATATCAGAGAAAACAGTCAGCATTTTTTTTGGGGGTTTGACTAACTTCATTCAGCATTATATTCTCCAACGCCATACATTTACCTGCAGATGCCATGATTTTATTCTGTTTTTTTTTTTTTTTTTTTTTTTTTTTTTTGCTGAGTAATATTCCATTGTGTACAGATGCCACATTTTCTTCATCCATTCATCCACTGAAGGGCATCTAGGTTTTTCCACAATTTGGCTATTGTGAATTGTGCTGCTAAAATTATTGTGGCTGTGTCCCTGTAGTGTGCTGTTTTTAAGTCCCTTGGGTATAGACCGGGGAGTGGGATAGGTCAGTCAAATGGCAGTTCAATTCCCACTCACTTTGTCAATTTTTAATTGCTTCTTTTGTTTCAATTTCTTTGATTTTAGCTCTGATTTTAATTATTTCTGTCCTTTATTGCTTTTGGTGTTGATTCATTTTTTCCCCTAGGACTTTGAGATGTAATTTTAGGTCATTTATTTGACTTTTTATTTTTTTTAAGGAATGAACTCCATTCAATGAACTTTCCTCTTAGTAATGTCTTCATAGTGTCCTAGAGATTTTGACATGTTGTATCTGTGTCCTCATTCACCTCTAAGAATTTTCAAATCTCCTTTTGGATGTTTTCTGCAACCCATTGTTCATTCACTAGCATATTATTTAGTCTCCAGGTGTTGGAGTAGCTTCTATTTTTATCATTGATTTCTAATTTCATTCCATTATGATCTGATGGCATGCAGGGTAGTGTCTTTACTTTTCTGTATTTGCTTGGAGTGGCTTTTTGGCATGACATATGGTATATTTTACAGAAGGATCCATTTGCTGCTGAGAAGAAAGTGTCTTCACCTGTTAAAGGATGAAATAGTCTATGTATGTCAGTTAAATCTAAGTTATTTATTGTATTATTGAGTTCTGTATTTTCTGTTTGGCTTTTGTTTGGAATATGTATCCAGTGGTAAAAGAGGTGTGTTAAAGTCACCCAGAATTATGGTCTTGTGGTCTACTTGGCCCTTGAACTTGAGGAGTCTGTTTGAACATAGATGATCCATTGTTTGGGGCATAAATATTTATAATTGTTCTGTCTTGTTGGTGTGTATTTCCCTTAAGCAGTATGAAAGGACCTCCTTTATCCCTTCTGATTGACTTTCACTTGAAGTCCACATTATTTGATATAAGGATGGAAACCCCTGCTTGCTTCCACAGTCCATGTGAGTGGTATGTTTTTTAAAATATTTTTTGTAGATTGAAACAATACATTTATTTTATTTATTGATTTTTATGTGGTGCTGAGGATCAAACACAGGTCCTCACAGGTGCTAGGTGAGCACTCCACCACTGAGCCCCAGCCCCAGCCCAAGAGATATATTTTTTTCCAACCTGTCACCTTCAGTCTGTGGGTGTCTTTTCCTATGAGATGAGTCTCTTGGAGGCAGCATTTTGTTGGATCTTGTTTTTAAATCCAATCTGCCAGTCTTTTGATGGCTGAGTTTTGGAAATTAACATTCAGGGTTATTATGGAGACATGATTTGTATTCCTAGTTATTTTTGGTATTTAACTTTATTTGGTTTCTCTTTGATGGGTTTTTCCTTTAGAGTGATATTTCCCTTTTCTAATTTTCATTGTTTTTCATTTCCTCCTCATGGAATATTTTACTAAGGATGTGCTATAGTTCAGGCCTTCTAGTTGTAAATTCTTTTAACTTTTGTGTATCATGGAAGGTTTTTATTTTATCATAAAAATAGCATCTAAATTGAAATTCAATTGCTAATCAAAATTTAATATTGCTGGGTATGATTCTTGGTTGGCATCTGGTATATGTTGTTGTAGGATCTTGTAGCTTTCAGGTTCTCCATTGAGAAATCAGAGATCCTGATTTGTTTCCCCATATATAATCTGATTCCTTTCTCTTGTGGCTTTTAAAATACTCTGTTTCTCCTGTATGCTACGTGTTTTTCATTATGATGTGCATTGGTGTGGATCTGTTGTGATTTTGTTCATTTGTTGTCCTGTACTCTCCTTGTATTTGATTTTCCAATTCACTCTACATGTTTGGAAATTTTTATGATATTATTTCATTGAATAGATTTTCCATTTGTGTAGTTTGAACCTCTATGCCTTCCTCTATCCCAATAGTTGTTAAATTTGCTCTTTTCATGTTATCTCATAATTCTTGAATCTTCTGCTCATGGTTTGTTACCATCTTCACTGGGGTCAACTTTATTTTTTCAAGATTATATATTTTGCCTTGAATGTCAGAGGTTCAGTCTTCCAAGTGATCTATTCTGTTGGAGATGCTTCCTATTGAGTTCTTAATTTGGTTTATTGTTTCCTTCATTTCAAGGATCTCTGGTTTTTTTTTTCAGAATCTCTATCTCCTTATTGAAGGAAATTTTTGCTTTCTGTATTTGCTTATGTAGCTCTTTATCAAAATGATACCATGTTGCCTGTATTTGCTCTTATATCTTTCTTTAATTCACAGAAAATTATGTACCTCCTCTACTCCTTCTCTGTTATTTCTCCTGCTGTTCTGACCATGGATTATAATAATGCAGCATCTTTGTTTAGGGCACATTCTTGTTGGTTTTTCATGAATCTTCCCTTCCATCTCTCTGTTTTCAAGGTGTTACAATTTTTATCCTGTAGGCTTATAGTGTCCCCAATGGGTTCCAATAACTTTCTATTTTAAAAATTTATTAATCTTTTAAATACATGACAACAGTGGAATGCATTACAATCCTTATTACACACGGAGCACAATTTTTCATTCCTCTGTATATAAAGTATATTCATGCTAATTTATGCCATTCTACATGTACTCTTTCCTTTCTGCATTACAACTCTTATCGAACACAATTTTCACATCTGTTTGTATATAAGGTATGTTGGCACCAAATTCAAATCTTCATACATGTGTTTTTGAATAATGATGTTGATCATATTCCACCATCCTTGCTAATCCCCTTCCCCCTCCATTTCCTCTCTCCCCTCTTCCCTATCTAGAATTAATCTAATCCTCCCATGCTCTCCCTCCCTAACCCACTGTGAGTCACTCCACATATATCAGAGAAAATACTTGGCATTTGTTTTATTGGGTATTGGCTAACTTCATTTAACATAATATTCTCCAACTCCATCCATTTACTAGCAAGCATGATGTTTTTATTCTCTTTTAGTGCTGAGTAATATTCCATTGGGTATATATATCCCATTTTCTTTATCCATTCATCCACTGAAGGGCATCTATGTTGGCTCCACAGTTTAGCTATTGTGCATTGTGCTGCTGTAAACACTGATGTGGCTGTGTCCCTGTAGTATGCTGTTTTTAATCCCTTTGGTGATAGACTGAGTAGTGGGATATCTGGGTCAAACGGTGGTTCCATTCCCAGATTTCCAAGGAATCTCCATACTACTTTCCATATTTTCTGCACGAATTTGTATCCCCACCAGCAATGTATGATTGTGCCTTTTCTCCCACATCCTTGCCAGCGCTCATTGTTTATATGCATAATAGCTTCCATTCTGGCTGGAGTAAGATAAAATCTTAGTTTTGATTTGCATTTCTCTAATTACTATGTTGAACTTTTCATGTATATTTGTTGCTCCATTGTATATCATATTCTGAGAAGTGCTTGTTCAGTTCCTTGGTCCATGTATCGATTGAGTTATTTGTTTTTTTGTTTGTTTGTTTGTTTTTGTGTGTGTGTGTGTGTATGTGTGTCAAGATTGAGTTCTTCATATACCCTAGAGATGAGGGCTATATGTGATGTGTGAGTGGTAAGAGTTTGCTCCCAGGATGTTGGCTGTCTCTTCACCTCACTGGTTGTTTCTTTTTTCTCCAATATGTTTTTGGTACCTTTGTCTAGTATGAGATAACTATATTTATATGTGTTATTCTCTGTATTCTCTTTTCTATACAGTTGGTCTACTTGTCTATTTTGGTGCCAGTACCACGCTGTTTTTGTTACTATTCCTCTGAAGAATAGTTTAAGGTCTGGTATAGTGATGCCACCTGCCTTCCTCTTCTAAGGATTGCTTTGCCTCTTCTGGTTCTCTTTGTTTTTCCAGGATTAATTTTTATTTCTTTTTCTATTCCCATGAGGAATGCCATTGGGATATTGATTGGAGTTGTATTAAATCTGTATAGTGCTTTTGGTAGCATGGTAATTTTGACAATATTAATTCTACCTATTCAAGAAGAAGGTAGAAATTTCCATCTTCTAGGTCTTCTTTAATTCTTTTTATTTAGCATGTTGTAGTTTCCATTGTACAAGGCTTTTACCTCTTTTGTTAAATTAATTTAATCCCTTTCAATTCTCATTACCTTATTTTTTCCCTTCATTATTTTCCCCCATTATTCTCCTTCATCTATTTTATTAATCTTTTTATTCATATATGTTTGATGCTTTCTACATATACAGGAAGGTGGAATTCACAGTGGTATATTTTTATATACCCATGTTTTTTTTTTAATTCATTTGATATTCTCCTTTCCTGTCACTCCCATCCAGTCTCCTTATACTCCGCTAATCTTCTCTATATGTTTATGATATCTAATTCTCCTTTCCCTTTTTGTTTTGCTGTAGCTGTCGCATGTGAAAGAAAACATTTGACCCTTGATCAGTCTGATTAATTTCGCTTAGCATGATGTTGTTAATTTCTGTTCATTTACTGACAAATGTCACAATTTACAACTTCTTTATCGCTGACTAAAAACATACTGTGTGTATCACATTTTATTTTTCAATTCATGTATTAACTGGCATGGGAACTGCTTTCATAATTTGGCTATGGTGAATTAGGATGCTAGGAACAAAAATGTGGCTCTATCAAAATATAAAATTAATTACAATTACAGATAGCCAATATTCATGGCTACTCAGACATGCTTTTCTGATACAAATATAAGTCAGGCATAAGAAAACAATCCACTGTTGATCATTATATATAGGCAGTAGCATATTCAAATAAATGTTTCTCATTATGGAAGTAGTGTTACTTATTGGGCAAATATCACTTGCATTTTTGTTTTTTTAATCTTTTTAAATATACTTATTATTATTTTTGCTGTGGTTTTGACTTTTTTCTTGTGCCTGTTACAAATACGTTTTTTCTTCTTGCAAAATGTAAGTAAAATCTAATTTACCATTTTTAAGTTTATAATCTCATAGCTTATACAGTAGCCATAATGTTGCAAAACGATCACCAGTGTTTAATTTCTGATATTTTTATACATAAAAAAATCAGGTCCTTCTAACACCCGTTTACATTCTCCCAAAGAATTAATTTTTGCATCTCTTGTCATTTTTAATGTTTTCTCATTTTTAGATTTTGTGTAAATTTTAATACTGTTTTGTTCACTAGACAACATAGTTTAGAAAGATAAAAGGCATAACAATTTGTTCCTTATGGCTTTGACTTTTAAGAGCGGACTGATACATGGGCTCATCCAGGGCAGGGCTGTCAGTGTAGATTCCCTAAATGGGCAGTTTGTACATTTCAGCTACAGTTCTTGGAACCATGGTGATTGAACTGGAGGAATAATTTGGAGACTTTATGAACTCCAAAGTAAATAAGGCTGGGAACTAAGCAGAAACATAAGAAAAGTAAAAATAAAAGTTTAAACAAATATTATTCTTAAGATACACTAGGGTCATGAATGATTGTTTTAACTTAATGACATTAGAAATTAATGGGGATTGGTAAAAAAATATTTCAAGTAGAACTTTTCAGACATTGAAGTTTCTACTACAGATAGGAGACACAGAAACCCACTGAATTATGTGGTTTTCCAAGAAAATGACAGAGTAGATTTATGAAATATCTGTCAAATCTCACTATGTTATCAAGGCCTTAGTGGAAACTATTGCATTTGTTTTTGTGCTGCTGGTAATAAAACCCAAGGTCTTACACATGCTGAACAATTTCTGCACCACTTAACTACAACCATAGCTCCATAAAATATTATTATGTAAATGTCTCTGTAGGTGAAAACCTTAGAGGTTATTTTGTATTTATTCATAAATTACATATAATTAATGAAATATAATTCATAATGTCACATAATTATTCATTAATATGACTCATTTTAATAAATGATTTTAAAGATATATGCTTTAACTATGTAACTCTGCAGTATTTTATATATCTATAATTGTAAATCTATGTTCATATACAGACATCTATAGAAAAACAGATGTACATACACAAATCTTATCTCCATGGATCTGTATATGTTTATTATAGTTTCAGATTATATCATTCTTATTATTGCTTCTTATAAGTTTCTAATACCATTATATGTGATAGTGCCCATTTTTAAATTGCTTGTTATCTCACTCAGTATTTTAAAAATATGTTTACTTATCAATGGACCTTTATTTGTTATTAATTTATATGTGGTGCTGAAGATCAAACCCAGTGCCTCATACAAGGTAGAAAATTGCTCTAACACTGAGCCAAAACTGCATCTCTTTTGCCGAGTTTTAAGAGCTCAATGTATTTTCTTTTTATTCCAGACCTTCATCATACATATATTTGGCAAATATTTCATCCAGCTTCTTCTCATTCAGTTAATAGCATACTTCAAAATACAGAATGGTTTTCAACAGAGGAAAAGTTTATTAACTTTCTCATTTATAGACCTTGCTTCTGGCTTTTTTCATGTCAAGGACAAAGCCATATAGAATTTTTGCTATGTTTTCTGACACAAGCTACAAATTTAACATTTTCTTTCAGATGAATGATTTAATTTTTCAAAAGTTGTAAGTTCTGTGTCTAATTCATTTCTTTGCATACAGATGCCAGGGTGTTCATAATTCATTAAAAAGATTATATCATCTCCAGGGAAATCCTGCCATCTCTTGTGTGTTTTTTGAGTTTATTTCTAGGTTTTCAGTTCTATTCCACGAATCTGTTTGTATACTCTTTGCCACATATCTCACCTTTTGGGGCACTGGTAGTTCATAGTAAATCTCAGTGTCAGATATTTCAGTCCCATAAACTTATTCTACAGAATTGTTGACCATTCTATATGCCTGCATTCTCCATATAGCCTTTAGAAGCCATTTTTTTTAATATTTGTGCAATAGGTTGTTACGATTTTATCATGGTTGTGTTTAATTCATTTACTAGAGTTGTATATAGCTGATATCTTAATATGGAATGCTTCTTTGTATGTTTGGTAGTTGTAGGGTCGCCCAATTTACAGAAAGTAGATCAGCAGTGTAGATCACATTCTGGGACTCATAAGTGACTTCAGAATTAGGTGAAAGACTGCAATTTTGAGACCCGAAGTAGTGACACTTGTGCCAACCAGTGTCAAAAACATGTTCTTTTTAAAAAAATATTTTTTAGTTGTTGATTAACCTTTATCCTTTATTTATATATGGTGTTGAGGTTTAGACCTGGTGCCTCACACATGCTAGGCAAGTGCTCTGCCACTGAGCCACAACCCCCATTTTATTTTTTGCAAATTCACACATTTTCTTTTAGAAAAATAAATTTTAAAGAACATTGTAGGTGAGGACTTTAAACTGACTCCAACTATGAGTCTGTTAACTGTGAGAATTGTGACTATGGAAGACTACCCATTTCCTTTCTTTGCAAAAGGGATCTGAGATGTGTGGACTTTACAGAATTATTTTCTTATCTGCCCAGAATTACCTGACTCTCTGCTTAGTAATGAGCCACAGAAGGCCACAGTGTTACAGAGAGGGTTCTCCACAGTTTGAAAAAAAATATTTATTCTAACATGTCAGGATTTTTATTTTTTGCTTTTTGTGAACAGTGACTATAATCATCTACTAACCTGATTTGTCTTGTTGTTGTTCCTTTCATAAAATCTTGATACCATACAATTCCAATTGGCTCAAGTATTTAAACATTTTGCTATTGAAGATTTTTAATTGGTTATTTGTGTAGATGGTGTGATTATGCTCTGATGTCAAGGTAATTCTTCCAATAAAGTAGCTGTGTTTAAGTAATTAGGATCCATCCACACGTGGAAAACCCGTGTGGACACTTCTGGTGTGTCTTACTGATCTCATTTTTTTTTTTGCACACAGAGATGATGACAGCCCTGTGACATTTTATGACTCCTAATTTTATTATGTATTTCTCAAAGCCATCATTTTCCTTGGTTATATATCCTTGGTTGTATGAGTTTTAAGTAACTTATTGTTACCATTATTTTTCAATTATATTAAAAGGTCTTTTATCTTTTATTATCCATTTCTTTGTCTCAGTTTTTGAACACATACATGCTGCTGTCTGGGCCTCTGTTGTACCAAATTTATTCACTCATTGAACTGCTTATAGAACTTAATACTTCAAGTCTGTCTTTTGTCTCCAAACATTAATATTTTATGAATATTTTACACATTGCGAATGTGTCATGGATGTTACTTGAAACTAATTGTTTTGGGGAGCTCAATTTATCTCATGGATACAAAGCAAAAAGAATAACTCCTGGACTGTTTTCAAAAGCTTTTTTACCACTTTTTGTCTCCCTTGGACACAATCACCTTATTAGTATATCTTCAACAAGTCTGATTTGCATCTGGAATGTACCCCAAATTTCATTCACTGGTGGCAGAAAAGTTAGGAGTTCGGCTTTTATTCAGTTCTTGGATTGTGGTATATATCTTTGACTTCACTCTGATATGGAATATATATATATATATATATACTGTTTTAGGATTTACTTTCCATTATCTAATTCAGAGGAAAATACGTATCTTATTACATAATTAAAGTAACTCTCCTACATGACAGTCAGTTCTACTAACTCTTAATCCAAACTAAACACTGAATACTGGTTTTGTCCGTGTGCTGTTGATCTACCAATTTTTATTTTAGGAGCCATTGACATTCAGGGATGTAGCTATTGATTTCTCTGAGAAGGAATGGGAATGCCTGGATCCTACTCAGCAGAATTTATATAGAGAAGTGATGTTGGAGACCTACAACAACCTGGTCTTTGTGGGTGAGCATAACTTTCCTTCAAAATTCCTAATTATCATTATTTAATTTTCTTCCCTTGAAGTATATCTTGTGTGAACTTCACCATAAAAATTGGATGATTCAGATTTGTGTTTTCAATAAAAAAGATGGGGTAGTTCTTGATGCTGACAAGAAAATATTAAGTTTCTTTTCATCCTTAATGTTTTCCTTTGTTGGCATGATGTACATCCTTCACTTGACATATGGTTGACTTAGAGAAATGCAGTCATGTCAAATACTGTGGCCCACATATAGCAGAGGACATAGTTGAGGTAGAGGAGGGAGCCTAAATTCAAAAAGTTTGACTGAGAAGTTATCAGCAGAGAAGATTTTTGAGAAGCTTGAATTTCTTTCTCTTGTGATCATAGAAGAATCTGTCCTGTGTTTTGTGCTTTCAAATAATCTAGTCTCCTGATTTTCCTCCAGTAATGTCTGCATACATGTAAATTAACAACAAAACACTCTCCTTGCCTTGTGAGTGTCAATATTAGCTGACAACTCTTCCATAATTTTTAAAGATATTTTTTTAGTTGTTAATGAAATTCCCATTTATTCATATGTGGTGCTGAGGATCAAACCCAGGGCCTCATACATGGTAAGCAAGCCCTCTACCACTAGTCTATAACTCCAGCCCCTCTTCCATTATTTGCAGGAATTTTTTGTACATTTCTGGAGACCACTAGGTCAACCCATTGTAATACATTAATATCACAAGTCAGTTACTCTAAACTTATTTGTACATTTTTTTTTTCACTAAAATTTCCTTATCAGAGTTCTTTCTGATATGTGTAATGGAGTTTTTGTGAAATTATCTGCCATGGAATGAAAGTCAAGATGGACAAAGACTGCTCTTTTGAGAGATGGTTTAAGTTGTATTTGAATAAGAGGATTTGTAAAATAACACATCTGTGTATATTTATAATTTGATTGGTTAAGTTTTTCCTTATTTTTTCATTGTGTATAGTAGATTCCATGTTGCTGACTGGGTTTCCCCATATCAGTTCATTGTTTCACAAATTAAGATATGCATGATTCTTGTTTGTATTACCAATGTTATATGTGCTTTTGCTTGTATAAATATTAAGCCTCTTTTTGTCTACGACTTTTATATTTTATCTTGATTGTCTTTTAATCTGCCCATGTACGTAGAAATTGAAATTTTCTATATGTAAATGTAATGTGGATTGATGGCAGTGATACTCTAATGCTGAACTACACCCCAAGCTCCTTTTCATTCACAGTTTGAGAGAGGTTCTCACTAAGTTATTGACGATGTCTTGAATTTGCAATTCTCCTGCCTCAGACTTCCTAGTAGCTGGGATTAGAAGCATGCCCATCATTTGTATATTGATGAGTTTGTTCTTATTTATAGGATAAAGACCACATTATTTTAAATGAAGGTTTGAGAAATGTTGCAAATCTCTTTTATGTATTGTTTGTCACTTTCATTATGATCAAAACTACAAAATAAAACTTACTGTCTCCAAGAATTTAAATATACAGTTCAGTAACATTAATTCAAATTGTTATGCAATATATCTCTAAAAAGTTTAGATCTCAAAAAAAAAAAACTATGCCTAGGAAGCAAGGGCTCATTTCTGTCTCCCCATCACAAAACCATTCTCTTTTCTTCAGAAAGCTGCTACTTTAGTTTAGAGATGTCATGCTTGTAGAATTCTGCAGTATTCTTTCTGTGACATTTCAGTTAACCTAGTGTACATACATTTCATAAAATATATAATTAGAATAAATTCTTTGACTTCAAAGTTCTATAGTTTCTATATTCCAATATGGCTCATCATTCTTTTCAAGGTATATTTGGTTTGTGTCCCCCATGATGGCTCTGTTGAATAACAATGTCAAAACACTGGTGTGCAATGTTTTTAATTTGCTATTGATGTGAAGGTTATTGCCACACTCGCTAAGAAGTCTGTCTAACTCCATGTCTGCATTTACAATTGAATGATGTAAATTTTACTATATTCTGAAGCAGGGAAATAGTCTTATTTGTACTTTGAGGGATATTCATACAATTTAAAGGTTAGATTTCTCTGCAAAAAAAAAAAAAATAACAATGGGAGTCTGATGCATATTACCTGGAGTCTCTAGTTAACTTTAAGTAGTATAAGCATCTTTAAATTTAATCTTTCAATTCTTGAACAACAGCATGCCCAAAGGTGTTTAATCAACTGACACATATTTAGGGATTTTTGAACATTCCTATCACTTTTGACTTCAAATTTTTATTCCATGTTGCTTACAAAATAACTATCACTTAAATATTTATTAACCTTTGTTTTAATACATAAAATTGGTCTATCCAGCATAATATCCCACTTGTGATTAAGAATAGGGATTCTATAAGTCTACAATAGTTTCAAATATTTTCAAAGTCTTATACTCTGCAATTACCATTTTGTTTCACTGTATTTCCCTTTTCAGTAAGTGGGGATTGATGTCTCCTAGGATGACAGTGATTCTTTGTTTTCATTCAACTCTCTCAATGTTTTCTTTGTGTGTTTGGGGAGTAGGATATACGTTGCAAATGTATTTACTCTTAATTCAGAACCTAGGGAAATGTTTCTTTTCTTTAGTTTGCTTCTTTTCAAAGTCTTTTTAAAATTTAAAATGATTTCCATGTTTTAATACTGTCTTAAACTATGTTTTGTGTACTATAATTTAGACTGCACAGGTTTTTTGGTCACTTTTTGTATGTGTCATGCTTGTATCCCTTTGCTTTCAGTATGTGTTTGTCCTTAGATTTAGAGTATATTGTGGACTACCTAGAGTTGTAATTTTTAGAGGTAATTCATATAGCTAAGGTTTGTTTTCACCAGAATTTTGTAATCTTGAATTTGCCAATAAAAATATCTAAAAATGAAGAATCTCCTACTCATACTTTGTATGAGGATCAACTTGACTTCACTTTTTAAAAAAAATTAATATATTTGTGGCTTTTCAAAACTATATTATTGTTACAGGTATATATGTCTATTAACAGTTTTGCTTTTATTCTTTTCTTTCAAATTCTATCTCAAAATTTTGTGTGTCCCATTATTACAATAAAATCAATTGTTTGAGCCAAGAAATGTTTAGAATTTCATATGACTTGTGTTGCTGTGCACACTTACATTTCAGTATGAAGGATTACCTTTCATACTTTTTGGAGAACAGATCTAGTGTTGATGAATAGTGTGTGCATTTATATCTCTAAAGCCTTTATTTTCCTTCTCTTTTGAAAGATAGTAGCTGTGAATATAATGTTTTGGTTGATAATTTTATCCTTCCATCCCTTGAAAATAGCCCCGAATTCCATTCTGTGTTGTGAAGTTTTGACTAAGGATTTCACAATTATGTAGTTACACATTTCTAGGTGACCCAACGTTTTCTCTTGGATGCTCTGAATATTCTCTGTAAGTTTTAAAACTTGGATTAAAACCTGCTTTGAGTCGTTACAACTTTGAGCTATTTTGGATGTTTTATTTTTCTTATTTTCTGAGATGCATTTATTAGTACTGGAAAGAGAACTCCCACTTTACATTTTTTACCTTGGCTGGCCTTGAAATTTTGATCCTTCTGGCTCAAGCTCCTATGTTGCTATGTACAACCACCCCATGACTCTTTGAGACATTTTCTAAAGAAGGACTTTAAAAACACATTTTCTGCTTATTACTATTAACAATTCTTGACTAAATTTAATTCCATTTTTGTGTGTGTTGGTTTAATTCAGTCAACTTCTTTTAAATGATAATTTACTATTCCCTTTGAGTACTTCATAACTTATTTTCTTACAGTAAATTTAGCCATGATTTTTTCGTTGGTAAGCAGGAACCCCTTTTTGAACAGTCCCCAAATATTTGCATGTTTCATATTTTTCTTTTTTAATGAAACAGAAGAAAGTTGGTAGATTTTTAAAATATATTGTGAGGGAGGAAAGGCTTTGTGTAACACAATGTATTTTCCTCTACTATATTACTCTTCATAGTAATGTACTCGTCTTGGATACTGTGAACACTAAGATGATTTGGAAAGTTCTCAAAGTAATTTTCTGTGTACATTTTTATTTGATTTATATGTTTCTGTATTAACAATGGGCTTAGATTTAATAACCTACTCCCCTGCTGATGCTCCTTTATTGCTGTAATTTCTTATGTTTGCAAAATATACTCAGCCCAGTACAGTAAGTAAACATGATTATTATTTTTATTTCAGCCACGACTTCTCATCACCCTGAAGAAATTTTACCAGAGCAGGGAATACAAGAGAGAGAGGGAAGATATGGAAATTATGACATTAACCATTTACAACTAAGAAAACAATGGGAAAATATAGGTGAGAGTAAAGTTCAAAAATCATATTATAGTGGTCAAAACCAATTAGTAGACCCTATTTATGATAAAAATTTTATGGTCAAAGAACACCAGAAACAATTAATATCTGAAAAAAATTCAATTTATTTCACTTACTTCTGAGGAGCTGTGTGTCTGTAAGAATATATCCACAGCCATTTTTGAAGTGAAAAGAAATGTGGAAAAGTTGAAATCTGGTCCATGCATCAGTTTTTAACTTGGCCAATTATAAATGTAGCACCGACTTAAACTTCCATTCAAACATTTGCACAGAGAAGATATTTTTAAAAGTGAAAATTTGAGAATTTCTTTACAAAATGTCCATTTTTCTGCAACAATACAGTAATTTCTCCTTGTGCCCAAATAGAAACCTTTCTATAATTCTTAATATTGTCTAATTCCCCACTATTGCTCAATGATAATTCTAATACAGATTTCTGGAAAGTGCACTATATACATAATGCTATAATTAACACCATTAGCCATGTCTCTACCCTGAGTAATTACCAGTATAGTTACATTGGTGATAAAAATTATGAATATAGAGAAACCCCTAGGCATTTTCTAAAGGAAACATACCAAGATGAAAAATGTGGGAAAGTTTGCTTCAGTCCAGACAAAACTTGCAAGTGTAAGGTATATGAAAGGGTTCTTTATCACAGTGCAGAGCTTTCTCAATGCAAGATAATTTATAGAGAAAGAGAGCCCTATATGTTTAAAGAATATATCAAAGCATCGGCTTGCTCAACATCTTCTAAATACAGTAAATACTATGAACCCTATAAATTTAAAGAATGCAAAAAAAAACTTTTAGTGAAAGGTAACAACTTGTTGAGCATCAGAGGATTTATTCTGAACTAAAGACCTCTAAATGTAAAAAGTGTGGCAAAGACTTAAAAAATTTTCAAGTCTTACTCAACACCAAAAAATTTATTCTGCAGAGAAGAACTACCAATGTGAAGAATGCAATGCACTCAAGAACTTTACTCAACATCACAGTGTTCATACAGGAGATGTGCAATGCAAATGCAAAGAAGGTGACAAAACTTCTAATAAAATCTCCAATCATATTTGTCACCAGGGTACACACCCTGGAGAAATGCCCCACATATATAAACAATTTTGCGAAGCTTTTAGTCAAAAACCAAGCCTTAAAAATCACCAGAGAATTCATACAGGAGAGAAGCCCTACAAATGTAAAGTGTGTGGCAAGAGTTTTAATACAAACTCAAATCTTGATTGCCACAACAGGATTCATACGGGAGAGAAGGCCTACAAATGTAAAGTGTGTGACAAAAGTTTTAATACAAACTCGCATCTTGATCGCCACAACAGGATTCATACTGGAGAGAAGCCCTACAAATGTACAGTGTGTGGCAAGAGTTTCAGTCAAAAGTCATCACTTACTCAGCACCAGTGAATCCACACTGGAGAGAAGCCCTACAAATGTAAAGATTGTGGCAAAAGTTTTCATCAAAAAATAGTACTTACTCAGCACCTGAGATCCACACTGGAGAGAAGCCCTACAAATGTACAGTGTGTGGCAAGAGTTTTAATATAAACTCAAATCTTGATTGCCACAACAGGATTCATACTGGAGAGAAGTCCTACAAATGTAAAGTGTGTGACAAGAGTTTTAATCAATCATCATCACTTACTAAGCATCAGCGAACCCACACTGGAGAGAAGCCCTACAAATGTAAAGAATGTGGCAAAACATTTAATCAAAAAATATTACTTACTCTGCACCAGAGGATCCACACTGGAGAGAAGCCCTACAAATGTAAAGAATGTGGCAAAACATTTAATCAAAAAATATTACTTACTCAGCACCAGAGAATCCACAAGGGAGAGAAGCCCTACAAATGTAGAGAATGTGGCAAAGATTTTAATCAACAATCCTCACTTACTCGACACCAGAGAACTCATACTAGAGAGAAGTTCTATAAATGTGAAGAATGGCAAAGTTTTTCAAATTGAAGGTTACATCTTACTAAACATTATAGATTTCTTACTGCAGAGAAGTTTTACAAGTGAAAACATTGCATCAGGGTCTTTAAGGATGAATCAACCCTTTGTTCACAGTAGTTCAACAGCATTTCATACCAGAGATATGATAGCACAGAAATTATACAAGTGTAAAATAGGTGACAGAGTCTCCAACAATTGTTCATACCCTACTCAACACCAAAGAATTCATATGAGTGAGATGACGTGGGAAAGTTTTTGGACATTGATAAAACATTTTAAAAACACTGGAGAATTTATAGCATATAGAAACCCAAAGAATGTGTCCAAGACTGTATTCAAGTTTCAGACATTTTTCAAATTCTGACCTCATATCTGTAGCAAGTGTGGAATAGCATTTGTCCAAAGTGTGTACCTTAGATAACAGCAAAATATTTACAAAAACACCTTGACAAATATAAAGATTGTGGGAAGTTTCTTATGTATAGCCCATCCTTTGAGTATTTGGGACCTAGGTGCAAAAAATCATTTAAATGTAGAAAATGGGTAATTGCTTTTGACATTTGCTGAAAATTTTCTTAACATCTTTAACTGATATTGTAGAAATAAGGAAATACAAATATAGAATAGTGCATCCCTAAAAGGATATAATTTTACTATAAATCCACAATTAGTAAAGAGTCTCATTTTTCACAACTGGAGAAATAACAATTCTCAGAGTTGATTATTTCAGAAGTCTCTTATGATTTATATAAAATTTTAAATTTTTAGTTTTTATGTTTATACATAAACTTAGGGGAACTTAATCAGTAAACCACATCCCTAGATTTTTTTCCATTTTTTTTAGAGAGATGGTTTGCTAAGTTGCATAGGGCCTCACTAAGTTATGGAGCCTGGCTTTTAACTTGCAAAACTTCTCACGTCCCTAGGGTCACAGGCATGGACCACCATGCGCGTTTTACAGAGCATTTTTTTCTTATATTTGCCTTACAGATGCAATTTGTTTTTCAATAAAGTGTGAGTTTCTTAATGTTAACCTTGTCATGCATTTAATGATGTTATTAGGTCACACATCTCCCACTATTCACATTGCTAATGGATCGATGCAATAGTAAAACATTTTATTGGGTAAATAATGCTATATCGTCTCCATTAATTATTTCATATGTTTAATTAAGTTTTATTTGGGGAATATTATTTATGTAAATTATATACTCTTTTGTTTGTAATTATGGAAAAATTAAGTTATAGGAAGAACCTAGGAATACTAAAATAATTCCCAGATATCCCTAGTCTGAATTATGACTTTAAAATTTCACCTTGTAGTGTTGCAGTACTCCCTTAGGGATCTACAACTCTGGAGAGTTATACAAGCTCCCAATCAGGGAGATGAGAAAGACCCAAGAGACTAGGCACTAACGTGCATATTCAGGTAAAAGAGGAGGGTTGCTGAAGGGGGAATTAGTCTCAAAGTTTCCTGGTGAATCCTCGTTATCCACAGGCCCATCCTGACTCTTGGACTGAAGAAATCATGCAGTTCCTCATGAATTCCATGACGTTCATCACTGAGGAGACTAGACTCACCTTAAGTGTAGGAAAAACATCCCAATTTGGGACCACCTCTTTAGTCTTGGATGCCCAGTAGAAAGTGTAACCAGAAACATGTAAAATGATGATTGTAAAAAGAAAAAAACATACTATAGGAGCATTTATGCCCCCACAGTTTTTTATTTCATTATATATTTTGATTTTGTAGACCCTTTGGTTCTACTTAATAATTTACAATATAATGTTTGTTATACTTATTGGATTATACGATAGATAGTATGTGTCATGGTCTCCCAGACCCCTCTGCAACCAGTAATTATAAGATACTATAAACTATCCCTGTCCCTCTTCAGATCTTAAAGCTCTAAGAGCCCGTGACATCACAGAGTGAGAAACACAATTTTGATTGAAATAAACCTCTAGACTCTCATCTACAAGTCCTGTTCAAAAACTAAAAACACAATATTCTCTTTATATGTGAGCTTTTGGGGTCAAAAAAACCTCCCACAAATATTGCATTTAACTTTATTTGGGAAAATAAATATTGAAATATAATGATAAGTTCTAGGAGAATAATATTCACAGCATTTTTTTATTCCTAAGGGTAAATATCTAGGTTTCATGTTTATCTCCACATTATTTTATTCTGAAAACTGGCTTCATTTTACATATGAGAGTTTTAACTATTTATAAGGCCCAGAGGAAAGAATCAGTACTGGAGGTATAAGGAAAATACTAAAGATCTTCCCTTTTCATGTGATTGCATGATGTCTGCGTATCCTTGATGAAACAGCTAAAGAATGCCAATTTCTCAATGCATCTGACTCAGTCACTCACTCATTGGAACCCCAATTTATTGAGTCATCTCAAGGCTATCACTCCCTCCTCTAGGATCTGACCTATTCTTGGGAGGATGTAGTGTTCTTCATGGGATCACTAGGTCATCCAAGATGTTAGAATGAAGTTTTCTTTGTTCTAACTTGTATTTATTCGGCCTCACTTTCAATACAAGTTAGAACAAGATTTCAGATTCTCACCTGTGGAGAGGATGCTCTGCCCAGGACTTCCCTGTCAGGACCCTAAAAAGCTGTTTGGGACTCCCTAGTACATAGGTTCAGTGTTGGGGTTTTCCTAGTATGGCAATACAGTTGCTTGTGTCTGCTACTTTTGCTTTCTCTCTTGCTTTAATAGTATTACTCAAAGAAACACTGTCTTGTGTGAAGAGAGTGTCTTCCTTATCTATTGGATCTGACCTGCCAAGTTGAGCAGCTGCCCACATGCTTAATATCACAAACACATGTATGTGTTGCCTAATCAGTAACTAGCGTATCTTTCAACTGCATGATTTTTTATTGCATGGGGAAGGAAACTGAGAATGTTTTCTTTGAGTGCACACAGCACTATTAATAGTATTCATAACACTGCTATGTAATGTTTCCTCTCTGCTCAACTTGTAAGTATTTCTCTTGTGCTGCCTTGTAAAACAAATAGAAAAGAGTTGTAAACCAATATTTTGTGATAATTGATAGTTGCACAGACTGACTTGGGCAACTCTATTTTCCATTGTTTATTATTTTGTATGGGCTCAAGGTAGTCTTTTATAATTTTATTTAACCTTAATGACATTAGCATTTATTGAAGAGTTTTTCAACTCTCATACCTTCTCTGTATACAAATTTTCCCTTATCTTTTTTTAAATTTCTTACTTTTTTAACGTATATATGACAGTAGAGCAAATTTTGACATATTATACATGGAGTAAAACTCATTTTAGTTAGCATTCCATTCTTGAGGTGTACATGGTGTGAACCTTCACTTGTGGTGTTTTTATATATGAATACTGAAATGTTGTGTCTGATTCATTCTACTGTTATTTCTATTTCTATTTCCCTTTTCTTCCCTGCATTCCAGCTTTGTCTAATCCACTGAATTTCTATTCTCTCTCCCTCTCTTGTTGAGAGGTTTAGCATCCATATATATTATATACTATATGAAATATCTGTTTCACTCTACTATCATTCCTATCCACATATCCCCTCCCCTCCCTGCACTCCTCTCTACTTAATCTAAAGTAACTATTCTTACCCACCCCTCATTGTGAATTAGCATCCACTTATCAGAGAGAACATTTGGCCTTTGTGTTTCTGTGTGTGTGTGTGTGTGTGTGTGTGTGTGTGTGTGTGTGTGTTGGCTTATTTCACTTAGCATGATATTCTCCAACTCCATCCATTTACCACCAAATGCCATAGTTTCATTCATCTTTAAATGTAAGCAATATTTCATTGGTGGGGGGGGATATATTTAATCACATTTTATTTATTCGTTCATCTGTTGAAGGACACCTAGGTTGGTTTTATGGTTTAGCTATTGTGAATTGTGGTGCTGTAAACATTGGTGTGGCTGTGTCCCTGTAGTATGCTGTTTTTCAGTCCTTTGGGTATAGTCTGAGGAGAGGGATAGCTGGGTCAAATGGTGGTTACATTCTGGTTTTCCAAGGAGTCTCCATACTGATTTCCATGGTGGTTGAACAAATTTGCAGTCAGTCCCATGAGCAATGTGTGAATGTTCCTTTTCCCCACATCCTCACCAACATTTATTGTTGCCTGTATTATTAATCATTGCCATTATGACTGAAGTGAGATAAAAACTTAAAGTAATTTTGACTAAGACTTCCTAATTGCTACATGTGTTGAACGTTTTTTGACATGTATTTTGGTAATGGATTATATTTCTTCTGTGAAGTGTCTTTTCAGTTACTCAGCCCATTTGTTAATTGGGTTTTTCATTAATTTTTGAATTCTTTGTATACTCTAGAGATTAGTGCTTGATCTGAGGTACGTGTGGTAAAGACTTTATACAAATCTGTAGGTTCTCTCTTCACATTATTGTTTCTTTTGCTGAGAGGCTGCTTTCTAGGTTGAATCTATCCTGTTTATTGATTCTTGATTTTTAATTCTTATGCTGTAGGGATCTTGTTATGGAAGTCAGATTCTGGACCAACATTCGCCTTAGATTTTTTTTTTATAATATTTTATTGTTGGTTGTTCAAAACATTACATAGTTCTTAATATACCATATTTCACAGATTGATTCAAGTGGGTTATGAACTCCCATTTTTACCCCGTATACAGATTGCTGTGTCACATCAGTTACATTTCCATTGATTTATAAATTGCCTTTCTAGTGACTGATGTATTCTGCTGTCTATCCCATTCTCCACTATCCCCCCTCCCCTCCCCTCCCCTCCCCTCCCCTTCTCTCTCTCCACCCCCTCTACTAAAAATCGTTTCTTCCACTTATATAATTTTTATCCTACTCCTCCTTTCCTCTTATATGTAATTGTGTATAACCCTGAGGCTCACCTTCCAATTCCATGCAATTTCCCTTAACTCTCCCTTTCCCTCCCGCCTATCATCCCTGTTTAATGTTAATCTTCTTCTTCAGCTCTTCCTCTCTACCCTGTCCTTGGTTACTCCCCTTATATCAAAGAAGACATTTGGCATTTGTTTTTTAAGGATTGGCTAGCTTCACTTAGCATAATCTGCTCTAATGCCATCCATTTCCCTCCAAATTCTATGATTTTGTCATTTCTTAATGCAGAGTAATACTCCATTGTGTATAGATGCCACATTTTTTTAATACATTCATCTATTGAAGGGCTTCCAGGTTGGTTCCACAATCTTGCTATTGTGAATTGTGCTGCTATGAACATCGATGTAGCAGTATCCCTGTAGCATGCTCTTGTTAGGTCTTTAGGGAATAGACCGAGAAGGGGAATAGCTGGGTCAAATGGTGGTTCCATTCCCAGCTTTCCAAGAAATCTCCACACTGCTTTCCAAATTGGCTGCACCATTTTGCAGTCCCACCAACAATGAACAAGTGTACCCATTTCCCCGCATCCTCGCCAGCACTTGTTGTTGTTGGACTTCTTAATGGCTGCCAATCTTACTGGAGTGAGATGGTATCTTAGGGTGGTTTTGATTTGCATATCTCTGACTGCTAGCGATGGTGAGCATTTTTTCATGTACTTGTTGATTGATTGTATGTCCTCCTCTGAGAAGTGTCTGTTCAGGTCCTTGGCCCATTTGTTGATTGGGTTATTTGTTATCTTATTATCTAATTTTTTGAGTTCTTTGTATACTCTGGATATTAGGGCTCTATCTGAAGTGTGTGGGGTAAAGATTTGTTCCCAGGATGTAGGCTCCCTGTTTATCTCTCTTATTGTTTCTTTTGTTGAGAAAAAACTTTTTAGTTTGAGTAAGTCCCATTTGTTGATTCTGGTTGTTAACTCTTGCGCTATGGGTGTCCTATTGAGGAATTTGGAGCCTGACCCCACAGTATGTAGATCATAGCCGACTTTCTCTTCTATCAGACGCCGTGTCTCTGATTTAATATCGAGCTCCTTAATCCATTTTGAGTTAACTTTTGTGCGAGACTCTGTCTCCTGGAACGGTTTCGCCTTAGATTTTTAAATGGCATCCCAAATTCATGAATGTTTCACTTTTATTGTTTCTCTTACTATCTCACCTTATAGATCTACATGTTCTAAAGAGTCATGAAATGATCTAGCTTCACATGCATGATTTTCTGATGACTGTTATTTTTCAATATGTAGCTGCAGATTATTTAAAATATATTTCTACTATTTCAGACACTTGAATTTAAGCACATACATGCCTTGTGTAGGAAATATTCCATCAGTAGAGCAACATCAAATCTATAATATATATAAAAGTCTGGATTGAAATGCATGCACATGCACTCCAGAGCTTGGCACATAACACTTACTCTATACTAATTCTACATGTTAGAACCTCCATGAAAGAATGATCCAGATATGCTTTTTTTGGGGGCGGGTGATGAAGATTGAACTCGGGGACACTCAACCACTGAGCCACATCCCTAGCCCTATTTTATTTAGAGACAGGACCTCACTGAGCTGCCTAGTAAATCTTTCACTGAGCTTGGCTCTGAGTGCTCTACTGCTGAACTACAGCCATAGCCCCAGAGATTGTAATCTGTTGTTGTTGTTATAGTTGTTGTTGAGACTATGCTATGGACTTTGAAATACTTTCTTCACATTATATATGCTTCTTTTAGGAAATAAAAGGAAGTATTAATGTGCTAACACTGTTCTGTATGGAATCATCCTGTCACAGATATCCAACTATTCTACTTTATTAAATGTTCTTAGTAACAAATAGTAAAAACACAGTATTGGGTAAATAGTGGCATAACATCTCTATTAATTATTAATTATTCAATTTACTTGGAGAATATTTCTCCTATGAGTCATATCTTTGTTCATTTTTTTCCTTGTAATCATTAGAGAAATAAAGACAGGTGTAGATAAGGTATGGGGATATGAAAGTAAGCCCCAGATTTATGTATCTTGAGTAACAAATATTTAAATTTTTATCATGCAATTCTGGAGAGTCACACAACCTCCTAAACAGGGTAATTAGAAAGACCTCAAAGGCATAGAGCAGCTGGCACATATTCGGGGAAAAGGAGTGTCATTGGAGAGAAATACTCCCAATATTTTCAAGAGAAATGTGGTTACATGTTGATCTTTCCTGGCTCTTGACACTTTATGTGCAGAAACATTCTGAAAAAGTCAGGCAATCCCTAAAAGTAACCCCTGAGGATACTTGACTGACTTCAAAGAATGTAGAAAAATATTTTCCCCCAATATTGACTTCCTATTTTCGAAGCCCTAGCATGGAAATATAACCAGGAGTGGGTACAATAATGTGAATATAAAAGAGACATACCCATGGAGCACTTAAACCTCCCACACAATTTAATAAGAGTCTCATGCTCTACCAACTGAGCTAGCTGGGCACCTCACAATTTACTTAATTAAATATCTTTGTATTTTTCTACCTCTTTTATTGTACTTTATAATATATAATGGTAATTATACACTTGAGATGGCAGGGTAGACAGTATATAGCATAGACTTCCCAAACTTCTCTATAATAGACTGTTTACAAGATACTAAATCTGTCCCTTTTTTCGTCTTACAGGGGAGAGGAACACATGTGCTCACACTGAGAAAAACAAAATTCTTATTCAGATAAGCCGCTAACTATGTACAAACCTGTTCAAAAGTTAAAGCACATGATTACCCTATATTTTTTCATGTGTTAGTGCTTTGGCTCAAAAAAAAATTCTACAAATGTTGATTTAAGTGGACTGGAATATGTAAATGTTGCAATCTAATGATCAATTTTAGGGATAAGAAAACCAAGGTAATGGTAATGATGTTTCTGTGATCCTTGAGTTTTGGTTTCAGATATGGACGTATCATGGTCATTCTCTTTTCTTCCAGAGGTCGTGCATGTACCTTTCCTCTTGTATTCATTCCATGTCATTTCACACAGGAAATGAACACTTAGTTCTGAGGAGTCATTTTAATTTTTTCTACGGAAAGTGTACATTGTAATTTGGGAGTCACTGGGGAGCTCTTGCATTTTAAAATTTTCAGGTTAACAATAAGATGCGTTGTGGGGAGCCACACTGAATGACCACACCTTTCAGTATTGAAGCAGGAGGCTCTGACCAGTCACTAAATTTGTGGTGACTCGTGGGCCATTACCCCCTTACCATAGGCCTAATTTTGGGATGAAACAATGTAAATAACAGAATTCAGGTACTGCCAGGAGTGATTGATTGATTCAAATTTTTGAGATGAGTTTAAAATTGCTGTGCAATCAGAACATGCCATCCGGCTCTCTACAAGAGACTATCATGTCATTTGAGTGACTTAATCAAGAGTTTACTCCTAGGGAAATTGAGGGAGATTTACAGGAAGAGTACCTACCTGTAACCCAATCTGTCCAACAGAGATTAACTAATGCATCCAGTCCAAATTTTTGGAAGAGGCCCTGACCATAAAAAAAATTAATTGGCTCACAGAAGAGCCAATCTGGGTTTATCGGTGACCCCTTACAGGGGAAATGTTAAAATAGCCCACATATTAGTTGAGGAACTACTTCAGGCTGGTCATTTAGAGCCCCTACACTAAGCCCTTGGAACACACCCATCTTTGTAACTAGGAAAAAGTCTGGTAACTGGAGATTATTACAAGACCTAAGATCTATTAATTGTGTTATAGAGCCCATGGGAGCATTACAATCTGGGCTTCCTTCTACAGCTATTCTTTTAGATTATTATTTGATAATAATAGATCTGAAAGATATCTTCTTCTCTATAACTTTGCACCCAGATGACTGTAAAGAAATTGCCTTCAGTGTCCCAGCAATTATTTTAAAGAACCAGTTAAAAGGTATTGCTGGAAAATGTTGCCTCAGGGAATGCGTAACTGTCCTACCCTATATCAAAATGTTGTGACACAGGCTATCACGCCTGTGCATATATTATTCATTTTATGAAAGACATACTTTTAGCTCATGATAACCCAGATGTACTCTTAAAACTTTTTGCCCAATAAGGGACGTCACTCACAGCAATGGGTTTGTTCATTGCACCTCCAAAGGTGTTAAAGACATCTCCTCTTCAATATCTAGGTCATGTGATTAGAGGACATATAATCAGTCCTCAAAACTTACAAATGAGAAAGGTCAATCTCTTGTAGAATGAGCTCATTTATCTATTAAGCTACAATTATAAAAGCTAAAAGGGAGATATGACTAGGACTCCCCAAAATAACCTCAATCATGCTCTGTTTTTTTTTTTTTTTAATTTTCTATGTTGTGACTCAGAAGGTCACACTGCAGCCAAGTGACACATCTTTCACAGCAACAGGCCCTTTAAGCCGAATTTGGTGAAAGAACTTGCAGACCGGCCGATGGAGAGGACCAGATCCAATGATCATGTGGGGCAGAGGTCATGCTTGTATTTTCCCAGAAGGTGCTTTTCATCCTATTTGGGTTCCTAAACCTGCCATCAGGCATGGAGGACCTAGAACCAAGATTCAAATGACTGAAGAGTGACCCAACGATGCCAGACCTAACTCCCTCCAACAAGAGGAACTCTCGAAGGTATAGAGGAAGAAAGATGGCCCAGAGAGACCCAATGGTGAAGCCACCCTCATGGAAGGACCTGAAGAGTTTGACACTGCAGGCGAACAAATGATTAGACAACAAGGAATAGTTAAATCTCCAACTATGATGCTTGCTGCAGTAATAGCTCTATTGAGCTGTCAGGTAAAGGGGAATCAGGGAGACACTTACTGGACATATTTTCCAGATCCACCTCTAGTACACCCAGCAGTGTGAACTGGAGAATTCATCCCAGTGTTTACTAATAACTCATTAATGATGGTAGGATTTACAGACACCCCTATTAACCCCATCCATGTGACTGGATTTAATTATTCTCGCTATAGTGCCCAACTACCCTAGTGTTGGTCCCACGATAAATATGCTGGCTGTCAAAAAGTGTATTTGGGGAAAAGACAGCAGTTGGGGGACCAACTAATTATACTGTTTCTGGAGACTAAAAGCCTTAGAACAGATCAGTTATTAAAATGGGACTTTCTCATAACCAGTCATCTCGGCAGAACATCCTTGAATACCTCCTTTTACTAACAATTTGACAATAGAAATTGGCACCTTTCCTAAGTGGATGGAATGTATAAATACTTTTCCCATACAGCATAAGGTGTGTAGAAATGGTGGGTATATTTTGGACTGGTCTCCTAAAATTGACAATAGGCAGTTATGCACGGGTAATGCCATGAATCCTGGAGGATTTGTTAGTAGCATCCTGACCTTCAGGGAAGGTGGCATTCGGAAAGATGTTTGGTGCTTAATTGCTGCTTCAGAATTCTTACATTTTACTGACAAACATTTACCAGACTTTGTAGGCAAGAACTGTAACAGGAAGGTTCTTGATATGGCTTATGGGCCTGTGTTCAATCTCCTTATGTTTTAATTATAGGAAACGTAAAAGTTAAAAGGGAAGATGATAGATATCTTGTAACATGTAGTAAATGCAATTTAACTAATTGTATCACAAGAAATAATAGAGAAAAAGGAACTATAATGCTCCATAAGCCCTCTTTTGTCTTATTACCAGGAAATATTTCAGAGCCATGGTAGGCTGATGCTGGTTTTCAAGTCTTACAACAAATACACGCCCAGCTAGCGAGACCTAAATGTGCTCTTGGGCTCATAATAGTGGGAGTTGTTGCCTTGGTTTCTTTCATTGCTTCCATGGTCACAGCTTTGGTGGCCATATCTCAAATATTCAACATGCAAATTTTCTTAATAATTTGGCTCAGAATACTTCCAAGGCTCTTCACAATCAAATAAATGTTGTTGAAATGATTGAGACAAAGCTAAATGCCTTAGAGGCTGCTGTCATGAATATAGGTAATAAACTTTCCACTTTGAAATTCAAGGAAAGACTTAAATGTCCTGCTAGCTATAGGTATTTGTGTGTTACTGCTGCCAAATGCAATGCTTCTTAATGGTATTGGGAGAAGGTTCAAATCCATTTGTTGAATATTTGGCAGAAAAATGATAACAGCTTAGATCTTTTGCAGCTGCATCATCAGACTCAAGATATACAAAAAAGTAAATTGATTTTTCAGATCCTACTTCTTTAGCTGATCAAATACTTAAAGAATTAAACAGCTTTAACCCTGGAAACATTCTTAACCACTCTGCATGGTATATCCTTGTATTGTTCTCATGGCTACTAATTCTCTTTTGTGTTGTAATTGTAGGATGTTGTGCCCCCAGAAGAATTCAGGGACTCCTATAATGACCCATCACCTGCTTTTTCAAAGAAAGAACGACGGGTATGTGGGAAGCCCTTCTGAATGACCCATGCCTTCCAGTCCTGAAGCAGGAGGCTCTGACCAGTCACTACATTTGTGGTGACTTGGGCGTTGTCCCAACTCAGATAGAGAGGCAGGTCTTCAGATGTAGGCATTACCCATGCGGGTTGACTTATCCTCATGTGTCCCTTGTAACCCTGCCCCCTCTGGCCTTTTTTTGAATAGAACTTTCTAAGAACAAGAGTCCTCCAATAAAAGCTCTCTTCTGAAGGTGGTCACTTTCTCACCAGCCTCTTGTGACTTTTTCTTGCCCTCCCTTTTGGTGAGCCTGAGGTCAAGAGCAGAGAAGCAGTCCCGAAGCTTGTGTAAAGGTAAAGTGTTTCTGTGTTTTATTTGGTGTCCCTGGAAATTCACATGAGTGACCTTAAGTTCAGCTGACTGTGCAGATTGGGGGTAGCAATTTGCCTGACCTGCATGGGCAGCAATTTGTAACTGGTGTTCAGAGGGATCACACACACACACACACACACACACACACACACACCTTATATTTTTCAAGAGTAAAATCAAAGGCAAAAATTGCCCTGGGATGACTAGATATCCACAAGAAGAAACAAAAGTATTTGGATATGTACCTCACATCATGTACAAAAGTGAATTTTTTTTAAAAAAGGATCAAAGTCCTTTGTGTAATAGCTAGAAGCATAAAACTCATAAAAAAAACAGTTGAGGAAATTTTGGTTACTTTGGATGTGCTGATGGCTATTTAATATTTGTATTTATTTTAATCAGTTAGAATAATCCCAGTTTAAAAGTGGTATGATTTCATGTCAAAATAAACCTTAATGTTATGTGTAACTGAAATTAACTAATAAAAAATAAAATTTAAAAATGAACAAAGGCACTGGAGATGTAGCTCAGGGGTAAAGCATCCTTGAGTTCAATTTTCAGTACCAGCAAATAATTATTAAAGGAACAAAGACATTTCTAAATGTAATAGGCTTAATCTTGACTCTGTTGACACTTCTGTGAGTTTGGTGAAAATGAGAGCCGTTTTCATGATAATTCATAATTTGTTTAAAATATGCCCACAAAATTAAAAGATATCTGGTTTTTTTTGGTGACTCAACAATATGTTATTGACTACATGAAGAAGCAACAAGTATACAGATGTTAGTTTGGAGTCAGAAGTTAATTAGTTAATGTTATTTGTTTGACAACCCTTCAGCTAATATGATTCCACACAATGCTAGGGATCATTTGGCTCCAAAGGAATAATCTTTACTCTTGAGAAATTTCAATTTTATTTAAGTCTATAGATTAAGAAAAATGGATGTCCAGGTTTGACTTATACAAGATAAATGTGGTTGGAGTTTTTCAGATAGAAGTCCCCATTGGGGGACAGTGAAGTTTCAAATAGCATATACAGAAGCCTAGATGAAGTCTATAACTTAAAAAAATCATAGTGACTAAATTGTAAATATATATATCTTTACCCTTCAAAAAATTTATTATGCCACATCATAAACCTCATATCTAAAATCCTTTAGATATTTCCAGATATATGGCATTATAAGAAGTATCTTTTGGCACATGCCTGTAATCCCAGCAGTTTGGGAGGCTGAGGCAGAAGGATCACATGTTCAAAGCCAGGTTTAGTAACTGGCCTCTAAATAAAATTGTTAGAAGGGCTGGGAATGTTACTCAGTGGTTAAGCTCCCCTGGATTTAATCTCTGGTATTAAAAAAAGAAAAAAGAAAAAGAGTGTTTTCTAGGAATCTATACTGTCCAATGCAGGGTCATGAGATTTTACATGTTTTCTGCTAAGAATCTTGTAGTCCATCATTTGTACAATTTGATTACAGCTTGCTTCTCTTTGTCTAGTTACTGTGTAAATTTATGTTTTTGTTTGGGTAGTTTTTCTTTCATAATTTAGGCTTTTGTAGTTATGAATTTTCTTCTGGGGGCTACTTTAGCTGCACCGCATAAATTTTGGCATGTTTCCTTTCATTTTTATTTACCTAAACTATTTTCTATTTTTTTTCTTTTTTTCTTCCTACAGAGTATACTGTCTAATTGCTAAGTTTGCAAATTTTTAAATTTTCTGTTTTTTTAACTTAATTTCATTGTAGTTACAAAAGATACTTGTCCTGATTTCAGTGACTTTAAATTTATTAACATTTTTATTGCTTTAAAATGGCAAGTTCTACACAATGTTTCCTACACACTGGAGTAAAATGTGTATTTCAACTTTTGGGCAGAATATTCTTTATAGTCCTCTAGAACTAGTGTAGTTATATTATTGTTCAAGTCATTTTGTTTTACATGGACTTTTTGCTAGTTATTTCATTCTTTCTTGAAAGTGGGATATCACAAATTATCCACCCCTTTTTGTAGAAAACTTTCTTCCTTTAATCCTGATAGTTTCCATTTCATGCATTTTGGAACTCTGTTTTTAGACATGTATATATTTATAACTTAGCTTGTGAGACTGCCCACTCTATTGATATGTAATATATATTTTAGTTTTATCATAAATATGCATATATATTTAATATATAATTTAATATATGTAATTACAAGTATATATAATGGTCTATCCTCTATATAACAATTTCTGTCACAGCTGATTTTGTCTGACATGTGCATGGCCCTCCAGCTGTTTTCTGTGTTGTTTTTTGTTTTTTCTTATACTGGGGTTTTACCCAGGAGCACTTTACTACTGAGACGTGTCCCCAGACACTTTTATGTTTTACTTTGAGGTAGGGCCTCACTAAGTTGAAAGGAGCCACTCATGAATTACTTGAGGGTCTTCTCTCAGTATGGAGCCATGGGGATTTAGATTTAACCTTGGCAACTATGGAGGCACCCTCAAGCACATTAGATTGCTTAAGGCACATGACCTCTAAAAGTTACTATGTGATATTCATTAGCTGTGACCAAGTTTAAGACTACCCAGTGTAGATTTGAGTCCTTTGTTTCAGATTGTACAGGGAGATCCTTCTCTACCTTCCCATCAACTTATGGCAGAAGAAAGGATTTCCATAGCAAAGGTTGAATCTGCCATGATTACTGCACAGCTTACTAGAATTAATCCACAAGAGCCTATATATTGATTAACATTTCCCAATGTTCATACTCCTACAGGAGCAATGTGGCAATAATTGGGAATTATTGAGTGGCCTCGCCTACCTCATTCTCCTCTAAAGTCATTGACTCCATTTCATAGCTTTATTGTGCAGTTTTTAAAGGAAGAACACGAGTTTTGCAGATAGTTGGGTCATAGCCTAATATTATTGTTGGCCCTTTTTCTACTCAAGAGCATGATTGGCTTTGGCAATCTTCTAATACTTGGCAGATAGCTTTTGTAATTTCCCTGGTCAAATGGAAAGCCATTACATTCATGATAATATTATTCAGTTTGCTCTTGTGACTACATTGATTTTTCCCAAAAGTGTACATGCTTAACCAATAGTTGGAGCATTAATAATATTTACTGATGGATCGAAGTCAGGAAAAGCAGGTTTCTATAGCCATGTTCATACAGAGATAATACAGACATCATATTTTTCTGCAGAATGATCAGAAATTTAAGCTCTCATTTGTGCTTTAATTCATTTTGCAAATGAGTCAATCCGTATTCATTCTGATAGTTTATATTGCAGTTGGAGTCACAAAAAAATATTGAAACATCAACTACTGGGAACACACCATTGCAAGAGTTATTTGTTTCAGACCTTACAAAAGACAATTCAAATGTGTCACCATCCATGTTTCATTAGCCATATAAGGGCACATTCTAATCTTCCAGGTCCTTTAGCATCAGGTAATGATAAGATTGATAAACTTGTTGCTGTTATGAATAAATATCTTTATATGATGTTGCACAAGGCTCACATTCTTTACATCATCAGAATGCTTCCACTTTACATAAAAAAATTAATATTCCTGGGGAAAAACTTGTCAAATTGTTCATCAAATCTCACAATGTTTTATACATATTTTATCTTCACCAACTGATGTTAATCCCGTGGTTTATGACTAAATCAGTTATGGCAAATGGATGTAACTCGCATCCCTCAATTTGGCAAACAGTGTTAAGTTCATGTTATTGTTGATACTTACTCTAGATTTATTTTTGCCACTGCTTGTGTAAAAGAAAATACTGAGCATGTTATTTCTTACTGTCTAGCTACTTTTGCAGCATTAGGATGTCCTTTACAGATTGAAATTGATAATACTCCAGCTTATACTGATTTTTCTTTCCAGCAGTTTGGCCATCAATTTTGTATTGATCATAAAACAGGTATTCTGTAGAAGCCTCAAGGTCCAGCCATTGTACAATGAGCTCATTTACCTGTTAAGCTACAATTACAAAAAAGGGGGCTAAGGCCCCACAAAATAAAGTTAATCATGCTTTGTTTTCATTTTTTTTTAAATTGTGACACTGAAAGTCACGCTGCAGCTGAAAGACACAAAAAGTATTCCACGGCAACAGGTTCCTTGGTCCACGTTTGGTGGAATGATTTACAAACATAACAACAGAAAGGATCAGATTAAGTGATAATGTGGGGTAGAGGTCATCTTGTGTTTTCCCAGAAGGTGCCTCTCATCCTATTGGGGTACCTGAAGTTGCTATCAGAGATGGAGAACCTAGAACTGAGGTTCAGATGACTGAAGATTGATTCAGAGATGTCAGCCCTGACCCTCAGCAGGAAGTGAAAGCTACAAAGGAGGAAGAGGATGAAGAAGGCCCAGAGAGACTGAATGTTGAATCTACCATCATGGAAACAATGGAGAATCTAATGCTACAACCTGAACAGATAGTTCGACACAAGGAGGAACTAAGTCTGCAGCCACAATGTTTGTGGCCATGTTAGCTCTGTTGAGCTGTCCGGTAAATGAGGTCCAGGGAGAAACCAATTGGACATATTCTTCAGACCAATCTTTGGTACACCCTGTGGTATGGACCAGAGAATCCACCCAGTATTTACCAATGATACTCATGTAATGTGTGGTTTTACAAATACTCAGATTACACCCATCCTTGAGACTGGATTTAGTGATACTGGTTACAGGGGACACTACACATATATTGGTCCTATGGTAAACATACTGGCCATCCAGGGGTATCTTTTGAAGAAAAGACAGCATATGAGATGTCTAGACGAGCCAATCTTACTGGACCCTGGGACTCTTAATAACTGTTTGGACATATTCTTTAAATGGAACTTTCTCTAACAAGCCAGTCATTGCCACAGAACATCTGCCAATACCTTACTGTCCTAATCATTCTGCAATAGAATTTGGCACATTTCCTAAATGGATAGACTGTGCAGATGTCTTGCCAGTACAACAAAAATTTCTAAAAATAGTGGATATATTTTAGACTGGTCTCCAAGAATAGACAAAAGAAAATCGCATAAGGATGCCATGATCCCTGGAGGTTTTGTTGGTAATATCCTAACCTTCAGTGAAGGCAGTATCCAAAAAGATGTTTGGTGCTTAATTGTAGCCTCATATTTCCTATATTACACTTACAGCCCTATGTCTGACTTTGTAGGCAGGGGGTGTAAAGAGGGTTCCTGGTATGGCCTGCAGGCCTGGTTTAATCTCCTTATGCTTTAATTACTGGAAATGTGAGAGTTAAGAGAAAATATGTTAAATATTTTGTAGCCTGTAAAAAGTGCAGTTTACCTGATTGCATCTCTAGATATAACAAGGGAAAGGAACATTAATCCTTCACCAGTCTTCCTTTGTCTTACTACCAGCCAACATTTCAGAGCCATGGTATGCTGATGCCGGTTTTCAGGTTTTACAACAGACACATGCTCACGTGACAAGACTCAAGCAAGCTTTTGGACTCATAATTCTTGGTTATAATTTTTCAAAATTTATTTAATCTCGTTCAACTCTCTACAGTTACAACATTAGTGGCTAGATCTCAGAACATTTAGCATGCAAATTTTCTTAATAATTTGGCTCAAAATACTTCCAAGGTCTTCAATAATCACAAATATTGATTTTTGAAAGTATTGAAACTTGAATGTCTTAGAAACTTCTGTCATAAATATTGGTAACGAGCTTTCTGCTCTCTCGTTTAAGGAAAGGTTTAAATGCCATCTGACTACGAAGGTCTCTGTTACTGTAACCAAATATAATGCTTCCCAATGGGATTTGGAGAAGGTTAAATCATCTAATGGGTATTTGGCATAGCAATAATAATACACTGGATCTTATGGAGTTACATCACAACATCCAGGATGTTCAAAAAAGCAAAATTGATCTTTTGGATCCTACTTCTCTAACTGGAAATACTTCAAGAATGGAATGGCTTTAACCCTGGAAACTCGCTGAAACACTCTGCATGATATATTATTGGAATGAGATGTTCGCTACTAGTTCTTTTTTGTATTGTGATAATAGGTTATCACACCCTCAGAACACAAATCTGGGAACTTAAAATAATGGCTCATCTTTTTCTATTGCAAAGAAAAAAGGGGGAATATTCATGGTGCCACCCGTGAATTACTTGAGGGTCTTCTCTGGGTATGGAGCCATGGAGATTTAGGTCTAACCTTGGGAACTATCCGCAGCTCCCCAGAGTGCATTAGATTGCCCAAGGCACATGACTCTATCTCTGCTCTACCAGGAAGACCCCTCTTCTAGCTCTGAAGTTGGGCATAACCCAATGGGAACTGCAAAGCCCACTTTCTACCTTATTTGGCAAAAAACATTACATGGAAAACATTTGATATTCCCTGATATAAATAAAGCAAACATAGGCTCCATTTTGCTCTTTTGAGTTTGGAAGCTTCATCCCTAAGATCGGCTAGCCCATCCCACCCCTGCTTTTAAAATTACTTTCTGTATCCTGTGGGGTATATGTGTCCCCTGCTTTACCTTTCTTAGCTTTTATTTTGCAGCCAGACCACTCCACCAAGAGAAACTCTATTTTTACCACCTGCAGTTTTGAATTCATGATACTCTTGCCTCAGCCTCCCGAGTCACTGAACTACTGTGGTGGGCTCTTGATTGCTATTTTTATATTTTTATATTTATTTTTATTCTCATCCTGTCTTTGTTTTGGAATCTAAAGTGAATCTGATGTAGACAGCAGAATAATTTTGTTTGACTCTAGGTTTTTACCCAAGGGTGCCTTAACACTGGGCTACATCTCCAGCCACTTTTTAATATTATTATATTTTATTTTCAGACACTGTTACACTGAGTTCCTGATGCCAGCATCAAACTTGTGATCCCCTAGCCTCAGTCTCACAAGGAGCTTAGTGACAGCATTGAGCCACTTTGCCCAGATGATGATGACTTAGGATCTCCATAAGTCACCGAGTTTGCCCTCAAACTTGGAGTCCTCTTACCTCAGCCTTCTGAGTTTTTAGAGTCACAAATGTGTGCTGCATGCCCAACTTGATCAATATGTTTTCTAAAATTGGAACAAATTGGATCTATATGTAGTGATAGTCATGAAAAAAGTAATAGTAATGAACCAAATGCTTCTGCTATGTTGCCACTTGTTTTCTACCTATATGTTTTTCGTTCATCAATTTCCCATTATTTCCTATTAATGATTAATTTTTCTTGTGTACCATTTTTATTTCATTTTCTTCTTTTGTCACATGTTTAGCTTTTCCTTAGTGATTGTTCTGGGAGCTGTAACATCTTAAATTCATGACAATCAGTTTTTATTCATGCCAAATTAGTTTCAATTGTATAGAAAAATTTTGCTAATCTTATAGATTTGTCCCTCATTCCTGGTTTTTATATTTGTCATAGACTATAAATTCATGCATCGTGTGCCTTCTATGGCTTGGATATCATTTGTCCCCAAGCAAGCTTAGGATTTGGACACTTGTTCATCATTATGGTAGCACTGAGGCATGGGAAACTTTCAAATGTGCTGTCTACTGGGCATCAATTCAGTCACTGGGGACACCACCCTCAGGAGGAATGGATGCTAGTCTCTTGGAATGAGTTTTTGAGAAAATGAGTTGTTATGAAAAATCAAGACTGAGCCTCTCTGGTCTGTGGCTCAAATTGGTCCATATTATTTTCCCTCTTCCACTTGTCCCCACTCTGATGAGAGCCACCATGCTGGAATAGAGCAACATGGATACTCCCCAGAAGCCAAGTGGATGGGATCCCTTTATCTTGGACTCTCAGACTCTAAAATTCTGATCTAAATGACTTTTTAATCACAAACTCCTCAGTCTTAGGTATTTTTTGATAGCAATGAAAAATGGAGTCTTGTAGTAATTCCACATCAATGTTTGTTTGGTTCTAAGAGTTATTTTTGTGTTCTAAGTGTTATTGTTGCACTCATTTATTTAAAAATCTTTTTGAATTTTATTTTTTTTAAATACACAACAGTGTAATGCATTGCAATTCTTATTACACATATAGAGTACAATTTTTTACACTTATATTTTTTTAAAAAAAAGAAGAGTTAGAAACTAAATATTCCATGGTACTGGCTATACTTAGCTACCATATTGAGCTACTGAGCTACATCTACCATTACTTCTCATTATTTTATTTGGGCTCAAGGATCTGTCTTTTATCATTTCCTTTAACCTTGGTGGCTCTATTGTCATTTCTTGAAGAGTTGTTTACTCACCACAAACATTTCCTTGTACAAATCTCCCCTTATCTTTTGAATCAGTTTTGTAAGTAGAAAATTATTGATGGTTTAAAAAACAAGTTCCATCATGTCCTCCCACTGCCTTCCAGCTTCTTGGATTCTCTAGGGAAACCCACTAATGCTATCTTGTACCTGAACAACTGTTTCTCTCTGACCACCCACGAGATTGCCGCTTGGTATTTGTTTTACAGCAATTTGACTCTCATAGCTCCTCTTACCCATGGTTTCCCTTTCTGTAAGCTATAGACAATTCCAGAATGAGCAACTCATGAGTTTTAAATTGCAAAGTGTTCTGAGGAGCATGATGCAATCTCTCCCCACCTGACCCCATCCCTCCAGGGGCACGAGACTCTGCCTTCTCCAGCAGTTTCCCAGTTGATATACTGTTTCTGGAATACCTTCCTGTTACTGGCAAGTTGCCATCTTTGTTGAGAGACTGACAGTTTTGATAGTGCTCCACGTGTGTAGAAGAGAACATCTCTCCGATTACTCATGCACCACATTCTGTTTGTGTCCATGTTGCATTGTTAGCACCTTGGAGCTTAAGAATAGAAGACACACCTTGACCCTCTCCTAACGGAAAACATGATTTCCCATGAGACTATGACCCAAGAAGTTGAGATATGTTTAATAAGTTTAGGATGAACCTCTTTCACAAATAACCTCAAGAAAAAGTACCAGTAAATAGGAAGTCAATTCTATTTGGTTGTAAGGCTAAAATGTCCACCAGGAAGGAAGTTGAACCTCATTTCCATAGCATATGGTTTTATGCTAAAATGTCCTTAAGAATAGTTAGTGTGTAAACAAGGCAGTCTGGTTCATGCTTAACTCCCAGGATGGAACCTAATTTCATCTGACAATGCAAGGTAACCCACCACACCCAATGCCACCATGATCTGAGGGATAAGGTATAAGTCCCTGGGCATAATGAGGACCCACTGGAGGCCCTTGTTTCTCTCCAAAAGGAAAATGCTATAGTCGTAATTCATGGAAGAATACGTCATCATTTGTCAGGCACATGGACAGACCTATTTAGAAAAGCAGATACAAATTCAGGAAAGAACGTGAGGGCCCCAGGATACAGTGAGGTCGGTAGTGCGCTTGCTTCACATGCACAAGATCCCAGGTTCAATCCCCAGCACCACAAGAAGAAAGAAAGGAAAAAATGTGAGAAACTATAAAGGGAGAGATGGCAAGTACAAGGTCAGAGGTGTTGCTATTTGGAGAGGGGCATTTAGGTGGGGCTGGACTAGAGATAGGGCCAGAGCAGGCTTCTGTAATTTCTCACCCATTTTTCTAACCTTGCTCATATCATGCTAGTATTTGGGGGTCCAGGAAGTTGGTCTAGGAGAAATGCTGCATTGCAGGGAGTTGCTTTTTTTTAATTTGATTTTTATTTTTAAAAATATTTTTTAGTTGGACAGGATAACTTTATTTATTTCTTTTTAATGTGGTGCTGAGGATCAAACCCAGTGTCTCACATGTGCTAGGCAGGTGCTCTGTCACTGAGCCAGTACCCCAGTCCCTTGTTATTAATTTCAAATTTTTTTGTGGGCATTCCTGCATTCTGGTGATTTATGACCTTCTCCTTTGAGGTTCAGTGAAACTTTCTTCTTGGTATCCCAACATTTCTGCCCCAACCAGACATGTTCCACAGATCTTTATGGACATCAAGTGTTACTAGAGGAATGGATAAATGATCATTTACTTATCAAAGCAAATAGAGCAGTGTTTTCAGGACAGAAGTCTTAAGAGAATGCTCATTATTAGATTTCTATTTTTACTTATGTATTTAGCCATGGACTCATATGTTTTTTGCAGTCATCCACAAATGGGGTCCACAAACCAGCAGATTTCAGAAACTTTTAATGTTGACAGATATTTTCAAATGTTTGCATCTGATTGAGGCACATTTGACTTAGGGTAAACATTAAGATGCTTTTAAAGTGCTCATAAATTTTCCTGGCTAGAATACTGCAGAGGGTTTTGCCAGTTTTGTTGCCACTTTGTTTATCTCATAGGTGTTGAAAAACCTCTCAGATGCAAGGAATGCACCCCAGAGGCAAGCTCCTGAAGCTGGCCACCCACAGACCCCCACACCCACTGATCCAATTCTCCATCCAATTCTCCATTAACTGGTTGTTGGGTGCTGTTGGATTGTTAATTATTGGGTAAAATCCAATGTTTTGTCCCCAAGGAGCCCAAGGTCTAGGTTGTTGGTTATTGGAACCACTAGCTTGGTTATTCACTTTTCCTTTCCTCTCAAGAGAAATCTGAGCTCCATCAGGGACCTATATCTAATGGCACTAGTAGCTTAGTAAAATTTCTCATTTTGTTTAAGAAAACTAACAGCAAGAATAATTTCCCTCATGGCGGAAGGAGGGGTTCTGGCCCCAAGGTGTCCTCAGCTCTTTCCCTCTTCTCACCCACATAATCTTCTCCTCATCCTGGGCAAGACAACTGTGTACTGCTCATCCCTGGAATCCTGGGCATGTGTCTTGACCTTCTCAGTCTTCCTTCAAGAGAAAAGTTCCCATTTCATAAATGCAGCAAAACTGGGCCCCCAATTATCTGGGCTGCTGTTACTGAGAAGCAAAAGAAAAAATACTGAAGATGGGGACTGGGGCTGGGGCTCAGCCCTTGAGCAGTTGCCTAGCACATGCAAGGCCCTGGGTTCCATCCTCAGCACCACAAAAAAATAAATGGATAGAATAAAAGTATTGGGTCCAACTCCAACTAGAAAAAAATATTTAAAAAACTAAATACTGAAAAGGCAATGTATCTAGCACTTAGGGAAATGCAAATTAAAACTGCACTGAGAATCTCTTTCACTCCAGTCAGAATGGCAATTATCAAGAATACAGTAACAATAAATTGGTGAGGATGTGGGGGACAGGGAATGCTCACACCTTGTTGGAAAAACTGCACATTGGTGCAACCCTTCTGGAAAACAGGATGGAGATTTCTTAAACTAGGACTGGAACCACCCTCCGACTCAGTTATCCCACTCTTCAGCATAAAGAGGATAAAATCAGCATACTACAGGGACACAGCCACATCAATGTTTATGAGAGAACAACTCACAATAGCTAAGCTATGGAGCCAGCCTAAATGCCCATCAACAGATGAATAGATAAAGAAATTGTGGTGTGTATACACGGTGGAATATTACTCAGCTTTCAAAAAGGATGACTTCATAACATTGGCCAGTAAGTGAATGGATCTGGAGATTATCATTCTAAACTAAAATAAGGCAATCCCCCAAAACCAAAGGTCACATGTTTTCCATGACATGCATTATCTATATCACAAGGAAGGTGGGGGGCAAAAAGAGAAGTTCTGTAGATGAGACAAAGGGGAGCAACAGGAATGGAGGGGAGATAAGAACAGAAAAGACAGTAGCATGAAGTGACCATAATGTTTCTATTTAATTATATGAAAATACCTAAGTGAATCTACCCATCATGTCCACCCACAAGAATGGGGTCCTAAAGGAATAAGGTATATTTTATGTTTGGATAAATTTACCACAATGGATTCTATGGCCATGTATAACTAAGGGGAACCAATAATATAGAACAAGATTTTAAAGTACTGAAAAGGACCATGGGACCAAATTGATAGCATCCTAGCCGGATGAGGAAATGTCTTTAGGTACATTCCAGAATTTTCTAAACTGCTCCCCCATTGGATGCTGCCAAAGGTGTTGGAGCCTGTGGGAAGGTGAAGGTTCAGGGCGCTGCTTGGGGTAGAAAGGACTCCCCCACCCTGCGCATTCATCTACAGGTGCAGAGGTCCCAGGGAGCAGGTAATCTCCAGGCCTCCACTGTTAACTAAGGCAGAGAGGAGCAGGGTGCATTGAGTCTATGGAGTTATTTACCAAATTAGGAAAACCTGGAATTGGCTTTCCTGGACTCCCAATCAAACGCAAATTGTTTTTCCTTAAAGAGAGAGACCCTTGAGCCCATTTTAAGGAGAAGTCTTCTCTGTATTATGTGACTTTTTGCACTACTGAATTGGGGAGACAAGACCAGAGCTCTCTTTGGAAACACATTGACTTTGTTTGCATCAAGACAAGCAGGTAGGGTCTCTCTTTTTTTTTTCCTTTTTCTTGATAAGTGCAGCATATTCAGCTGATACTAAGGATGCACACCTGGGCAGGGTGTCTCTGTTTCTTTGGAGGAGGCAGGATCCCATTTCCTGGGATCCAGGGGAACCGGTGGGAACCAGGGAGAGCACCCAGGGTGGCCTTGATCTGTGCAAAGCTGTTATCCTGAGGCCACCGCAGGTATTTCTCTCAAAAAGAAAGAAAGAAAGAAAAGAGTGGCACATGCCTGTCATTCCAGCGGCTGGGGAGGCTGAGGCAGAAGGATGGTGAATTCAAAGCCATCCTCAGCAAAAGCAAGGGGCTAAGCAACACAGTGAGACCCTGTCTGTAAATAAAATTCAAAGTAGGGCTGGGGAAGGGGCTCAGAGGTCGAGTCCTCTGAATTCAACCCCCAGTGCATCAGGGAGCAAGGGAGCCTGGGTGCAGCTGGGGTTTTCCCAGATCTGCGTTCTCGGGTCTCTTCTGTGCTGACCTCCTTACTCTGCTTCCAGCCTCCATGTGGGCAGGAGATAGATTCTACTCAGCTGGAGGAACATCAGCTCTCAGGCTGCTAACTGGGTGGCAAACTCCTCCAGGGCGCCTGCCAGGCCCCCAGTGAGCCTCCACTAGTGCTGGACATGACGCACTGGGCAGTTCCCACTGGGCGAATGACCAGTTCTGCTTGGAGAATTTTGCACAGATGAACAGAGGACAAGTCAGCACCCTGAAGACGCTTTGGGTGGTCTTATTGTAGGAGGAGGCCCAGGTGGTGAAACTTTCCAGAAATGACTTCAATTTCCTAACATCAAAACCCAGCAGAACTTAGAATTCTGGTCACCCTAACCCTAACCCAATTCCCAGACCTCAAAATGAAAAGAAAAAAAGCTGCACCCAAATCCTGCCGTTCTGGCCTCCATCTTGCCTGAATCGGATATCACCCCGCTGTCACTCAAAAAGAAGGCTCCCTGGGCTCAGGTTGGGGAGAGAGGAGACTGACTGACGCCCTGTCCAATCAGAATCCCCCGTGCTGAGCGCTGTCCAATCCTGAGCGCAGCCAGCGAGCAGGGGGCGGGCCTCCGCGCTCGGGGTGGGATTTATTTCTCCCTGCTCCGTGCTTCTAGGATTCCTGCAGTTGGACTCCAGGCTTCGCTCATGCCCAGGATCCCGGGTGGCCCTGCCATGCAGGGACTGAAGCTCTCCAGGGCAAGCTTGGCTTCTGGGCACCAGGAAATGGTGAATATGCAGTGGCACCTGGTGCCTGGACAGGGAGGCTCAGGAGGGAGATGGGGCAGGGAGGCGGTCTGGCGGGTCCTGCTGTGGCGGGAACCCTAGTTGGCCGACCCGGACTCTGGGCGCTCGCTGCGTCCACAGGTCTGAGCCCATGGTGGACAGCGCACCTCAGTCCCCCTGGCCAGCCGGGTGGAGAGCATGACAGTGGCGGAGACCCCTCGCAGCATCCCCATCCCCTGGGGCAGCCTCAGCCCCTGCTGGAGTCCTATCTATCTGGCAAGTGAGCAAGGCTGCCTGGCATCTTCCTGGGCTGTGGTGATTGACAGGTGGGACCAGGACAGGAATCCAATTCCAAGCCAGGGGATCCTGCATGCCTGTCATCCCAGTGGCTGGGGTGGGGGCTGATGCAGAAGGATTGCGAGGTCCAGGCCAGCCTCAGCAAGTGGGTGAGGCAAATAGAGACTGCCTCTAAATAAAATGCAAAATAGGGCTGGGGATGGGGCTCAGTGGTCAAATGCCCCTGAGTTCAATGCCAGGTGCCAAAAAAAAAATAATAATAATAATAAATCTCCAAATACCGTTTTCCTGCAGGAGGGGAGCTGCGGTGTACAGGGACCTCACTTATTCCTGAGCTAGTTTGTGGAGTTTATTTGTTTTTGTTTGTTTTTGTTTTGTAGTTAACAGAAGGGTGCTTTACCACTCAGCTCTGTCCCTGGTAGTTTTTAGTTTTTATTCTGATCGCTGGTCTAGCTAAGTTGCTGAGATTGGCCTGGTTAAGGTTTGATTGATAATGGCTTTTCCATTGCAATTAAGTGTATGATTTTTACACACTCATGGGCTCATGGATGGACTTTGTTGACGTCGTAATTCCTTGATGACAATTTTTTTTTTATTGTTGGTCATTCAAAATATTACATAGTTCTTAATATATCATATTTCACAGTTTGATTCAAGTGGGTTATGAACTCCCATTTTTACCCCATATGCAGATTGCTGTATCACATCAGTTACACTTCCATTGATTTACATATTGCCATTCTAGTGTCTGATGTATTCTGCTGTCTATCCTATTCTCTACTATCCCCCTTCCCATCCCCTCCCCTCCCCTCCCCTCCCCTTTCTCTCTCTACCCCCTCTACTGTAAATCATTTCTTCCACTTGTATTATTCTTCTCTTACCCCTCCTTTCCTCTTATATGTAATTTTGTATAACCCTGAGGATCACCTTCCATTTCCATGTGATTTCCCTTCTCACTCCCTTTCCCTCCCACCTCTCATCACTGGTTAATGTTAATCTTCTTCTCAAGCTCTTCGTCCCTACCCTGTCCTTGGTTACTCCGCTTATATCAAAGAAGTCATTTGGCATTTGTTTTTTAAAGATTGGCTAGCTTCACTTAGCATAATCTGCTCTAATGCCATCCATTTCCCTCCAAATTCTATGATTTTGTCATTTTTTTAATGCAGAGTAATACTCCATTGTGTATAAATGCCACATTTTTTATCCATTCATCAATTGAAGGGCATCTAGGTTGGTTCCACAATCTTGCTATCATGAATTGTGCTGCTATGAACATTGATGTAGCAGTGTCCCTGTAGCATGCTCTTATTAGGTCTTTAGGGAATAGACCGAGAAGGGGAATAGCTGGGTCAAATGGTGGTTCCATTCCCAGCTTTCCAAGAAATCTCCATACTGCTTTCCAAATTGGCTGCACCAATTTGCAGTCCCACCAACAATGAACAAGTGTACCTTTTTCCCCGCATCCTCTCCAGCACTTGTTGTTGTTGGACTTCATAATGGCTGCCAACCTTACTGGAGTGAGATGGTATCTTAGGGTGGTTTTGATTTGCATTTCTCTGACTGCTAGCGATGGTGAGCATTTTTTCATGTACTTATTGATTGATTGTATGTCCTCCTCTGAGAAGTGTCTGTTCAGTTCCTTGGCCCATTTGTTGATTTGGTTATTTGTTATCTTAATGTCTAATTTTTTGAGTTCTTTGTATACTCTGGATATTAGGGCTCTATCTGAAGTGTGTGGAGTAAAGATTTGTTCCCAGGATGTAGGCTCCCTGTTTATCTCTCTTATTGTTTCTTTTGCTGAGAAAAAAACTTTTTAGTTTGAGTAAGTCCCATTTGTTGATTCTAGTTGTTAACTCTTGCGCTATGGGTGTCCTATTGAGGAATTTGCAGCCCGACCCCACAGTATGTAGATCATAGCCAACTTTTTCTTCTATCAGATGCCGTGTCTCTGATTTAATATCAAGCTCCTTGATCCATTTTGAATCGACTTTTGTGCATGGCGAGAGAAAGGCATTCAGTTTCATTTTGATGCAAATGGATTTCCAGTTTTCCCAGCACCATTTGTTGAAGATGCTATCCTTCCTCCATTGCATGCTTTTAGCCCCTTTATCAAATATAAGATAGTTGTAGTTTTGTGGATTGGTTACTGTGTACTCTATTCTGTACCATTGGTGCACCCGCCTGTTTTGGTACCAGTACCATGCTGTTTTTATTACTATAGCTCTGTAGTATAGTTTGAAGTCTGGTATCGCTATACCGCCTGATTCACACTTCCTGCTTAGCATTATTTTTGCTATTCTGGGTCTTTTATTATTCCATATGAATTTCATGATTGTTTTATCTATTTCTATAAGAAATGCTGTTGAGATTTTGATTGGCATTGCATTGAACTTAGAGAGAACTTTTGGTAATATCGCCATTTTGATGATGTTAGTTCTGCCTATCCATGAACAGGGTATATTTTTCCATCTTCTGAGGTCTTCTTCTATATCTCTCTTTAGGGTTCTGTAGTTTTCATTGTATAAGTCTTTCACATCTTTGTTAGGTTGATTCCCAAGTACTTTATTTTTTGGGGGGATATTGTGAATGGAGTAGTTGTCCTCATTTCCGTTTCAGAGGATTTGTCGCTGATATACAGGAATGCCTTTGATTTATGCGTGTTGATTTTATATCCTTTGCTGAATTCACTTATTAGTTCTAATAGTTTCTTTGTAGACCCTTTTGGGTCTGCTAGGTATAGAATCATGTCATCCGCAAATAGTGATAATTTAAGTTCTTCTTTTCCTATTTTTATGCCTTTAATTTCTTTCGTCTGTCTAATTGCTCTGGCCAGTGTTTCGAGGACTATGTTGAACAGAAGTGGTGAGAGAGGGCATCCCTGTCTTGTACCAGATCTTAGAGGGAATGCCTTCAATTTTTCTCCATTCAGAATGATGCTGGCCTGTGGCTTATCATAGATTGCTTTTACAATGTTGAGGTATGATCCTGTTATCCCTAATTTTTCTAGAGTTTTGAACATAAAGGGATGCTGTACTTTGTCAAATGCTTTTTCTGCATCTATCGAGATGATCATATGGTTCTTATTTTTAAGTCTATTGATGTGGTGAATAACATTTATTGATTTCCGTATGTTGAACCAGCCTTGCATCCCAGGGATGAATCCTACTTGATCATGGTGTACAATTGTTTGATATGTTTTTGAATCCGATTCGCCAGAATTTTATTGAGGATTTTTGCATCTAGGTTCATTAGAGATATTGGTCTGTAGTTTTCTTTCTTTGAAGTGTCTCTGTCTGTTTTAGGCATCAGGGTGATGTTGGCCTCATAGAATGTATTTGGAAGTTCTCCCTCTTTTTCTATTTCCTGAAATAGCTTGAAAAGTATTGGTGTTAGTTCCTCTTTAAAGGTTTTTTAAAACTCTGCTGTATACCCATCCGGTCCTGGGCTTTTTTTTGTTGGTAGTCTTTTGATGGTTTCTTCTATTTCCTCTATTGTTATTGGTCTGTTTGGTCGTCTATATCCTCCTGACTCAATATGGGCAGATCATATGACTTAAGAAATTTATCTATGCCTTCACTATCTTCTATTTTATTGGAGTATAAGGATTCAAAATAATTTCTGATTATCTTCTGTATTTCTGAAGTGTCTGTTGTGATATTGCCTTTTTCATCCCGTATGCTAGTAATTTGGGTTCTCTCTCTTCTTCTCTTTGTTAGCATGGCTAAGGGTCTGTCTATTTTTATTTATTTTTTCAAAGAACCAACTTTTAGTTTTGTCAATTTTTTCAATTGTTTCTTTTGTTTCGATTTCATTAATTTCAGCTCTGATTTTAATTATTTCTTGCCTTCTACTTCTTTTGCTGTTGTTTTGCTCTTCTTTTTCTAGGATTTTGAGATGAATTATGACATCATTTATTTGTTGTTTTTTTCTTTTTTTGAGGAATGAACTCCAAGCAATGAATTTTCCTCTTAGAACTGCTTTCATTGTGTCCCATAGATTCCGATATGTTGTGTCTGTGTTTTAATTTAACTCTAAGAATTTTTTAATTTCCTCCTTGATGTCTTCTAAAACCCATTGATCATTCAGTAACCTATTGTTCATTCTCCAAGTGATGCATGATTTTTCCTTCCTTCTTTTATCGTTGATTTTCAGTTTCATTACTTTATGGTCAGATTAGTGCATGGTATTATCTCTACTCCTTTATATTGACTAAGAGTTGCCCTGTGACATAATATATGATCTATTTTTGAGAAGGATCCATGTGCTGCTGAGAAAAAAGTGTAACTACTTGATGTTGGGTGGTATATTCTATATATGTCAATTAAGTCTAGGTTGTTAATTGTGTTATGGAGTTCTATAGTTTCCTTATTTAAATTTTGTTTGGAAGATCTGTCCAGTGGTGAGAGGGGTGTGTTGAAGTCTCCCATGATTGTTGTGTGGTGGTCTATTAGACTCTTGAACTTGAGAAGAGTTTGCTTGATGAACATAGCTGCATATTGTTTGGGGCATATATATTTATGATTGTTATGTCTTGTTGGTGTATGGTTCCCTTGAGCAGTATGTAGTGTCCCTCTTTATCTCTTTTGATTAACTCTGGCTTGAAATCTATTTTATTAAATATGAGTATGGACACTCCTGCTTGTTTCCGCAGTCCATATGAGTGGTATGATTTTTCCCAACCTTTCACCTTCAGTCTATGTATATCTTTTCCTATCAAATGCGTCTCCTGTAGGCAGCATATTGTTGGGTCTTGTTTTGTGATCCATTCAACTAGCCTGTGTCTCTTAATTGGTGAGTTTAAGCCATTAACATTTAGGGTTATTATTGAGATAGGGTTTGTTCTTCCAGCCATATTTGTTTATTAATGTTACAAACCTGATTTGTTTTCCTCTTTGATTACTTTCCCCCCTTTACTGCCCTACCTCCCACTGTTGGTTTTCAATGTTATTTTCCATTTCCTCTTCCTGTAATGTTTTGCCAAGGATTTTTGTAGAGATGGTTTTCTAGCTGTGAATTCTTTTAACTTTTGTTTATCGTGGAAGGTTTTAATTTCATCTTCCATCCTGAAGCTTAATTTCACCGGATACACGATTCTTGGTTGGAACCCATTTTCTTTCAGTGTTTGAAATATATTATTCCAGGATCTTCTAGCTTTCAGAGTCTGTGTTGAGAGATCAGCTGTTATCCTGATTGGTTTACCCCTAAATGTAATCTGCTTCCTTTCTCTTGTAGCTTTTAAAATTCTCTTTTTTTCTGTATGTTAGACATCTTCATTATAATGTGTCTAGATGTGGATCTCTTATGATTTTGCACATTCGGCATCCTGTAGGCTTCTAGGATTTGGGATTCTGTTTCATTCTTCAAGTCTGGGAAGTTTTCTCATATTATTTCATTGAATAGCTTGTTTATTCCTTTGGTTTGGAGCTCTGTGCCTTCCTGTATCCCAATGACTCTTAAGTTTGATCTTTTAATGTTATCCCATATATCTTGGATGTTCTGCTCATGGTTTCTTAGCAGACTTGCTGAGCTGTCTATGTTCTTTTCAAGTTGAAATACTTTGTCTTCATTGTCTGATGTTCTATCTTCTAAGTGATCTACTCTGCTGGTAGTATTCTCAATTGAGTTTTTAAGTTGGTTTATTGCTTCCAGCATTTCTAGGATTTCTATTTGTTTGTTTTTTATTACCTGTATCTCCCTGTGAAATTGATCTTTTATTTTCTGGATTTGTTTATGTAGTTCCTTGTCAAAGTGATCTTTCATTGTCTGATTTGCTGTCTCACATCTTCCTTGAGACTCCAGATCATCTGAAGCATGTATATCCTGAACTCTTTATCTGACATTCCATCTGTTGCAGCTATTACCTCTTTTAAGTTGAGTTGACCTGCATTGCTTGTGGTCCTTTCTTTCCTTGTCTTTTCATACTGCTTGCGTTTCTTTCTGCTTGGTGAAACTGTTGTGTTTTTGAAATTTCCCCCCTATTTTTTTATATTGCTCTTGTATAGTTGGGAAATCTCCCTTGCAGGGCGGGTAGTGGATGTGCTCCTCCTCTAATTAGGGTGGTCTGTCTACCACGCTGGTCGGTCACAGGTCTGCCCACCCTGCGGGCGCAGGTGGCGGCTCTGCTCTGCCCCCACTCCAATTGTGGTGACATAACTACCACGCCCTCGGGTCGTTGGTCCTGATCTGGATGTGGGTGGTGGCTCTGCTCGGCCCCTACTCCAATTGGTGTGACGTGTCTACCATGCTGGCAGGCCTCTAGGCCTGTTCCGCTGGTGGGTCGCAGGTCTGCCTACCTTGCCGGCTCGGGCGGCAGTTCTGCTCAGCCCACACTCCCAGTGGGGGTACCTGACTGCCTCTCCAATGGGTCGCTGGGCCTTTTCCAGACATGGGTGGCGGCTCTGCTCCACCCCTACTCCAACCAGTGTGACGTGACTGCCTCGGTGCTACTTGTTCACCACGCTGGCAGGCTACCGGGCCTGTCCTGCCAGTGGATTGCAGGTCTGCCTACCTTGCAGGCTCAGACGGCTCTGCACAGCCCCTACTCCAAATGGGGTGACTTGGCTACCACGCCGTCGGGTCGCTGGTCCTCTTCTAGGTGTGGGCGGCTACTCTTTTCGGCCCCAGCTGCAGTTGGCGTGTCGTGATACCACGCCGGCGGGTCACTTGGCCTGCTCTGGGCGCTGGCGGCAGCTCCACTCTGCCCCCCTGGCCCCCACAGCACCCAGCAGGACCCGGACTGAGAAGCAGACACCGCAGGTTCCCCAGCCCTGGGCCAAAGCAGCTTCGGGAGCCAGAACCCGGCCTCTCCGATCCCGGCCACGCTCCGCTAAGAGCAGGCTCCACGGAGTGACCCCCGCGGGTTCCCCAGCCCCAGGCCAAAGCAGCCCCGGGAGCCAGAGCCCGGTGCATGCTCCACTGGGAGTAGGCTCAAAGACGCAGTCCCCGTGGGCTCCCCAGCCCCGGGCCAATACTGTTCCTGGAGTCAGAGCCCAGCTGCCCCGAGCTCAGCGCACGCTCCACTTGGAGCTGGCCTCCACACGCAGTCTCCGCAGGTTCCCCAGCCCTGGGCCAAAGCAGCCCAGGGAACCAGAATCCGGCCGCTCAAAGCCCGGTGCACGCCTTTCCAGGAGCGAGCCCCAAGGTGTATTCTCCACAGGTTCTCCAGCCCCGAGCCTGAGCGATCTGTCTGCGAGACGCAGGCAAGTACCAGCCTGAAATCACCTGTTTCGTAGCTGAATGAGCTGAGATCAGTAGAAAACAGGGATGATTACATCAGCTCTCCAAGATGGCGGCTGCTGTCCTCCTCCGTGGTCCGACCAGTGTCGAGAATCAAACTGGATCGCTTCTCTCCTCTGTCTCAAAGCCGGAGCTCAGCACTAAGCATGACCATTGCACCACTGGCAGGAGCCCCCAGAATCTGCATCGCTGCACTCCTGCTCCAGCACCTTGCCGCTTCCCAGCGCACGCTGCAGACTCCAGCTGCGGGGCGGTCCGCTGATCAGGCACTGCGACCCTCCGTGCGGAGACATCGCCCGCAACCGAGCCCCTGCAGCCGAACCTTGCGCAATGGAAATCCATCCACTAGATTCTGGAGCACCTCAATTTCACTGGAAATTCCCAACAAGATAGCCTTCAGCTCTTTCACCTCGTATTTCTCCCGCACAGTGACGCACCGCACGGGGGTGATGCACTCCCTTCGCTGCCATCTTCAGCACTTCCCCTTGATGACAATTGTAACAGTACCACTTCACAATGCACATGTTAGGTAATAACTTCTTTTTTTTCTCTCTTATAATTCAAAAGTTTCTTGGTTAAGTTTACATATATTTAACTTTGTGGATGAATTTTAGGACTGGATGCTTCCATTGAGTAAAGCATGCTGGATTGTTTATTAGTGCATCAGAGTTATACATAATGCCACATGCATATGGCACCCGTATAAAACTTACCCATGGTATTTTACACTATTTTTAAGATGAATGTACCATGACTATTAATGTATTATCCTGGTCATATGACTTGATTGCAGAAAGTCCCTGTGGTGGGGGACTACTATGTGTCTTTAATAGCAAAACAGTTTCCACAAATAATTACAAAGCACTTAAACTCCTTGAGTTTATTCGAATTCTTTTGCTTCCTATCTTCATTGATACTATTTAATTTTCTCTCTGATAGGTTTTAGTTTACATTTCTCGGGTTTCTAAAGATGTTGGATTCTTTTTATTCTTATTTTTGAACATATGGGTATCTCCTGTATAAATTGGCAGCTAAAGTCTCCTCCCTGAATTTCTTCTTTGGTGGATTTCAGAGTGTTGGGACCGTGGCACCTTTCCTACCCAAGGGGGCTGAGATCTGCAGGGGTCTCAGGTTTTTCTTCCTCCTGAGCTTTTCTTTGGGGGGGGCATGGGGGGCATAGTGGATTGAATGCAGAGCTCCTTTCCCACTGAGCTACATCCCTCATACTTTTTATCATTTATCTTGAGACAAAGGCTGAGTCTGGCCTTGAACTTGTGCTCAGCCTCCCGAGTGGCTAGGATTACAGGTGTGTGCCCTCCTGCCTCAGTCCCCCTGAATGTTCTAAATGTAAGGGAAGCAAAATGTCAGATCCAGAACCCTGTCTCCCAGACGAAAGCTGTACACATGTATCAACGAATTCATCAAATTCCAGTCCCCTGTCCCCATTTCCAGTTAAAATTTGTGTGTGTGTGTGTGTGTGTGTGCACGCGCGCGTATGCATGTGTACTCCCTCTTTCTCTCCCAGGCCAGACACCTTGTCAGAATGACTTTGGGCTGAGTGTCCCCCCTGTGGACTGCATGTCCCAGGGGTCTCATGCCCTCTGTGACATTTTCCTGGTCCTGTTTTGGCTCTGCCTGACTCGAGGATCCCACACCTGGCACATCTGAGGTCTCCTGAGCATCTGGTACATATCAGCCACCTGTTGACCTTTGAGAAGGTGCATTTAGGGGAAGTAGTATCTCAGGGGAGCAGGTGACTGCTCTGAGGCTGGGAGGAATCTCCTTATCCAGAAGCCACTTCAGATGTTTTCTCCTCCTGGATCCTGTGGATCCTGGAACATCAGTATGCATGCAGCCATTTATTAACACACGGGTTCAAGTTCCTTTGGAAATGCGTCCAGAGTGGTTGTTAGCTTTTAAAGAACTCCATGCTATTTTTAAAAATGGCTGCACTAAACTGATATTCTAGCCCCATGTGAGCGGGTCTCTTTCTCCATACCCACGTCGTTGGAGGACCAGCTCCTTTGCCTATTTGATAGGAGCCTTTCCCACTGCTGGACTCAGGCTGCAGAAGCTCTCCTACTTGGCTGGGGGCTGAATTCCTGATGCAATTGGATAGAACACAGGCTGCATGTGCTCACTGCAAGAAGGTGGTGTGAGCCTGTTCTAGAATGAAACAGGGTTTTGACCGCTTTTGCTTCACTCCTGGTGCAGATTGTAGCACAGGGAAATACTCAGACATCAATGTGAAGCCCCTCTTTTGTGATCCAGGGAGATTTGCACATGCACAGTTGCCATTGCTCCCAAAGCTTGGTGGGTTAGGATGGAGTCCATGCGATGGGAAAAAATGTTGGACTCTGAGTGCCTGGACATACTTCTTCCAGAAAGAACTGTTCAGGCCTGGAGTTATTACTGAGGTAGGGGGGAGAGGGCTCAGGCAGGGCTGCTGAGTGGCTGTGATCCCAGCCACTTGGGAGGCTGAGCACAAGTTCAAGGCCAGACTCAGCCTTTGTCTCAAGATAGATCATAAAAAGTACAAGGGATGTTAGCAACCACAATTTGCAGATCATGCTGGCAAATCCCTTCTAGGGATAAACTGGGACCCTTGAGACCTCACTCCCCTTCTGCCCTGGTCCCTAGGATAAAGCTCATGACCCTCCACAGCCATAGAAAACCACCCCTTTCCTTTCCTCCTGATACTTCTGCATATCCAGCTCTTTTTTATATGAGCACCAGGCAAATTGCATTTCCAGCTACAAGTTATTTAGTGTTCAATGTGCCCCATTTGTGACCCCAATCAGTCTTCCTGTACCCTGGGTGACATTGGATTGGGGTATTCTGTCCCAATTATGTGGCACATTGCTCAAGGCAGGGCTAATGCCTACGTGTCCCTCAAATTTGCCTGCCCTTCGAATGGTAGAGATTTTCTGAGTGGTCCAATGCATATGTCTCTCAATCCGTGTATAACTTTATTTAAGGGGGACTCAAAACAGAAGTAGGTGTTTATTTGGTGCATCCATGTGTGAAGAGAATCCAGGAGCCTCCTATTCTGGTATAATTTTGAAACATAATCCTCCTCTATGTGCTTCTTTGGGGTGCTGGAGTATAATCCAGTACCACTCACGTCCTGCCCCCAAGTCCTACCAGTGCTCTGCACCTCCAGTTCCCACACCTCCCTTCATGTTGGGTTGTCTTGTTCATTCACATTAAATCCTCTGCTGGAGATGGTTGCATTTAGCTAGGCCTTTTCATTGCACTTCATAATAAAATTGACATTTACATACATGTAGACTCATCTATGAAATTTCTGCATTGTGATTTTTTTGGTCCTCCAATTACTGCAATATGATAATTTTATATCATGCAGTAGTGCCTGGTAATGGCAGCTCTTGCTTTTCCTCTTAGTGTTCAGAATTCCTGGCTAATTTCATATTAATTCAACCTTCCAGAAGAATTTTCAAACTGTTTGCTTTGGTTCTGTCTACAATGAAAAGGAAATTATGGTGAAATTTTGATGGGGTGTTGTCATAGATGAACCTGAGGGAAGCTGTCCTCTGTGTAATGAGGAGTCCTATCATCTATACCCAGGGTGTGTAATTCAGTCTTTTATGTGCTGATCTGTATTTGATTTTTTTCAAATTCTGCAGATGTACTATTTAAGTATGCTTATATGTGAAATGTGACATTTATGTGACAGCTATATAAAACTGACATGGTGTTTCATAGTATTTGTCAAACTGTATGCAATATGGCAAACAAAATGTGGCTGATTGCCAGAAATGGTTATTTTCCATAGTTTATTATTTATCTATTCCCAAATGGACATCCTCTGTCACCAGGCTCTGGAGGAGCGCACTGTGTCCCCATATGAACAGGTGCTATAGGGTCCACATCTGTTTCTGTGGACCTTCATGATAACCCCACATGTTCTTCAACACTGTCTCAATTTGTGTTCAATGTGACTTTAATGTTCAGTCCGTCCTTTCTAAAGATGTTGATTGCTTTGTGATGAAGGGACATTTAGATACCAGCTATTTGAAGGGGCTGTTCACGGGTCTTGCCTGCATTTCTCTTGTAGTCTCTGTTCTCCTTTCTTAGAAGAGTTTGGTTAAAGGTGAGGCAATTTGTTTTTTTTTTTTTTTTTCATCTGTCACTTCTCCTTGTTCTCTTTAATGGAGTCATTTGAGGAATAGAATTTTTGTTTTCATATATACAATTTATAAATTTTAAAATACTTTTTCTGCAAATTTGAAAAGGACTTTTTTATCAAATGTATTTGTTTTTCAAAGAGCCAACGTTTCATTTTGAAAATTTTTTAAAATTTAAAAATATATGGCAGCAGAATATATTACAATTCTTATTAAACATACAGCACAATTTTTCATATCTCTGTACATAGAGTAGGTTGACATCAATTCGTGTGTTCATACATGTACTTTGGTGGAATATAATAGACATCATTATCCATCCTTGCTAATCCCTTTCCCCTCCCTATTCCTAACACCACTCTGCCCATCTATTCCTCCCATGATCCCCCTCCCTATCCCACTATGAGTCAGACTCCTTATATCAGAGAAAACATTCAGCATTTCTTATTTTGGGTTTGGCTAACTTCACTTAGCATTATCTTCTCCAATGCCATCCATTTGCCTGCAAATGCCATGATTTTATTTTCTTTTATTGCTGAGTAATATTCCATTGTGTACAAATGCCACGTTTTCTTTATACATTCATCCACCAAAGGGCATCTATGTTGGCTCCACAGTTTAACTCTTGTGAATTGTGCTGCTAAAAACATTGTGACTGTGCCCCTGTAGTATGCTGTTTTTAAGTCCTTTTGGGTATAGTCCAGGGTGGGATAGCTGAGTCAAATGGTGGTTCCATTCCCAGTTACTTTGTCAATTTTTATTTGCTTCTTTTGTTCTAATTTCATTGATCTCAGCTCTGATTTTAATTATTTTCTGTCCTTTACTGCTTTTGGTGTTGATTAATTGTTTTTCCTAGGGCTTTGAGATGTAATTTTAGGTCATTTATTGACTTTCTCTTTTTTAAAGGAATGAACTCCATGCAATAAACTTTCCTCTTAGTAATGCCTTCATAGTGTCCCAGAGATTTTTTTGTGTGTGTGTTTTACAAATTTTAATTTCTTTTCTTTTCTTTTCTTTTCTTTTCTTTTTTTTATTGATTATTTAAAGCATTACATAGTTCATGATATATCATCTTTCATAAATTTGACTCAAATTGTGTTTTGAACTCCCATTTTCACCCCAAATACAGATTGCAGAATCACATCTATTACATATTCACATTTTTACATAATGCCATATTAGTGACTGTTGTATTCTGCTACCTTTCCTATCCCCTACTATCCCCCCTCCCCTCCCCTCCCCTCCCATCTTCCCTCTCTACCTCCCCTGCTGTTGTTCAATTCTCTCCCTCTTTTTCCCTCCCCCTTGCCCCTCATAACCTCTTATAATTTTATGTATCATTGAAGGTCTCCTACCATTTCCATGTGCTTTCTCTTCTCTCCCCGTTTCTCTCCCCCCATTCGTCTTTGTTTACTGTAGTCTTTTCCTCATGTTCTTCCTTCCTGTTCTGTTCTTATTTGTTCTCTTTATATCAAAGCAGACATTTGGCATTTGTATTTTAGGGCTTGGCTAGCTTCACTTAGCATAATCTGTTCTAATGCCATCCATTTCCCTGCAAATTCTATGATTTTGTCATTTCTTAGTGCTGCATAATACTCCATTGTGTATATATGCCACATTTTTTTTATCCATTCATCTATTGAGGGGCATCTAGATTGGTTCCACAGTCTAGCTATTGTGAATTGTGCCGCTATAATCATTGATGCAGCCGTATCCCTATAGAGTGCTTTTTTAAGGTCCTCTGGGAATAGTCCGAGAAGTGCAATAGCTGGGTCAAATGGTGGATCCATTCCCAGCTTTCCTAGGAATCTCCATACTACTTTCCAAATTGGCCTCACCATTTTGCAGCCCCACCAGCAGTGTACAAGTGTGCCCTTTCCCCCACATCCCCGCCAACACTTATTGTTGTTTGACTTCATAATGGCTGCCAATCTTACTGGAGTGAGATGGTATCTTAGGGTGGTTTTGATTTGCATTTCTCTGATTGCTAGAGATGGTGAGCATTTTTTTCATGTACTTGTTGATTGATTGTATGTCCTCCTCTGAGAAGTGTCTGTTCAGGTCCTTGGCCCATTTGTTAATTGGGTTATTTGTTATCTTATTGTTTAATTTTTTGAGTTCTTTGTACATTCTGGATATTAGAGCTCTATCGGAGGTGTGAGGGGTAAAAATTTGTTCCCAGGATGTAGACTCTCTATTTACCTCTTTTATTGTTTCTCTTGCTGAGAAAAAACTTTTTAGTTTAAGTAAGTCCCATTTGTTTATTCTAGTTGTTAACTCTTGGGTTATGGGTGTCCTATTAAGGAATTTGGAGCCAGACCCCACAATATGTATATCGTATCCAACTTTTTCTTCTATCAGACACAGTGTGTCTGATTTGATATCTAGCTCCCCGATCCATTTTGAGTTAATTTTTGTGGATGGCGAGAGAAAGGGATTCAATTTCATTTTGTTGCATATGGATTTCCAATTTTCCCAGTACCATTTGTTGAAGATGCTATCCTTCCTCCATTGCATGCTTTTAGCCCCTTTATCAAATATAAGATAGTTGTAACTTTGTGGATTATTCTCTGTGTCTTCTATTCTGTACCATTGGTCAACCTGCCTGTTTTGGTACCAGTACCATGCTGTTTTTGTTACTATTGCTTTGTAGTACAGTTTGACCTCCAGTATCGCTATACCTCCAGATTCACACTTCCTGCTTAGAATTGCTTTTGCTATTCTGGGTCTTTTGTTTTTCCATATGAATTTCATGATTGCTTTGTCTATTTCTACAAGATATGCCATTGGAATTTTGATTGGCATCGCATTAAACCTGTAGAGAACTTTGGGTAACATCGCCATTTTGATGATGTTAGTTCTGCCTATCCATGAACAGGGTACATTTTTCCATCTTCTGAGATCTTCTTTTATCTCTCTCTTTAGGGTTCTGTAGTTTTCATTGTATAAATCTTTCACCTCTTTTGTTAGGTTGATTCCCAAGTATCTTATTTTCTTTGAGGATATTGTGAGTGGAGTGGTTTTCCTTATTTCCATTTCAGAGATTTTGTTGCTGATATATAGGAATGCCTTTGATTTATGCATGTTGATTTTATAACCTGCCACTTTGCTGAATTCATTTATTAACTCTAGCAGCTTCTTTGTAGACTCTTTTGGGTCTGTTAAGTATATTATCATGTCATCCGCAAATAGCGATAGTTTAATTTCTTCTTTTCCTATTTTTATGCCTTTAATTTCTTTTGTCTGTCTAATTGCTCTGGCTAGTACTTCGAGAACTAAATTGAATAGAAGTGGTGATAGAGGGCATCCCTGTCTTGTTCCAGATTTTAGAGGGAATGCCTTCAGTTTTTCTCCTTTTAGGATGATGCTAGCCTGAGGTTTAGCATATATAGCTTTCACAATGTTGAGGTAAGTTCCTGTTATCCCTAATTTTTCTAATGTTTTGAACATAAAGTGATGCTGTACTTTGTCAAATGCTTTTTCTGCATCCATCGAGATGATCATGTGGTTCTTGTCTTTAAGTCTATTGATGTGGTGAATAGCATTTATTGATTTCCGTATATTGAACCATCCTTGCATCCCAAGAATGAATCCTACTTGATCATGGTGCACAAGTTTTCTGATATGTTTTTGTATTCGATTCGCCAGAATTTTATTGAGAATTTTTGCATCCAAGTTCATTAGAGATATTGGTCTGTAGTTTTCTTTCTTTGAAGTATCTTTGTCTGGTTTTGGGATCAAAGTGATGTTGGCCTCATAGAATGAATTTGGAAGAGCTCCTTCTTTTTCTATTTCTTGAAATAGCTTGAAAAGTATTGGTATTAATTCTTCTTTGAAGGTTTTGTAGAACTCCGCTGTATACCCATCCGGTCCAGGGCTTTTCTTGGTTGGTAGTCTTTTGATGGCTTCTTCTATTTCTTCTTTTGTTATTGGTCTGTTTAAATTGTGTGTGTCTTCCTGTCTCAATCTGGGCAAATCATATGTCTTAAGAAATTTATCGATATCTTCATTATCTTCTATTTTATTGGAATATAGGGTTTCAAAATACTTTCTAATTATCTTCTGTATTTCTGTAGTGTCTGTTGTGATATTGCCTTTTTCATTCCGTATGTTAGTAATTTGAGTTCTCTCTCTCTTCTTCTTTTCGTTAGCATGGCTAAGGGCTTGTCTATCTTATTTATTTTTTCAAAGAACCAACTTTTAGTTTTATCAATTTTTTCAATGGTTTCTTTTGTTTCAATTTCGTTGATTTCTGCTCTAATTTTAATTATTTCTTGTGTTCTACTACATTTGCTGTTGTTTTGCTCTTCCTTTTCTAGGTTTTTGAGGTGTTGCGTGAGTTCATTTATTTGTTGGTTTTTTTCTTTTTTTGAGGTAAGAACTCCAAGAAATGAATTTCCCTCTTAAAACTGCTTTCATTGTGTCCCATAGATTCCGGTATGTTGTGTCTGTGTTATCATTTGATTCTAAGAATTTTTTCATCTCCTCCTTTATGTCTTCTATAACCCATTGATCATTCAATAACATATTGTTCATTTTCCATGTGATGTAGGATTTTTCCTTCCTTCTTTTATCATTGATTTCCAATTTCATTCCATTATGATCAGATATGGTGCATGGTATTATCTCCACACCTTTATATTTACTAAGAGTTGCCTTATGGCATAATATATGGTCTATCTTTGAGTAGGATCCATGTGCTGCTGAGAAGAACGTATACCCACTTGATGATGGTTGATATATTCTATATATGTCGGTTAAGTCTAGGTTATTGATTGTGCTGTTGAGTTCTATAGTTTCTTTATTCAGCTTTTGTCTAGAGGATCTGTCTAATGGCGAGAACGGTGTGTTGAAGTCACCCATAATTATTGTGTTGTGGTCTATTTGACTCTTGAACTTGAGGAGAGTTTGTTTTATGAACGTTGCAGCTCCATTGTTTGGTGCATACAAATTGATGATTGTTATGTCATGTTGGTGGATGGTTCCTTTTAACAGTATATAGTGACCTTCTTTATCCTTCTTGATTAACTTAGGTTTGAAGTTGATTTTATTCGATATGAGTATGGCCACTCCTGCTTGCTTCCGACGGCCATGTGAGTGGTATGATTTTTCCCAACCTTTTACTTTCAGCCTGTGTATGTCTTTTCCTATCATATGTGTCTCCTGAAGGCAGCATATTGTTGGATTTGTTTTTTTGATCCAGGTTACTAGCCTATGTCTCTTGATTGGTGAGTTTAGGCCATTAACATTTAAGGTTACAATTGAGATATGATTTGTACTTCCAGTCATGCTTCTTTATTTATTTATTTTAGTTTGGCTAGTTTTGCTTTTTGGTTATTTTCCTCCCCCTTTCCTGAGATACCTCCTGCTGTTAGTTTTGGGCACTATTTTTCAATTCCTCTTCTTGTAGTGTTTTGTTCAAAATGCTTTGCAGAGCTGGTTTTCTTGCTGCAAATTCTTTTAGCTTTTGTTTATCGTGAAAGATTTTAATTTCATTGTCAAATTTGAAGCTCAATTTTGCTGGATATAGTATTCTTGGTTGGAATCCATTATTTTTTAGCGTTTGAAATACATTATTCCAGGATCTTCTCGCTTTCAAAGTTTGTGATGAGAAATCGGTTGTTAACCTAATTGGTTTACCCTTGAATGTAATCTGCCTCTTTTCTCTCATAGCTTTTAATATTCTCTCCTTGTTCTGTACGTTGGCTATCTTCATAATTATATGTCTTGGAGTTGGTCTACTATGGTTTTGAATGTTTGGGGTCCTGTAGGCTTCCAGGATTTGGCAATCCATTCCATGTTTCATCTCTGGGATGTTTTCTAGAATTATTTCATTTAATATGCTGTCCATTCCTTTGGTTTGAAACTCTGTGCCTTCTTCTATCCCTATGACTCTCAGATTTGGTTTTTTTATGACATCCCATATCTCTTAAATAGATTGCTCATGGGATTTAAGCATCTTCTCTGTGTTGACTATATTCTTTTCAAGTTGATAAACCTTGTCTTCATTATCTGATGTTCTGACTTCTACTTGATCAAGTCTATTTGTAATATTCTCGTTTGAGTTTTTAATTTGGTTTATAGTTTCCTGTAATTCTAGGATTATTGTTTGATTTTTTTTTTAAGATCTCTATCTCCTGGTAGAGCTCGTTCTTAGCCATTTGAATTTGTTTGTTTAATTCATTTTCAAAATATACTTTTATTTCTTGGACTTGCTGTCTTATGTCTTCTCTAATATTCCTTTCCATTCGAGTTAGGTATGCCTTGAGTTCTTTCACTATCCCTGTTTCTGATGTTTCTATGTCCTCCTGGAGAATTGAGTTGTCTTGCATTGCTTGTAATCCTTTTTTCCCTTGTTTTCTCATGTTGTCTACGTTACTTTCTAGCTCTTTTTGATTGTCATGTTTCTGCTCTCTTCTATAGATTTGTTTTGTTTCTGTATTACTCTGATGTCTCTCCTTTGTGTTGTTAAACTATGCCTGCTAACGTGGATTTCGCTGGGAAGGAATTCCGACGTCCGAGCTCCAGTGACGACACTACTCTGCTATGACGGGCCCCAGTCTCCTTTCCGGGGTGCCCTAATGGGGGGGTGTGACTGGACTGTCTCTGTTTCATTTCAGCTCCCTGTCGTGGCAGGCGGGCAATCTCCAGCCGCCCAGTATCACAGGCCGCAGGCAGGTGATCAGTCGCCAGCGGGTGGGCGTTCTCCTACCGCCCAGTTACGCGGGCAGTGGGTGAGCTGTCGCGGCGGGACTGCAGTTTACAGCTGCCCAGTCGTGAGGGCCTTGCCTCTAGTCTCCTGGTTTCTCCTGCTAGTCTTGGTTTCTCCTGCTAGACCAGATTTCCCCTGAGTGATGGTTCTCGGCACTTCAAACTGTACTCTGGGCCTGCCGTTTGTTGGGTGTGGAGGGTGGCTATTGGGAACCCAGGCACTCTATTGTTTTGTTTCCCTTGTGGGAAATAGAACTGTACCACTTCCTTCCCCGTCTGAAATCCCGTACTCAGCCCGGGGGTCAGTGCGGGCTTGGCTGGTGGGATTCCACTTTGTGGCAACCACTTATCTCCCTGCTTGCTAGTTAATCCCTTCTCTGCAGCGCCACGCCTTCTGTAGCCGCGGGGCAGACCGCCAGAATCAGACGGCCTGGATCTCCGGGGTCACAGCGTTGGCTTTTGGGATCCCCGTCACTCTATGGTTTTGATTTTTTCTGTTTACCCCTCCCCCAGCGCTGGCTAGACAGGTTTTGTTTTGGCTGCTGATGGGAGGGGGGGTTGAAGGTCAGGTGCCTCTAGTTCTCCTTTAGTCTTTATGCAGGCTCACTGTGATACTCCCTTCCCCTGAAAGTCTAGGAGAGATTTTATGCGAAATCCCCCTAAGTATGGGGGCTGAACTGAGTGACACACACCCGTTTTGCCACTGCAATCTGTCGGAGAGTGGCGGTGGATACCTCAGCTCTCCAAGATGGTGGCCGCTGGTTGCCTTAGTGGAGTGTCCCTTGTGGGGGAAGGGGCTGCACAGCCTCCTTCCCCGTCTGCAATCCCGAACTCAGCCCGGGGGTCAGTGCCCGCTTGGCAGTTGGGACACCACCATGTTGCAGGCAACTGTCTCCCTGCTTACCATTTAATCCCTTCTCTGTGGCGCCACGCCTCCTGTAGCTGCGGGGCAGGCCGCCAGAATCAGCTGTCCCAGAGATTTTGATATGTTGTATCTGTGTACTCATTCACCTCTAAGAATTTTAAATCTCCTCTTTTATGTTTTCTACAACCCATTGTTCATTCACTAGCATATTATTTAGTGTCCAGGTGTTGTAGTAGCTTCTATTTTTATCATTGATTTCTAATTTCATTCCATTATGATCTGATAGAATGCAGGATAGTATCTTTACTTTTCTGTATTTGCTTAGAGTTCCTTTTTGGCATGACATATGGTCTATTTTAGAGAAGGATCCATTTGCTGCTGAGAAGAAAGTGTCTTCAAGAAAGTGTTGAAGGATGAAATAGTCTATGTATGTTAGGGAAATATAAGTTGTTGATTGTTTTATGAATTCTATAGTTTCTGTCTGGATATTGTTTGGAAGATGTATCTAGTGGTAAAAGAGGTGTGTTAAAGTCACCCAGAATTATGGTCTTGTGGTCTACTTGGCCCTTAAACTTGAGAAGAGTCTGTTTGAACATAGATGCTCCATTATTTTGGGGGTGTGTATATTTATAATTGTTCTGTCTTGTTGGTATATGGTTCCTTTAAGTAGTATGTAGTGTCCTTCTTTATCCCTTTTGATTAACTTTCACTTGAAGTCCACATTATTTGATATAAGAATGGAAACCCCTGCTTGCCTCCACAGTCCATGTGAGTGGTAGGTTTTTTAATATTTATTTTTTGTACATGGACACAATACCTTTATTATTTAGTTTTATGTGGTGCTGAGGATCGAATACAGGGTCCCACATGTGCTAGGCTAGTGCTCTACCACTGAGCCCCAGCCCCAGCCTGAGTGATATATTTTTTTCCAACCTGTCACCTTCAGTCTGTGGGTGTCTTTTCCTATGAGATGAGTCTCTTGGAGGCAGTATATTGTTGATCTTTTTTTTTTTCATCCAATCTGCCTGTCTTTTGATGGCTGAGTTGGAGCTAAACTTTCAGGGTTATTATTGAGACAACATTTGTATTCCCAGTTATTTTTGTTTATTTTTGGTATTTAACTAAGTCAGTTTCTCTTTAATAGGGTTTCCTTTAGAGTGATACTACCCTCTTCTGATTTTTTATTGTTGTTCATTTCCTCCTCATGAAATATTTTGCCAAGGATGTTCTGTAGTGCAGGTTTCTCGTAAATTCTTTTAAATTTGCATATGATGGAAGGTTTTTATTTTGTCATAAAATAACATCTGAATCAAAATCTACTTGCTAATCAAAATTTAATTTTGCAGGGTGTGATTCTTGGTTGGCATCCATTTCTTTCAGAGCTTGGTTTATATTGTTGCAGGATCTTGTAGATTTCAAGGTCTCAGTTCAGAAATATGAGATTCTGATTTGTTTTCCCCATATGTAATTTGATTCCTTTCTCTTGTGGCTTTTGAAATGCTCTGCTTCTCCTGTATTCTAGGTGTTTTCATTATGATGTACATTGGTGTAGACCTGTAGTGATCTTGTTCATTTGGTGTCCTCTATGATCCTTGTATTTGATTTCCCAATTCACTCTACATGTTTGGAAATTTTTCTGGTATTATTTCATTGAATAGATTGTCCATTTCTGTAGTTTAGACCTCTATGCCTTCATCTATCCCAATAGTTGTTAAATTTGGTCTTTTCATATTATCTCACAATTCTTGAATCTTCTGCTCATGGTTTCTTACCATCTTAACTGGGGTCAACTTTATTTTTTCAAGATTATATATTTTGCCTTCAGTGTCAGAGGTTCTGTCTTCCAAGTGATCTATTCTGTTGGAGATGCTGCCTATTGAGTTCTTAATTTGGTTTACTGTTTCCTTCATTTCAAGGATCTCTTTTTTTTTTTTCAAAATCTCTATCTCCTTATTGAAGTAATCTTTTGCTTTCTGTATTTGCTTATGTAGCTCTTTATCAAAATGATCCTTTGCTGCCTGTATTTGCTCTCATATCATCCTTTAATTCACAAAAAAATATGTACCTTCTCACATTTATCCTGCTATTCTGACCATGGATTCTAATAATGTAGCATCTTTGTTTGTGGCACATTCTATCTTGGTTCCTCATGTTGTTCATGCATCTTCCCTTCCAGCTCTGTGTTTTTAAGATATATAGCCATGTAGGCTTATAGTTTCCCCAATGGGTTTCAATACCTTTCTTTTTAAAAAATTTATTTATTTTTTTAAATTGACGACAACATTGGAATGCATTACAATTCTTATTACACACATAGAGCACAATTTTTCGTATTTCTGTACAAAAAGTATATTCATGCTAATTTATGCCATTATATATGTACTCATTTCTTTCTGCAATACAACTCTTAATACACACACACACACACACACACACACACACACACACACACACATATATATATATATATATATATATATATATCACAATTTTTCATATCTCTTGTTGTATGTAAGGTATGTTGCCACCAATTTGTGTCTTCATACATGTTCTTTGGATAATGGTGTCATCACATTCCACAATCACTGTTAATCCCCTGCCTCTTCCCGTCCCCTCCAACCCATCTGCCCTATGTAGAATTCATCTATTCCTCCCGTGTTCCCCCTCCCTACCCCACTATAGTCAGCCTCCTAATATCAGAGAAACCATTCAACATTTATTTTTTGGGTTTGCCTAACTTTAATTCTCCAATACCATCCACTTATGTGCAACTGCCATGATTTTATTATTGCTGAGTAAAGTTGCATTGTGTATATATGCCCCATATTTTTATCCATTCATCCACTGAAGGGCATCTGGGTTGGCTCCACAGTTTGCTATTCTGCATTGTGCTGCAATAAATATTGACATGGCTGTGACCCTGTAGTATGCTGTTTTCAAGTCCTTTGAGAATAGTCCGAGAAGAGGAATATCTGGGTCAAATGGTGTTTTTATTCCCAGATTTCGAAGGAATCTCTATACAGTTTTCCATGTTGTTTGCAGCAAGTTGCAGTCTCATCAGCAGTGTATGAGTGTTCCTTTTCCCCCACATCCTTGCCAACACTTGTTGTTTGTCTTTATGATAGCTGCCATTCTGACTGGAGTGAGATGATATCTTAGAGTGGTTTTGATTTGCATTTCTCTAATTGCAAGAGATGGTGAAATTTTTAAAAAAAATATTTGTTGATTGATTCTACATCCTTTTCTGGTAAGTGTCTATTCAGGTCCTTGGCCAATTTGTTGGTTGGATTATTGGGTTTTTTGGTGCTTTAATTTTGAGTTCTTTATATACTAGATATTAGTTCTCTATCTGATGTGTGAGGGGTAAAAATCTACTCCCAGGATGTAGACTCTCTGTTCACCTCAGATTTTTTTTCTGAGAAGAAAATTTTTAATTTTAAACCATCCCATTTGTTGACTCTTGGTTTTATTTCTTGTGCTATAGGCATCTTATTAAGGAAGTTGGGGCGACCTAGCCCGATGTAACAAAGATTATGGCCTACTTTTTCATCTATTAGATGCAGAGTCTCTGGTTTAAATCGTAGGTCCTTGATCCACTTTGAGTTGAGTTTTGTGCATGGTGAGAGATAGGGTTTTAATTTCATTTTTTTGAAAATGGATTTCCACTTTTCGCAGCACCATTTGTTGAAGAGGCTATATTTTCTCCAATCCATGTTCTTGGCACTTTTGTCTAATGTAATATAATTGTAATTTTGTGGGTTAGTCTATGTGTCCTCTAATCTGTACCATTGTTCTACCGGCCTGTTTTAGTGCCAATACCATGCTGTTTTTGTTACTATTGCTCTGTAGTATAGTTTAACGTCTGGTATAGTGATATCACCTGCTTTGACTTCCTGCTTATAATTGCTTTAGCTATTCTGGGATTCTTATTTTTCCAGATGAATTTCATGATTGCCTTTTCTATTTCAATGAGAAATGTCATTGGATTTTGATCAGAATTGCATTAAATCAGTATAGCGCTTCTGGTTGTATGGTCGTTTTGATAATATTAATTCTGCCTATGCAAGAGTAAGGTAGATCTTTCCATCTTCTAAGGTCTTCTTTGATTTCTTTCTTTAGGGTTTTGTAGGTTTCCTTGTATAGATCTTTCACCTCTTTCGTTAAGTTGATTCCCAAGTATCTTATGTTTTCTTTTTTTTAAGTTACTGTAAATGGGGTAGGTTTTCTTATTTCCTTCTTGAGGCTTTGTCACTGATATACAGAAATGCCTTTTTTAATGTGTGTTAATTTTATATCCTGCTGCTTTGCTGAATTCAGTTTTAGTTCTGGAAGTTCTGGTGGTGCTTTTGGGGTCTTCTAGGTATAGAATCGTATTTTCAGCAAATAGTGCTAATTTAAGTTCTTTTCCTGTAGTTATTCCCTAATTTCTTTCATCTCTCTAATTGCTCTTGCCAGTGTTTCAAGAAATATGTTGAATAGAAATGGTGTTAGAGAGCACCCCTGTCTTGTTTCAGTTTTTAGAGGGAATGCCTTTAGTTTTTCTCCCTTTAGAATGATGTTGGCCTTAGGCTTAATGTAGAGAGCCAGTATGATGTTGAGGTATGTTCCTGTTATCTCAAGTGTTTCTAATTTTTTGAACATTAAAGGGTGCTGTATTTTGTCAAATATTTTTTATGTGTCTCTTGAGATGATCATATGATTATTATTTTTAAGTCTATTGATGTGATGAATTACCTTTATTGATTTCCATATGTTGAACCAACCCTGTATTCCTGGACAAACCCCACTTGATCTTGGTGCACGACCTTTTTAATATGTTTTTGTATTTAATTTGCCAGAATTTTATTCATAATTTTTGCATCTATGTTCATTCGAGATATTGGCCTGAAGATTTCTTTCTTTCATTTGTCCCTGTCTGGTTTTGGGATCAGGGTGATATTGGCCTCATTGAATGAGTTTGGAAGTGCTGCTTCTTTCTCTATTTTCTGAAATAAATTGAAGGATATTGGTATTTTGAATTTCTTCTTTAAAGGTCTTGTTTAACTCGGCAGTGTATCCGTCTGGGCTTGGGCTTCTCTTGGTTGATAAGCTTCTGATGGCATCTTGTATTTCATCATTTAATATTGGTCTGTTTAAATTGTGTATGTCTTCCTGATTCAATATGGGCGTATCATATGACTTAAGAAATTTGTTGATGCCTTCAATGTCTTCTATTTTTTGGGAGTACACATTTTCAAGGTAATTTCTAAATATCCTCTCTATTTCTGAGGTGTCTGTTGGGATATTGCCTTTTTCATCATGTATGCTGGTATTTTGAATTTTCTCTCTCCTTCTCTTTATTAGCATAGGGTCTGTCAGAGAACCAACTTTTTGTCAAGGTTTAATTGTTGCTTTTAATTTAATTTCAGTTCTAATTTTAATTATTTCCTGCCTTCTACTGCGTTTGCTGTTGATTTGTTCTTCTAGGGCTTTGAGATGAAGTATGAGATCAATTATTGACTTTTTGTTTTTTTAAGGAATGAACTCCATGCCATGAAGTTTACTCTCAGTACTGCTTTCATAGTTTCCAAGAGATTTTGATATGTTGTGTCTATTTTCTTGTTTACCTTTAAGAATTTTTTAATCTCCTCCTTGAAGTCTTCTGTAACCCATTGTTCATTCTATTGTACCAAATTTATTCACTCATTCAACTGCTTATAGAACGTGAAATAATTCAAGTTTGTCTTTTCACAAGGTGGAAGTGTCACTTTACATGTCTCCAAACATTAATATTTTATGAATATTTTACACATTGGGAATGTGTCATGGATGATAATTGAAACTAATTGTATTGGGAATCTCAATCTATATCATGGATAGAAAGCAGAGAGAATACGAACCAGACTGTTTTCAAAAGCTTTTTTACCAGTCTTTTTGTCTCCCTTGTGCACAATCTCCTTATGAGAATATCTTTGACAAGTCTGATTTGCATCTAGAATGTCCACCAAATTTCACATTCACTGATGGCAGAAAAGTTAGGAGTTGGGCTTTGATTCAGTGCTTGGGTTATGGTATATATCCTTCACTTCACTCTGATATGGAATATATACTGTTTTTGGACTTATGTATTTTCCTCTGAATTAGATAATGGAAAATATCTTATTACATAATTAATGTCACTCTCCTACATGACAGTCAGTTCTACTAACTCTTAATTCAAATTAAAAACTGAATAATTGTTTGGTCCATGTTCTTTTGATCTAACAATTTTTATTTCAGGAGCCATTGACATTCGGGGATGTGGCTATTGATTTCTCTGAGGAGGAATGGGAATGCCTTGATCCTGCTCAGCAGAATTTATATAGAGAAGTGATGTTGGAGAACTACAGCAACCTAGTCTTTGTGGGTGAGTTAACTTTCCTTCAAAATTCCTAATTATCATTATTTAGTTTACTTCCCTTGAAGTATATCTTTTGGGAACTTCTCCACAAGACTATGTTGCAGATTTTTGCTTTCAATAAAGAAGGTGTGGTAGTTCTTGGTACTGACAAGACAATGTTAATGATGTTTATTTTCAGCCTTAATGTTTTCCTTTGGTGGCATGATATATATCTTTCACTTGACATATGGTTGACTTAGAGGAATGCACTGATGTCAAATCCTGTGGCCCACATATAGCACAGGACATAGTTGAGGTAGAGGAGGAAGCCTAAATTCAAAAAGGTTCATTGAGACATTATCCAACAGAAAATATTTTTGAGAAGCTTTGAATTCTTTCTCTTGTTATCATAGAAAAACCTGTCCTGTGTTTTGTGCTTTAAAATTATTTAGTATCCTGCTTTTCCTCCATACATTCAAATTAACAACAAAATACTCCCTTTGCCTTGTGAGTGTCAATATTATCTGATGCTAGGAGCCACAAGCAAAATATAAATGGCACCTTTGGTTGTAAAGTGACCCAGCTAGCCACTGAGGTATTATTATGCTAAGATTTACATTTATATGCAAATTGGGCTCCTGCTGTTCACCTTGGCCTGCTACAGGACTCAAGTTACCGGACTGCTGGAGAGTTCCCATTGGTTGGGGAAAGATAGTAGGAGGAAATTCCGGGGGAGGTCCGGGCCCCCCTGGTTCCGGGAGGTGCGCGGTTCCGGCAGACGCCCGCGTGGGAGGACCGGGCTTGGCTTGCCGGCGGCGGCTTTTTCAAAATAAAGTTTTGTTCCTGCTTGAGTGGCTGGTGATTCTGTGCCCAGCCAGGACTGCGGCATTTGGCGGCCCGCACGGGGAACGCCTGAAACTTAGAGGTGAGTAAAACTGCTCGTCCCTGAGGGAAGGCGACAGAATGGGTGAACATTTAGAAAAACAATGTGTTCTTGTTTTGATTTATTTTGTTTTTATTTCAAGCTCCCTAGCCCTAGAATTTTCTCAGGAGAACTGAGAAAAATGGTTGGCTCAAGGTTTGAAGTTATTCGGCCCTGAGAAAGAGAAAATTGATACAACCATTGTCTGTTCTGTTTTTGTTTCATTCTGTTTTGGCTTTGTTTTATCCTATCTTATTGGGTTACGTTACCTTTATAGTAGATTAGAATCCAGTAAAAAACAAACCGAAAAACTGCTAAGTAAATTGTTAGAGGTCCAGACTATGGTAGAAAAAACGCTAGGTCAAGCAAAAGAGAAGGTCTCTCAAGCTAGTCAGACAGAGGAGAATTTAAAAAAAGCAAGCTTAGAGGAAAAGCAGCCATCAGGTGGAGAATTACAACAGGAGGTTGCTACTAACTCCGTTCTATCACCAGAGGGCGTAACTCAACCAACAGCTCCATCTACCGCTGAGCGGCCCTCAACTCCCGTAGGTGATGGACTGAATTCTGAGGCAGGACCCCAAAGATTAGCATGCCCTGTACTTGAGCAGGCAGGAGGGCAACAAATTCACCGTGCTTTAGATTTCAAAACAATAAAGCAATTAAAGGAGGCTGTAACGACCTATGGGCCGCAAGCTCCCTTCACAATAAGCATGGTCGAATCTGTTACCAACTTGGACATGACACCAGCAGATTGGGCTAACATGTGTCGATCTGTGCTAAACGAAGGACAATATTTATTATGGAAGGTTGCCAATGAGGAATTTTGCATGGAGACAGCTAGGCGAAATGCAGAAGCTAGTTATCCTCAAAGAAATATAGAGATGCTTTTGGGAAAGGGACCTTATGAGGGTCAAAGACAGCAAATTGAATATGACCCTGGCGTATACACACAGATTGCTGTAGATGCAGTTAGGGCATGGAAAACTTTACAGGGGCATGGAGACTTACAAGGTCAATTATCTAAGGTAATACAAGGAACTAATGAACCTTACACTGAATTTGTAGATAGACTTATTCAGTCAGCCTCTAGGATATTTGGTAATACAGAACAGGTAATGCCATTTATAAAACAACTGGCTTATGACCAAGCAAATTGTTGCTGCAGAGAGGTCATTAGACCATGGAGACATGAAGATTTAAACACATATATTAAATTATGTAGAGACATTAATGAACAAGGGCAAGTCTTAGCAGCAGTACAACAGGTTTTAGATGCCAGGCCAAAAACATGCTATAATTGTAATCAAACAGGACATTTTAAAAGGAGTTGCCCCATAAGAGGAGGGTTTAACAAAGCTGGGTATCAAAGGAATAGAATACCGGGTATTTGCCCACGATGCCATAGAGGGAAACATTGGGCTAATGAATGCCGTTCTCAAACCACCATAGAGGGTATTCCGTTATCAAAAAATGGACAAGGACCAAGTGTTTACCCACGATATCGTGGAGAAAGGTATCAGGCTCCGTTGCCAAAAAACGGACTAAAGGGCCCAATGCCCCGGGGCCCAAAACCACAAATATATGGGGCAATGGAGGAACCCAACAGCACCATCAAGGTAGTGCCCAGGACGTATTATCCATTAAATCCCTCATCAGACAAACTAGAGGGAACACAAAGCTGGACATCTGCTCCTCTGCCAGAGCAGTAATAACTCCAGAGATGGGAGTTCAAATCATTCCCACAGGAGTAAAAGGACCTCTTCCCCAGGGAACAGTAGGCTTATTATTGGGACGCAGTTCTTCTACACTAAAAGGACTTATGATAAGTCCTGGGGTAATTGATCCCGATTATGAGGGTGAAATAAAAATTATAGCTAGTTCTCCAAGAGGTATATCAGTAATTTCACCAGGAGATAGAATAGCACAGTTATTAATAATACCCAGCCTGCATGATAAATTTTCCAGTCGTAATGTAGAAAGAGGTTCCAAGGGATTAGGCTCCACAGGTGTAGATTGGGCTATGCTGTCTTTGAATTTAGATTCTCGCCCAATGCTAAAATTAAATATTCAAGGACATGACTTTAATGGACTGCTGGACACAGGAGCTGACCATAGTGTCATCTCTCGTCAAGAATGGCCAAAACATTGGCCATTACAACAAGCCACTCAAACGCTTCGAGGCCTAGGAGTGGCAACTAATCCCCATAGAAGTGCTATGGTATTAGATTGGAGGGATCCTGAAGGATGTGAAGGAACTATACAGCCCTATGTATTGGATCATCTTCCCGTAAATTTATCGGGACGAGATGTCCTAGATCAATTAGGATTGACATTAACAAATAACATCAATCCTAATGCGCCCACTACTAGGGCTAAACAAGGCTTTAGGAAAGAAAAAAGATTAAGAGAACAAGAACAAAGTATAACAGCACCTATTCAAATAGATCAAGAAATAAATAGACATGAATTGGGTTTTCAGAAAGGGCCACTGAGACAATCAAAATTACTTGGAAATCAGAAAGACCAGTGTGGGTTCCTCAGTGGCCCCTGACTAAAGAAAAGATAAAAGTAGCCCATGACTTGGTCAGACAACAATTAGCGGAAGGACATATACAACCTTCCGTATCTCCCCATAATACTCCCATTTTTGTCATTAAAAAGAAATCTGGTAAATGGAGATTATTACAAGATTTAAGAGCCATTAATAATGAGATGGTTATTATGGGACCTGCTCAATCAGGGATTCCTCAATTGTCTGCTTTACCAAAAACCTGGCATGTTTTAGCTATAGATATTAAAGATTGTTTCTTTTCAATTCCAATTCATCCCGAGGATAGTCCACATTTTGCATTTACTATCCCTGCACTGAATCATGAAGGTCCTGATCAGAGATATGAATGGAAAGTACTCCCTCAAGGGATGGCTAACAGCCCAACTATGTGTCAAATTTATGTTAATAAAGCAATCCAGCCACTTAGAAACCAAAATCCTGAACTACAAATATTTCACTATATGGATGATGTATTATTGGCACATAAAGATAAAAACACATTACTAGAATGTTATGCCACACTTACAAACTTATTGAAAAATTATAATCTAGAGATAGCAATAGATAAAGTACAATTAAATCTTCCAATTAATTATTTAGGAGTTCTATTATCCTCAACCATGGTCCGCCCACCAAAAATTCAAATACGAGTAGATCAACTCAAATCACTTAATGACTTTCAAAAGTTATTGGGAGACATAAATTGGATAAGGCCTTATCTAGGCATACCAACAGGAGAGTTAGGACCTTTATTTGATATTCTAAAAGGTCCATCAGATCCAAATTCACCCCGCATGTTAACGCCTGAAGCAAGAAAAACATTAAAAATCATTGAAACATATATGGAAAATATGCATTTGGATAGAATTGATATAAGTTTGCCTTTATTATTTATTGTACTACCAACAAAAAATATTCCTACAGGAGTATTTTGGCAGGAAGGTCCATTATTGTGGATACATTTATCTTATTCTCCTAACACTATTCTTACTAGATATCCTGAGGCTGTAGGACAATTAATACTCAAAGGAATAAAAGCAGCTAAGGGAGTATTTGGGATTTCTCCCAATAAAATTATCACTCCATATACTATGGATCAAATTGATGAGTTAGTTAATGAGTTAAATACTTGGGCAATAATCATGTGTAAAACTAGTGTTTCATTTGATAATCACTTACCATCTAATCCTTTGTTGTCTTTTTGGTCTAAGCATCCTGTAGTTTTTCCAAAAATGACAAGAAAAACCCCTATCATAAATGCTCCAAATATATTCACTGATGGGTCAAACAATGGTACAGCAGCAGTAGTTACTCCTGATCAAACTTTTACATTTTTAGTTCCCAAACAATCAGCTCAAAAGGTAGAGCTTAATGCAGTATTACAAGCTTTTATGATGTTTAAAGATTCTGTATTTAATTTATTTTCTGATAGTCAGTATGTAGTTAATGCTATAATATCCCTTGAAGATGCTGGTAGGATTTCACCTTCTTCTACTGTTTTCTCTTTGTTTTCTGCTATACAAAGTCTAATCTGGGAACAAAAAGATCCATTCTTTATAGGTCATATCAGGGCACATACAGGATTGCCTGGAGCCCTTAGTATGGGCAATGAACTAGCAGATAAATCTACACATGACATACATATTTTCTCCACAATAGAAGAAGCTATAAATTTTCATAAAAGGTTCCATGTCAATGCTAATATTTTACAAAAACGTTTTAAAATAACTAAAGAACAAGCCAGACATATAATAAAACAATGTCAAAATTGTGTGACATTTTTACCACAAGTTAAACTTGGAGTCAATCCTAGAGGACTGATACCTAACCATATTTGGCAGATGGACGTCACACACTTGCCAGAATTTGGAAAATTAAAATATTTACATGTTACAGTTGATACCTCTTCCGGATTTTTGATGGGCTCCCTTCATGCCGGAGAAAAACCTAAAGATGTTATAGCTCATTGCTTACAAAATTTTGCCACTGTGGGTGTTCCAAAACAGTTAAAAACGGACAACGGTCCTGGTTATACTTCCACCTCTTTTAAACAATTTTGCTCATCATTTGGTATTACTCACATAACAGGAATTCCATACAATCCACAAGGACAAGGCATAGTTGAAAGAGCTCATCAAACTATTAAAATGTACTTATTAAAACAAAAGGAGGAAATTGGAAAGGGGTATATATCCCCCAAAGATAAACTTAAAATAACCCTTTTTACTCTAAACTTTTTAAATTTAGATTCATCGGGACTTAGTGCTGCGGAAAGACACTTGTACCCCAAAACTGTACATAAGCCTAAGGTACTTTGGAAAGATATTCTAACAGGACAATGGAAAGGCCCCGATCCAGTGATAGTCTGGAATCGGGGTGCTATCTGTGTTTTCCCACAGGATGAACAGCAACCGATTTGGATTCCAGAGAGATTAACTAAAACAATTTCTACAGAAAAAGAAGATGATTTGACTCAAATCCATAACAGCTGACATCCAGAGCTCCAGCTTGGCTATTCTTACATCTGCGACAGTGATTAACCAAGGTGTTTTTTTTTCAATATCTATTTTATTATTGCATTTTTCCCACATCATAAAGTTCTATTTTATTTTATTTTATTTATTTATTTATTTTTTGAGCTCATACAAACCTAGGTTAATGTTTTTCTGATCAGTTTTATTTTTTGACTGTGTTTTATTTTTTGACTGTGGAGTTTTTAAACATTGCAATGGAGATTTCACCTAGGTATAGTTACAAGGCCTTTATTTACTATTGTCTTACGTGTTGTATGTTGTGTGCACACTTCTGTTTTGTGTTGTATGTCTGTATGTGTGTATGTCCATATTTCTTATATGAGGAGCGCTCATAAAAAAATGGATCCGAATTTTTTCTTTATTCACGTGATTTATATGGTTTAATTTAAATTAGGTAAACAGCTGTTAATGATTGTTTTTAAAAATGGTTAACAGATCTATTTGTTTGCTAATTTAAATTTGGTAAACAGCTGTTGAGGATTGTTTTTAAAGGAGTTTAACAGATCTGTTTGTTTACTTTCACCTTTCCTTTTTATTATATTTAATAATTCTGTTCAGGATAATGTCTCTTTAGCATCATTGCCAAAATTTCCATCTCCATCCCAATTCCGGTGAAGACTGAGATAAAACCAAACTACAGCTTCTATGATAGCAATCACCGTAAACTGTATAAACTGATGCATCAATGAATATAACTCAACAAGTAATGCTATCAAGGACTTGATTTACTTTGGGAGGAAATGGACATATTGATAGACTCCTCCAATTTGAACTCCTTGCAGAACTTGCCTGGACTATATATCAGTTGCATACATTGTAAAATATCATCTGGTGCACCGAATTGTGGTACTGCTGGCATATCTTTGCTGATGGTGTCACCAGTGATGCAATTTCCTTGCCAGCTCACCCCATGTTTATTGTGGTAATACTGGCATATCTTTGCTGATGGTGTCACCAGTGACGCAATTTTTCCAAGGAGCCATCAATTGGCTTAATGTCGTGGCATTTCTGTATCCTCCTCCCTTCTACTAGTGATGGTCTAAAATTTGGGGGCCAACAGAGGTGAGGCAAAGAACCTCACCCCCCCACTGGCACCAAAGCAAAATTTGGGGGCCAACAGAGGTGAGGCAAGAACCTCACCCCCCCCACTGGTGCATAGGCCTATCCACAAGCATGGCTGAATGCTGGACCGGTAGTCAGTGACGGGTTGATCTGATTACAATGGATTCAACCTAAGACAGGAAGCTAACGCCTAAAGGTCAGTTCTCCCATGACGGGTAAGAACCATATGTTAAATTGGACAACCTACCAGGCACGGTCCATAGCCACATTGCTTGTTGCTTAATTAAACAGAAGGGGGCAGATGCTAGGAGCCACAAGCAAAATATAAATGGCACCTTTGGTTGTAAAGTGACCCAGCTAGCCACTGAGGTATTATTATGCTAAGATTTACATTTATATGCAAATTGGGCTCCTGCTGTTCACCTTGGCCTGCTACAGGACTCAAGTTACTGGACTGCTGGAGAGTTCCCATTGGTTGGGGAAAGATAGTAGAAGGAAATTCCAGGGGAGGTCCGGGCCCCCCTGGTTCCGGGAGGCGCACGGTTCCGGCAGACGCCCGCGTGGGAGGACCGGGCTTGGCTTGCCGGCGGCGGCTTTTTCAAAATAAAGTTTTGTTCCTGCTTGAGTGGCTGGTGATTCTGTGCCCAGCCAGGACTGCGGCAATCTGACTGCTCTTCCATAATTTCAAAAATATTCTTAGTTGTTAATGAATTTCCTATTTATCCATATATGGTGCTGAGAATTGAACCCAGGGCCTCACATATGCTAGACAAGCTCTCTAACACTACTCTACGATTCCAGCCCTTCTTCCATTATTTGCAGGAAAGTTTTGCACATTTCTGGAGACCTCTAGGTTCACCCATTGTAATACATTACTATCATAAGTCAGTCTCTCTAATCTTATTTGCACATTTTTTCATTAAAATTTCCTTATCAGTGTTCTTTCTGGTATGTGTAATGGATTTTCTGTGAAATTATCTGCCATGGAATGGATGTCAACTTGGACAAAGACTGCTGTTTTGAGAGATGGTGTAAGTTTAATTTGAGTTAGAAGATTTGTAAAATAATACATCTGTGGATATTTACAATTTGGTTGTTTTTTCTCTTTTTTAATTGTGTACAGTAGGTTCCATGTTATAGACTGGGTTTCCTCATATCAGTTAATTGCTTCACAAACTAAGTTATGTATGATTCTTGTTTGTATTGCCAATAATATTATATGTGCTTTTGCTTGTATAAATATTAAGCTCTTTTGTCCATGACTTTTGTATTTTATCTTGATTGGCTTTTCATTCTGCTCATGTACATAGAAATTGAAGTTTTCTATGTATAAGTGAAATGGGGATTGATGACAGTGATACTATCATGCTGAGGTACACCCCAAGCTCCTTTTCACTCATATTTGGAGAGAGGTTCTCACTAAGTTATTGAGGATGTCTTGAATTTGCAATTCACTTGCCTCAGACTTCCTAGTAGCTGAGATTACATGCATGCCCATCATTTGTATATGGATGAGCTTGTTCTAATTTATAGGATAAAGACCACATTATTTTAAATGTAGCTTGGAGAAATGTTGCAATTCTCTTTACCTTTTAATTTTCATTGTAATCAAAACCGCAAAAGAAAACTTACTGTCTCCAAAATTTGAAATATACATTTCAGTAACATTAATTCAAATTGTTATGCAATATATCTCTACAAATTTTACATCTCAAAAAAAAAAAAAAAAAGAATGCCTAGAAAGCAAGGACTCATTTCTGTCTCCTCATCACAAAAGTATTCTCTTTTGTTCAGAAAGCTTCTTTTTTAGTTTAGAGATGTCATATTTGTAGAATTCTGCAGTATTCTTTCTGTGACATTTCTGTTAACCTAGTGTACATATATTTTGTAAAATATATAATTAGAATAAATTCTTTGACTTCAAAGTTTTATAGTTTCTATATTCCGATATGGCTCATCATTCTTTTCAAGGGATATTTGGTTTGCACCCCCCATGATGGCACTGTTGAATAACAATGTATCAACCTGGTGTGCAATGTTTTCAATTTGCTATTGATGTGAGGGCTTATTGCCACACTCACTAAGAACAACGTCTACCAGACTCCATCTTTGCATATATAATTGAATGCTGTAACTTTTAGTATATTTTTTTTTAGCATGGAAATACTCTCGTTTGTATTTTGGGGGATATTAATACAATTTAAAGTATAGATTTCTCTGCAGAAAAAAAAAATATAACTATGGGAGGTTGATGAATACTACATGGAGCCTCTAGTTAACTTTAAGTAGTATAAACATGTTTAAATTTAATCTTTCAATTTTGAACAACAGCATGCAAAAGAGTGTTCAATCAACTGACACATATTTAGGGATTTTTGAAAATGCCTACCACTTTTGACTTCAAATATTTATTCCATGTTGGTTACAAAATAACTATCACTTAAATATTTATTAACCTTTGTTTTAATATATAAACTTGATGTAACCAGCATAATATCCCACTTGTGATTAAGAACAGGGATTCTATAAGTCTATAGTAGTTTCAAAATATTTTCAAAGTCTTATGCTTTGAAAGTACCATTTTGCTTCACTGTATTTCCCTTTTCAGTAAGTGGGGATTTATGTCTTTTAGTATGACAGTGAGTCTTTGTTTTCATTCAACCCTCTCAGTGTTTTCCTTGTGTGTTTGGGAAGTATGAAGTATGTAGCGAATACATTTACTCTTAATTCAGAAACTAGGGAAAGGGTCCTTTTCTCTCTTTTGCCTCTTTTCAAAGTTTTTTTTTTTTTTAATTTAAAGCGTCTTCTATGTCCTATAACTGTCTTAAACTATGTTTTGTATACTATAATTTAGACAGCCCAGGTTTTGTTCAATCACTTTTGTATGTGTCATTATTATATCCTTTTCCTTTCAGTATGTGTGCATTCTTAGATTTAGAGTATCCTGTAGACTACCTACAGTTGCAATATTTAGACTTAATTCAGATATCCAAGCTTTGTTTTGATCAGAATTTTGTAATCTTGCATTTGCCAACAGAAAACTCTAAAAATGAAGAATCTCCTACTCATACTTTGTATGAGTATCAACTTGACTTCACTTTATTAAAAAACTGAGTATATTTATGTGTCCTTTTAAAATTATATTATTGTTACAGTTATATATGCCTATTAACAGTATTGTTGTTATGCTTTTTTCTTTCAAATTCTATTGCAAAATTACATGTTTGGAGACCCATCATTACAATGAAATAGAATTGTTTTGCCAAAAAATGTTTAAAATTTTATATGACTTATGATGGTGTGCACTTACATTTTATTATGAAGGATTACCTTTAGTACATTTTGGAGAACCGATCCAGTGTTGATGAATAGTGTGTGTATTTTTATATGTTTAAAGTCTTCATTTTCCTTCTCTTTTGAAAGGTAGTAGCTGTGAATATAATGTCTTGGTTGATAATCTTATTCTTTCATCCCTTGAATGTAGAGAGATTTGGATTCCTTCCTGTGTTGTGAAGATTTGACTAAGGATTTCACAATTATATAGTTACACATTTCTAGGTGACCCATCATTTTCTCTTAGATGCTCTCAGTATTCTGAGTTTTAAAACTTGGATTAAAACCTACTTTAATTCTTTACAACTTGGAGAAAACTGAGCTGCTTGGATGTTTCATTTTTCCGATTTTCCGAGATGTGTTTATTAGTACTGGAAAGAGAACTAAAGGGCAATTTAGCACTTTGCATTTTTTACTTTGGCCTTCAAATTTTGATCCTCTAGATCAACCTCCTATGTTGCTATATACAACCACCCCTGACTCTTTCAGACATTTTCTAAAGAATGTCTTTAAACATACATTTTCTGCTTATCATTGTTAACAATTATTGACTAATTTTTATTGTTTTTTGTGTGTTGGTTTAGTTCAGTAAACTTCTTTTAAATGATAATTGACTATTCCCTTTGAGTAATTCATAACTTTGCTTACACTTGTTTAAGCCATGATTTTTTCTGTTGGTAAGCAGGAACCCCTTTTTGAACAGTCCCCAAATATTCACATGTTTCATATTTTTATCTTTAATGAAACAGAAGAAAGTTGGTAGATTTTGAAAATATATTCTGAAGGAGAAAAATCTTTGTGTAACACAATGTATTTTTCTCTACTATATTACTCTCCATAGTAATGTACTCATCTTGGATACTGTGAACACAAAGATGTTTAGAAAAATCTTCAAAGAAATTTTCTGTGTGTATTTTTATTTGATTTATATATTTCTACAGTAATGATGGACTTGGATTTAATAATCCACTCCCCTACTGATGTTATTTTTTGGTGTAATTTATTAGGTTTTCAAAATATACTCAGCCCAGTACAGTAAGTAAAAATATTTGTTATTTTTATTTATTACAGCCATGACTTCTCATCATCCTCGAGAAATTTTACCAGAGCAGGGAATAAAAGAGAGAGAGGGAAGATATGGAAAGTGTGACTTTGACTATTTACAACCAAGAAAACAATGGGAAAATATAGGTGAGAGTAAAGTTCAAAAATTGTATTATAATAGATAAAATCAATCATTAGTCCCTATTTATGATAAAAACTTTATTATCAAAAGACACCAGAGAAAATTAATATCTGAAACAAAAATTCAATGTCTTCCAATTATTTTGAGGAGTTTTATATGTGTTTTAAGAATAAATCCACAGCCATTTTTGAACTGAAAGGCAATGTGTAAAATTTGAAATCTAGTCCATGCATCAGTTTTTAACTTGGCCAATTATAAAAGTAGCACTGATTTAAAATTCCAGTCAAACATTTGCACAGAAAAGATATTTCTAAAAGTGATCCTTTGGGGAATTTCTTTATAAAATGTCCATTTCTGAAACAAAAGATTAATTTCTCCTTGTGTTCAAATGGACAATATTAAGAAGTGTAGAAAAGTGTCTACTTCCCCACTATTGCTCAATGACAATTCTGATACAGATTTCTGGAAAGTGCACTATATAGATAATGCTATAAGTAACACAATAAGCCATGTCTCTACCCTGAGTAATGACCAGTATATTTACATTGGTGTTAAAAATTATGAATACAGAGAAATTCTAGTCCTTTTCTAAAGGAAATTTACCAAGATGAAAAATGTAGGAAAGTCTTGCTTTAGTGATCAAAAACTAGTATTCTTTAAAATATTCATATTCAAGACAAAACCTGCAAGTGTAAAATATGTGAAAGGGCTCTTAACCACAGTGCAGAGCTTGCTTAATACAAGAAAATTTATAGAGAAAGAGAGCCCTATAAGTATAGAAGATATTGAGCAAGCAAATGCTTTGCTATATTTTTAAACACAGCAGATACTATGAGAGTGATAAATTCTAAAAATTTAAAGAATGTGAAAAAACTTTAGTGAAAAGTTACAACTTGTTAAGTATCAGAGGATTTATACTGAAGGAGACACCTGTAAATATAAATAGTGTGGGAAAGGCTTAAAAAGTTTTTCAACACTTACTCAACACCAAAAACTTTATTCTGCAGAGAAGACCTACCAATGTGAAGAACACAATGCACTCAAGAACTTTACTCAACATCACAGTGTTCATACAGAAGATATGCCATTCAAATGCAAAGAATGTGACAAAACTTCTAATAAAAGCTCAAATCTTATTTGTCACCAGTGGACACAGCCTGGAGTGATGCCCTACATATGTAAACAATTTTGCAAGGTTTCCATCAAAAACCAAGCCTTAAAAATTACCAGAGAATTCATACTGGAGAGAAGCCCTACGAATGTAATGTGTGTGGCAAGAGTTTTAATAGAAACTCAAATCTTGATCGCCACAACAGGATTCATACTGGAGAGAAGACCTACAAATGTACAGTGTATGGCAAGAGTTTTAACAGAAACTCAAATCTTGATTGCCACAACAGGATTTATACTCGAGAAAAGCCCTTCAAATGTAAAGTATGTGGCAAATTTTTTTAATACAAACTCGCATCTTGATTGCCCCAGCAGGATTCATACTGGAGAGAAGCCCTACAAATGTAAAGTGTGTGGCAAAAGTTTCAGTTAAAAATCATCACCTACTCAGCACCAGCGAATCCACACTGGAGAGAAACCCTACAAATGTAAAGTGTGTGGCAAGTGTTTCAGTCAAAAATCATCACTTACTCAGCACCAGCGAATCCACACTGGAGAGAAGCCCTACAAATGTAAAGAATGTGGCAAAAGTTTTAATCAAAAAATAGTACTTACTTAGCACCTGAGAATCCACACTGGAGAGAAGCCCTACAAATGTACAGTGTGTGCCAAAAGTTTCAGTCAAAAATCATCACTTACTCAGCACCAGCGAATTCGCACTGGAGAGAAGCCCTACAAGTGTAAAGAGTGTGGCAAGAGTTTTAATCACATATCATCACTTACTCATCACCAGCGAATTCGCACTGGAGAGAAGCCCTACAAATGTATAGAATGTGGCAAAGCTTTTAATCAACAATCATCACTTACTCGACACCGGAGAACCCATACTAGAGAGAAGTCCTATAAATGTGAAGATTTGCAAAGCTTTTAATATTGAAGATCACATCTTACTAAACATTATAGATATTATACTGGAGAGAAGTTTTACAATGAAAACATTGCATCAGGGTCTTTAAGGATGAATCAACCCTATTTCACAGTAGTTCAACACTATTTCACACCAGAGATATGATAGCACAGAAATTATATAAATGTAAAATAGGTGACAGAGTCTCGAATAGTTGTTCACACCCTACTCAGCACCTCAGAAATCATACGAGTGAGAGGACGTGCGGAAAAATGTTTGCAAAGCTTTTTGGCATTGATCAAACATTTTTAAAACACTGGAGGATTAATAGCATATAGAAACCCAAAGATTGTGTCCAAGACTGTATTCAAATTTCAGACATTTTTGAATTTCTGACATCATATCTGTAGCAAATGTGGAGTAGCATTTGTCCAAAGTGTGTACCTTAGATAACAGCAAAATATTTACAAAAACACCTTGACAAATATAAAGACTGTAGTAAGTTTCTTATCTATAGCCCATCCCTTGACATATTTGGGATCTAGGAGGGAAAAAATAATTTAAATGTAGAAAATGGGTAATTTGCTTTTGACATTTGCTGAAAATTTTGTTAACATCTTTAGCTGATATTGTAGAAATAAGGAAATACAAGTATAGAATTGTGCATCCCTAAAAGGATATAATTTTAGTATAAATCCTCAATTACTAAAGAGTCTCATTTTTCACAACTGGAGAAATAATAATACTCAGAGTTGATTATGTCAGAAGTCTCATGATTTATATGAAATTTAAAATTTAAAAATTTAAGAGCCTCTTAAACTTAGGGACACTTAATCAGTAAACCACATCCCCAGATTTTTTTTTCTTTATTATTTAGAGATAGGTTTTGCTAAGTTGTATAGGGCCTCACTAAGCTATGGAGTCTGACTTTGAATTTGCAAAGCTTCTCACATCCCTAGGGTCACGGCATGGTCCACCATGCCCTTTTTACAGAGCATTTTTACTTATATTTTATTACAGATGCAAATTGTTAGTAAATACAGTGTGAATTTCTTAATGTTAACCTTGTTGTGCATTTATTGATGTTATTAGGTCACACATCTCCCACAATTCACTTTGCTAATGGATCGATGGAATAGTAAAACATTCTATTGGGTAAATAATGGTATAACATCTCCATTAATTATTTCATATGTTTAATCAAGTATTATTTGGAGACTATTATTTATGTAAATTATATACTCTCTTGTTTGTAATTATGGGAAAATTAAGAGAGTTACAGGAAGGATGCAGGGATACTAAAATAATGCCAAGATATCCCTAGTTTGAATCATGAGTTTAACATTTCACCTTATAGAGTAGCAGTACACCCTAAGGGTTCTACAACTTTGGAGAGTTATACAAGCTCCCAGTCAGGGAGATGAGAAAGACCCAAGAGACTAGGTGCTAATGTGCATATTCAGGTAAAAGTGGAGGGTTGCTGAAGGGGGAATTAGTCTCAAAGTTTCCTGGTGAATCCTCGTTATCCACAGGCCCATTCTGACTTTTCGACTGAAGAAATCTTGCAGTTCCTCATGAATTCTATGACGTTCATCACTGAGGTGACTATACTCACCTCTAGTGTAAGAAAAACATCACAATTTTGGGACCACTTCTTAAGTTTTGGATACCCAGTAGAAAAGTGTAACTAGAAACATGTAAAATGATGACTGTAAAAAGAAAAAAGACATACTATAAGAGCATTTATGCGCCCACATTTTTTATTTCATTATATATTTTGATTTTGTAGACCTTTTGTTTCTACTTAATAACTTGCAATATAATGTTTGTTATATTTATTGGATCATATGATAGCATGTGTCATGGTCTCCCAGAACCCTCTGCAACCGAGTAATTATAAGATACTATAAACTAACCATGTCCCTCCTCAGATCTTATAGCTCCAAGAGCCCATGACACCACAGAGAGAAACACAATTTTGATTGAAATAAACCTCTAGACTCTCATCTATAAGTCCTGATCAAAAAGTAAAAACACAATATTCTCTTCATATGTGAGCCTTTTGGGTCAACAAAACACCACCCACCAACATTTCATTTAACTTTATTTGGGAAAATAAATATTGAAATATAATGATAAGTTCTAGGAGAATAATATTCACACCATTCTTTATTCCAAAGAGTAAATATCTAGGTTTCATGCTTATCTCCACATTATTTTATGCAGAAAACTGGCTTCATTTTACATATGAGAGTTTAAACTATTTATAAGGCCAGGAGTGAAGATCCAGTCCTAGAGGTCTAAGGAAAATACTAAAGATCTTTCCTTCTCTTGATTGAAAGATGTCTGCAGTCCTTGATGAAACAGATAAAGAATGCTGATTTCTCAATGCATCTGGCTCCGTGGCTCACTCATTGGAATCCCAATTTATTTAGTCATCTCAAGGCTATCACTCCCTCCTCTAGGATCTGACCTGTTCTTGGGAGGACTTGGGGATCCCCAGGGGATCACCAGGTCATGCAAGATGTTAGAATGAAGTTTTCTTTGTTCTAACTTGTATTTATTCATCCTCACTTTCAATACAAGTTAGAACAAGACTTCAGACTCTCACCTGTGGAGAGGATGCTCTGCCCAGCACTTCCCAGTCAGGACCCTGAAAAGCTCTTTGGGACTCCCCAGTACATAGGTTCAGTGGTTGGGTTTTCCTAGTCTGGCAATACAGTTGCCTGTGTCTTTCCCTTTTGCTTTCCCTCTTTCTTTCATAGTATTACTCAAGGAAACACTGTCTTGTGTGAAGAGAGAATCTTCCTTATCTATTGGATCTGATATGCGAAGTTGAGCAGCTGCCCACATACTGAATGTCACAAACACATGTATGTGTTATCTAATCAGTAAGTAGTGTATCTTTCAACTGCATGATTTTTTATTGCATGGGGGAGGAAATTGAGAATGCTTTCTTTGAGTGCCCACAGCACTATTCATAGTATTCATAACACTGCTATGTAATGTTTCCTCTCTGCTCAACTTGTAAGTATTGTTCTTGTGCTGCTTTGTAAAACAAATAGAAAAGAGTTGTAAACCAAAAATTTTGTGATTATACCTAGTTGCGCAGACTGACTTGGGCAACTCTATTTACCATTGTTGTTTTGTATGGGCTCAAGGTACTCTTTTATACTTTTATTTAACCTTAATGACATTACCATTCATTGAAGAGTTTTTAACTCACAAACCTTCTCGGTATACAAATTTTCCCTTGTCATTTTTAAAATTTCTTACTCTTTTTAGGTATACATGATAGTAGAGCAAATTTTGACATATTATACATGGAGTAAAACTCATTTTAGTTAGCATTTCATTCTTTTTTTGTGATTTTACATTTGTTTTTTTTAATTGCTTTTATTTTTTAAATACATGACAGCAGAATGCATCATAATTCTTATTACACATATAGAGCACAATTTTTCATATCTCTGTTTGTATATAAAATATGCTCACACCAATTCATGTCTTCATACATGTAAAGCAGCTTTTTCCTTTTTTTTGATAGAATGCTAGAATTCAATTAATATTAAGAAAAATCTGGATTACAGAGGTAACTTTCATCCTCTTAAATCAATAACATCATTATTTTTTGTTGTTGTTGTTGGTCGTTCAAAATATTACATAGTTCTTGATATATCATATTTCACACTTTGATTCACGTGGGTTATGAACTCCCATTTTTACCCCGTATACAGATTGTTGAATCACATCATTTACACTTCCATTGATCTACACATTGCCATTCTAGTGTCTGTTGTATTCTGCTGCCTTTCCTGTCCTCTACTATCCCCCCTCCCCTCCCCTCCCCTCCGCTCCCCTCTTCTCTCTCTACCCCCTCTACTGTAAATCATTTCTTCCACTTTTATTATTCTTCCCTTACCCCTCACTTCCTCTTGTATGTAATTTTGCATAACCCTGAGGATCACATTCCATTTTCATACAATTTCCCTTCTCTCTCCCTTTCCCTCCCACCTCTCATCCCTCTTTAATCTTAATCTTCTTCTCATGCTCTTCATCCCTACTCTGTCCTTAGTTACTCCCCTTATATCAAAGCAGATATTTGGCATTTGTTTTTTAGGGATTGGCTAGCTTCACTTAGCATAATCTGCTCTAATGCCATCCATTTCCCTCCAAATTCTATGATTTTGTCATTTTTTAATGCAGAGTAATACTCCGTTGTGTATAAATGCCACATTTTTTTTATCCATTCGTCTATTGAAGGGCACCTAGGTTGATTCCACAATCTTGCTATCGTGAATTGTGCTGCTATGAACATCGATGTAGCAGTGTCCCTGTAGCATGCTCTTATGAGGTCTTTAGGGAATAGACTGAGAAGGGGAATAGCTGGGTCAAATGGTGGTTCCATTCCCAGCTTTCCAAGAAATCTCCATACTGCTTTCCAAATTGGCTGCACCAATTTGCAGTCCCACCAACAATGAACAAGTGTACCTTTTTCCCCACATCCTCACCAGTACTTGTTGTTGTTTGACTTCGTAATGGCTGCCAATCTTACTGGAGTGAGATGGTATCTTAGGGTGTTTTTGATTTGCATTTCTCTGACTGCTAGCAATGGTGAGCATTTTTTCGTGTACTTGTTGATTGATTGTATGTCCTCCTCTGAGAAGTGTCTGTTCAGGTCCTTGGCCCATTTGTTGATTTGGTTATTTGTTATCTTATTTTCTAATTTTTTGAGTTCTTTGTAAATTCTGGATATTACGGCTCTATCTGAAGTGTGAGGAGTAAAGATTTGTTCCCAGGATGTAGGCTCCCTATTTACCTCTCTTATTGTTTCTTTTTCTGAGAAAAAACTTTCTAGTTTGAGTAAGTCCCATTTGTTGATTCTAGTTGTTAACTCTTGCGCTATGGGTGTCCTTGAGGAAGTTGGAGCCCGACCCCACAGTATGTAGATCATAGCCTACTTTTTCGTCTATCAGACGCCATGTCTCTGATTTGATATCAAGCTCCTTGATCCATTTTGAGATAACTTGATTCCCAAGTATTTTATTTTTGGGGGGTATATTGTGAATGGAGTAGTTGTCCTCATTTCCGTTTCAGAGGATTTGTCGCTGATATACAGGAATGCATTTGATTTATGCATGTTGATTTTATATCCTGCCTAATTGCTGAATTCATTTATTAGCTCTAATAGTTTCTTTGTAGACCCTTTTGGGTCTGTTAGGTATAGAATCATGTCATCTGCAAATAGTGATAATTTAAGTTCTTCTTTTCCTATTTTTATACCTTTAATTTCTTTCGTCTGTCTAATTGCTCTGGCCAGTGTTTCGAGGACTATGTTGAACAGAAGTGGTGAGAGAGGTCATCCCTGTCTTGTTCCAGATTTTAGATGGAATGCCTTCAATTTTTCTCCATTCAGAATGATGCTGGCCTGTGGCTTAGCATAGATTGCTATTACTATGTTGAGGTATGATCCTGTTATCCCTAATTTTTCTAGAGTTTTGAACATAAAGGGATGCTGTACTTCGTTGAATGCTTTTTCTGCATCTATCGAGATGATCATATGGTTCTTATTTTAAGTCTATTGATGTGGTGAATAACATTTATTGATTTTTGTATGTTGAACCAGCCTTGCATCCCAGGGATGAATCCTACTTGATCATGGTGTACAATTTTTTTGATATGTTTTTGAATCTGATTCACCAGAATTTTATTGAGGGTTTTTGCATCTAGGTTCATTAGAGATATTGGTCTGTAGTTTTCTTTCTTTGAAGTGTCTTTGTCTGGTTTAGGCATCAGGGTGATGTTGGCCTCATAGAATGAATTTGGAAGTTCTCCCTCTTTTTCTATTTCCTGAAATAGCTTGAAAAGTATTGGTATTAGTTCCTCTTTAAAGGTTTTTTAAAACTCTGCTGTATACCCATCTGGTCCTGGGCTTTTTTTGTTGGTAGTCTATTGATGGTTTCTTCTAGTTCCTCAATTGTTATTGGTCTGTTTAGGTTGTCTATATCCTCCTGACTCAATCTGGGCAGATCATATGACTTAAGAAATTTATCGATGCCTTCACTATCTTCTATTTTATTGGAGTATAAGTATTCAAAATAATTTCTGATTATCTTCTGTATTTCTGAAGTGTCTGTTGTGATATTGCCTTTTTCATCCCATATGCTAGTAATTTGAGTTCTGTCTCTTCTTCTCTTCGTTAGCATGGCAAATGGTCTGTCAATTTTATTTATTTTTTCAAAGAACCAACTTTTAGTTTTGTCAATTTTTTCAATTGTTTCTTTTGTTTCGATTTCATTAATTTCAGCTCTGATATTAATTATTTCTTGCCTTCTACTTCTTTTGCTGTTGTTTTGCTCTTCTTTTTCTAGGATTTTGAGATGAATTATGACATCATTTATTTGTTGTTTTTTTCTTTTTTTGAGGAATGAACTCCAAGCAATGAATTTTCCTCTTAGAACTGCTTTCAATGTGTCCCATAGATTCCGATATGTTGTGTCTGTGTTTTCATTTAACTCTAAGAAGTTTTTAATTTCCTCCTTGATGTCTTCTAAAACCCATTGATCATTCAGTAACCTATTGTTCATTCTCCAAGTGATGCATGATTTTTCCTTCCTTCTTTTATCATTGATTTTCAGTTTCATTCCATTATGATCAGATAAGATGCATGGTATTATCTCTACTCCTTTATATTGTCTAAGAGTTGCCCTGTGACATAATATATGATCTATTTTTGAGAAGGATCCATGTGCTGCTGAGAAAAAAGTGTAACTGCTTGATGTTGGGTGGTATATTCTATATATGTCAATTAAGTCTAGGTTGTTAATTGTGTTATTGAGTTCTATAGTTTCCTTATTTACCTTTTGTTTGGAAGATCTGTCCAGTGGTGAGAGAGGTGTGTTGAAGTCTCCCTTGATTATTGTATGGTGGTCTATTAGACTCTTCAACTTGAGAAGAGTTTGCTTGATGAACATAGCTGCTCCATTGTTTGGGGCATGTATATTTATGATTGTTATGTCTTGTTGGTGTATGGTTCCCTTGAGCGGTATGTAGTGTCCCCCTTTATTCCTTTTGATTAACTTTGGCTTGAAATCTATTTTATTTGATATGAGTATGGACACTCCTGCTTGTTTCCGCAGTCCACATGAGTGATATGATTTTTCCCAACCCTTTACCTTCAGTCTATGTATATCTTTTCCTATCAAATGCGTCTCCTGTAGGCAGCATATTGTTTGGTCTTGTTTTGTGATCCATTCAACTAGCCCATGTCTCTTAATTGGTGAGTTTAAGCCATTAACATTTAGGGTTATTATTGAAATATGGTTTGTTCTTCCAGCCATATTTGTTTATTAATGTTACTAAACCTGATTTGTTTTCTTCTTTGATTATTTTCCCCCCTTTATTGTCCTACCTCCCACTGTTGGTTTTCATTGTTATTTTCCGTTTCCTCTTCCTGTAATGTTTTGCCAAGGATTTTTTGAAGAGATGGTTTTCTAGCTGCAAATTCTTTTAACTTTTGTTTATTGTGGAAGGTTTTAATTTCATCTTCTATCCTGAAGCTTAATTTCGCCGGATACACGATTCTTGGCTGGAACCCATTTTCTTTCAGTGTTTGAAATATGTTATTCCAGGATCTTCTAGCTTTCAGAGTCTGTGTTGAGAGATCAGCTGTTATCCTGATTGGTTTACCCCTAAATGTAATCTGCTTCCCTTCTCTTGGAGCTTTTAAAATTCTCTCCTCATTCTGTATGTTGGGCATCTTCATTATAATGTGTCTAGGTGTGGATCTCTTATGATTTTGCACATTCGGTGTCCTGTAGGATTCTAGGATTTGAGATTCTGTCTCATTCTTCAAGTCTGGGAAGTTTTCTCATAATATTTCATTGAATAGATTGTTTATTCCTTTGGTATGGACCTCCATGCCTTCCTGTATCCCAATGACTCTTAAGTTTGGTCTCTTTATGTTATCCCATATCTCTTGGATGTTCCGCTCATGGTTTCTTAACTGTCTTGCTGAGCTGTCTGTGTTCTTTTCACGTTGAAATACTTTGTCTTTATTATCTGTTGTTCTATCTTCTAAGTGTTCTACACTGCTGGTAGTATTCTCAATTGAGTTTTTAAGTTGGTTTATTGCTTCCTGCATTTCTAGGATTTCTATTTATTTTTTATTACATCTATCTCCCTGTATAATTGATCCTTTGCTTCTTGGATTTGTTTATGTAATTCCTTGTCAAAGTGATCTTTCATTGTCTGATTTTGCTGACTCATGTCTTCCTTGAGACTCCAGATCATCTGAAGCATGTATATCCTGAATTCTTTATCTGACATTCCATCTGTTGCAGCTATTACCTCTTCTAAAGTTGAGTTGACCTGCATTGCTTGTGGTCCTTTCTTTCCTTGTCTTTTCATACTGCTCGTGTTTCTTTCTGCTTGGTAAAACTGTTGTGTTTTTGAAATTTTCCCCCTATTTATTTCTATTGGTCTTGTATAGTTGAAAAATCTCCCTTGCAGAGCGGGTAGTCGCTGTGCTCCTCCTCCAATTGGGGTGACCTGTCTACTACGCTGGCAGGCCGCTAGGCCTCCTCTGCCTGTCCGTCGCAGGTCTGCCCACCCTGCGGCCGCTGGTGGCGGCTCTGCTCTGGCCCCACACCAATTGTGGTGACGTGACTACCACGCCCACGGGTTGTTGGGCCTGATCGGGATGCAGGCGGCGGCTCTGCTCGGCCCCTACTCCAATTGGTGTGACGTGTCTACCACGCTTGCAGGCCTCTGGGCCTGTTCCACCAGTGGGTCGCAGGTCTGCCTACCTTGCGGGCTCTGGCGGCAGCTCTGCTCAGCCCCCACTCCAAATGGGGCTACCTGACTGCCACTCCGGCGGGTCGCTGGGCCTTTTCCGGACACGGGCGGCGACTCTGCTCCGCCTCCACTCCGACCAGTGTAACGTGTCTGTCTCGCCGGCCGGCCCCTGGGCCCGTTCTGCCTGTGGGCCGCCGGTCTGCCTACCTTGCGAGCTCGGGCAGTGGCTCTGCTCGGCCCCCACTCCAAATGGGGTGACTTGACTGCCACGCCGGTGGGTTGCTGAGCCTTTTCCGGCCACAAGCAGTGGCCCCGCTCAGCCCCCACTCCAATCGGTGCGACGTGTCCACCACGCTGGCAGGCCACCGGGCCTATCCTGCTGGTGGGTTGCAGGTCTGCCTACCTTACAGGCTTGGGCGGAGGCTCTGCTCGGCCCCTACTCCAAATGGGGTGACTGGACTACCACGCCATCAGGTCGCTGGACCTGATCCAGGTGTGGGCAGCTGCTCTCTTTGGCCCCAGCTGCAGTTGGGGTGACGTGATACCACGCCAGCGGGTCGCTTGGCCTGTTCTGGGTGCAGGCGGCAGTTCCACTCTGCCCCTCTGGCCCCCACAGCACCCAGCAGTACCCGGACCGAGAAGCATTTTCTGCGGGATCCCCAGCCCAGGGCCAAAGCAGCTCTGGGAGCCAGAACCTGGCCGCCCCGAGCTCAGTGCATGCTCTGCTGCAGCATTTCATTCTTGAGGTGTACATGGTGTGGACCTTCCCTGGTGGTGTATTTATATATAAACATTGAAAAGTTGTGTCTGATTCATTTTACTGTCATTTGTACTCCTATTTCCCTTTTCTTTTCTTCAGTCCAGCTTTGTCTAATCCACTGAATTTCTATTCTCTCCCCCTCCCTTGTTGAGTACTTTAGCATCTATATATATTATGTATTGTATGTAATGTCTGTTTCATTCTACTATCATTTCTATCCCCATATTTCCTCCCCTCCCTGCAATCCTCTCTACTTAATCTAAATAACTATTCTTCCCCACCCCATTGTGATTTAGCATACACTTATTGGAGGGAACATTTGGCCTTTGTGTTTGTGTGGGGGGGTGGGGCTTATTTCACTTAGCATGATATTCTTCAACTCTATCCTTTTACCACCAAATGGCATAGTTTCATTCATCTTTAAAGTTAAGTAAAATTCCATTGGTTGGGGAATATATATATATATACATACACACACACACACACACACACACACACATATACATATATTACATTTTATTTATCCATTCATCTGTTGAAGGAAACATAGGTTGGTTCTATGGTTTAACTATTGTGAATTGTGCTGCTATAAACATTGGTGCAGCTGTTTCCCTGTAGTATGCTGTTTTTAAGTCCTTTGGGTATAGTCCAAAGAGAGGGATAGCTGGGTCAAATGATGTTTCCATGTTTTTCAAGGCGTCTCCATACTGCTATCCATGGTGGTTGCACCAATTTGGAGTCAATCTCATGAGCAATGTATGAGTGTTCCTTTTCACCCACAAGGTCACCAACATTTATTGTTGCCTGTATTATTATTTTTTTAAAAGAGAGAGTGAGAGAGGAGAGAGAGAGAGATAGATAATTTTTTTAATATTTATTTTTTAGTTCTCGGCGGAAACAACATCTTTGTTGGTATGTGGTGCTGAGGATCGAACCCGGGCCACACGCACACCAGGCGAGCATGCTACCGCTTGAGCCACGTCTCCAGCCCGTTGCCTGTATTATTAATGATTGCAATTCTGACTGAAGTGATTTGTATAAAATCTGTAGGTTCTTTCTTCACATTATTGTTTCTTTTGCTGAGAAGCAGCTTTTTAGTTTGAATCTATCCCCTTTATTTATTCTTGATTTTTAATTGTTGTGCTGTAGGGGTCTTGTTATGGAAGTCAGATTGTGTACCAACATTCCCCTCAGATTTTTAAATGGCATCCCAAGTTCATGAATGTTTCATTTTTATTGTTTCTCTTACTATCTTGTCTTATAGATCTACATGTTCTAAAGAGACATGAAATGATCTAGCTTCACATACATGATTTTCTGATGACTGTTATTTTTAAATATGTAGCTGCAGATTGCTTAAAATATAAATCTATTATTTCAGACTTTAAATAATGCACATGCATGCCTTGTGTAGGAAATATTCCATCAATAGATCAACATCAAATCTATAATATATATATAAATATATATAAAAGCCTGGATTCAAATGCATGCACATCCAACCCAGAGTGTGGCCCATAACACTTATTCTATACTAGTTCTACACTTTAGAAGCTCCATGAAAGCTCTTATAAATCCAAAGCCTGAAACTCACTCCCCAGACATTCTTCTTTTTTGGGGGTGGTACGATGACAAACTGAACTCAGGGGCACTCAACCCCTGAGCCACATCCCTATCCTTATTTTATGTAGAGACAGGATCTCACTGATCTGCTTAGTAAATTTTTTTTCACTGAGGCTTGCTCTGAACTCATGACCCTTTTTCCTCAGCCTTCCAAGCTGCTGAGATTACAGGCAAATACCACAATGCCCAGCTCCCCAGAGAGCCTTCTTTAACTGATTGAAACCCACTTGTTCAGTATGTTTTGGCCTAATCCTCACAATTAGAGATGAAATTATTTTCCTCTCTGTGAAAAATCATGGCTACAATGAGATTGGACTCAACAACACCTAATTACACAGCATGTCCACATTACAACAAAGGTGTGGCCTGCAATTCTCCACCTCTCCAAAGATCTCTTCATGGGTCCACAAAGTTGAGAGTACTGGCCAACCTTCTGCCATGGCTCACTCAGAAGCCTCTAAGAAAGTCAGTGTGTATGAGGGACAGAATTCCAGGTGGCACGTTGGTGATTAATAGGCTATGCCAGGGAGTAAGGCAGAGCCCAATTCACAAAAGGCACAAAACTTTCATGTGGCTGGTCCAGGATGGGGGCTGCATGAGGGGATTCTTTTCCTCAACCCTTGATGTGTCTTTCCTAACTGTTCATATGCTGAAATACTTGTTCAATGACTTGCACTCCTTTCCTGATTTATGTTTCCCTCTCTTGTGGTTTTGGAGGTCTCATGCTTTGGCAATTATTGTGACTTTCTTCTTCAGTTTTCCAACCTCTCTCATCCCATCCATGTGGAATTACTGTCTGTGGATATTAGTTTTCATTTTGTATATTTCCATTTAGTCCAAATTTCCATTACCTCCAGAAAAAATAAATGTTTAATTCATTATCATGCTTGTACTTACCCTTCACATGTTGATAATGGCAGTGTTCAAGAACTATCTTCTGATTTCTACATCTGGAACATAAGTGGGTCTGCTTGAAATGACTGTCCTTTCTTTTGACTCCAGATAATGGGGATCCTTTTTAATATAGCACGTTAATGCATTTATGTATATTTATATACAGTACCCAGAATACTGAGCCTGCTTTTTACATGGTTTTCTCTTAGAGAAGGTGGAGTTGATCATATAGGTTTCTTACAGTGGACTCCAGCTCGGACTCTGCCTCGGCTCTGACTAGATTCCATCTGCCTGTGATTTCTACAACATGTGACCTATAGGTCTTCCTCTTCTTTTCTTAATTTTAATATTTCACTTAGAGCTTGAGCCACAGTACTGTCACTTTCGAAAAGATGACTTACCAAACCATCACTACCCCCAAGAAGGTGTGCTCCATGTACAAACTAGGAAAGAGGGGCCCATAACACATTTCAGGGCTTCAGGGAAATTGTGGGGGTGCCAGGAGTCCCTCACATCAGAGTAGAGGCATTATAGGTTGTGGGACAGGTTTGGACTAATTTGATTTTAGGACCAGAATTAGAGTAATTTAAGTTTCCTTATCAACATGAGAAAATAATCTTAATCAAGATCCTTTTCCAGATCTGTCCAGGAAACTTTAACGTTCTGAAGCCCAGATCTCTTGGATTGCTGTTATCCATCAGAGAAGACAATAAAATTAATAGAGATGACATGTCCCACTGGGGAAGCCACAGTTCTGTGTTCTCCAGTGGGAACTTCTTGCCTTTCTATAGACATTAAAATTACAAATCTGCAGAGACAGAACTTAAACACATCCTTTCCATAAAACTTACAAATGTTTGTGCTCTGCTCAGCTTATTCAAGTGACAAAGTACCTCTGTGTCCTCAGATGCAGAGTTAGTGTGGATTCTAAAAAGGGCATTGGAGGGGGTAATTCAATCTACTAGTGAGCTTTTCCAGTAGCTTTTTGCTTCTCAACGAAGCAAACATCTTTAGAAGACAATAGCCTCATTGCACCATACAGAACATGGTCCTCTGAGCTCATTACGACTGTTGGAGCCCAGAGGACCATGTTCTGTATGGTGTAATGAGGATATTGTCTTCTAAAGATGTTTGTTTCTTTGAGATCCTGCTAAAATGAGTCAATTTTTCTTATAGGGAATGTCAGTATTACTTCTTCATTTTTCAATTTAATAACTTCATGGGACATAACTTACATATGGTATGTCATGTAGAGATTTTAAACACTACTAATTTGTATACTTATTACCAGGGAATTAATAAGTTTTAATATTTTGATATTCTTACTTTGGTCATCTTCATAACTCATAGAACAATTATGGTTTGAGTAATTCTACATTTTGAAATCTTTAGAGTGAAATGAGGTTCTATGTTCAAAACCTCATTTTATAGAATGGAATCTCACATTGTTAAGAACTTTCAGTTGGTAAATGTCAAACAAGGGACCGTGATCAAAAGGAAGTACATTAAGTCTTTTAGAAAATCAAATAAATGTGCTGGTAAGTTTCAATTCATGGTGGCAAATTATAGGCTTGTGAATATAATTCAAAAGAATTTGGAAGAATATTTTTATGTATTAGTCCATTCTGTTTTAATCATTAAAACATTTTGCAATATCTAATAATGGAAATGTGTAAATTTAATTTGCTTAGAGGAACATCCTGGACACTTGAAATTCATCCTGCCCTGGTCACTTTCAGATTTTTTTCCAAAATTCAATTTTTTATGTCATTAGCATGCACAGATAAATGTGACCCCAAGACACACAGAACAAGATAATGCAGGAAAGCTGAAAGTAGAACTTGACTCTTCCATCGCAATATCAGTCAGGGAAAATGGACCCTCCAGCAGGATCATGTGGATTTCCCACTAACGAGAGTTTGGGGTGTGCAGAGAAGTGCTTGGGCTCTCTCATTCCTGAGGAGGTCCACAAAACAGGGTAAAGGAGAGTGTGGCTGTGGAGTCTCTAATCAAGTCCTCCAGAGACCAATCAGGAAGCAGGCCTGATTTTAATGTGCAGTTACCATGTATATGTACTCAGGCAGTACCTAAGCAAAATATAGACAGCCACCAATGTAATGTCTGCAAACTGTCCTTGCAGTGAACAATCAAAGAGTGGGACTGCAACATATTGCCTCGTGCCCAGAGTTGTGCCGATGGGGTAAGCAGTTTGCCACTCACACGCCTAGCATAGGGGGTGGCCTGCCACTCAGACACCCTTAACCTATGCCCTGTATGCAGTACTCCATGCACTTGTGCCCACAGAGAAGCACATCTGGGGCTTCTTCTTTCTTCTCTTTAAAGAACAATTTCTCTTCTAGTGGCTTTACTCAGGAGGAATTTAAAATAATAGTAATATAAATATCATAGCTGTAAGTGTTAACCCTGAGCTGTATTTTCAAACCCTGACAATTTACAAAAGCAAGCCATGGTTCTCATATCTACTTCTCAGAAAAATCTGCCATTCATTCAGTCAAGTATTGCCCAGGGTTTGCTCGTCGTGTTACTGGAGGGTGTGTTTTGCAGCAGAGGTGCTGGGTGATGGTGTCGCCCTCTCTGAGGTGTCAGTCATTTCTCCCTAGTGCTCTTCATAGATTCCCAGCACACAAAGAGCCACAGGTCAGAGGTTTCTGCCTAGGCTGACATCAGTCCCAAGCCCACTTGCTTGAAGCAAGACCAGTCTCAATTATCCATCTCCCTTTTGTCTGTTAGTTTATACAAAGAGGACATGGGGAGGGTTGGCAGTAGTGGTGAAGCTGAGCTCTGTTATGAGGACAACCCCAAGCTGTAAGTCTGCACATGTGTTGTTAGGGGTGACAGATCCTATTTCCTCTCCCATTATGAACAGGATGGTGCTCAGATTGCATATGGGAGAAGAGATGTTTCTTCTTCTCACTTTCACCCTGGAATGTGCCCACCCAGAGGGTCCAAATAACCCTGACTTGCAGTGGGGTGTCCTTGTCCTGTAATTCTCTCTACTTCTGTCCTTACCACCAGCTCGTGTCCACTGCCTGAGCAGTCCTCACCAGATGGTTGCAACACAGATGATGGTGCATGTATCACACAGCCTCCCCTGACTTTAGTGACAGCACCATATCTAACATGACTCCTTCCTGGATCCAGATACTACAGGGAGTCTTTACTACCAGCTCTAAGAAATAAAACGTGATTTTTTTTTTGAAAATTTCTTTTTCATGTGTGATCTGTTTTTTCTCATCTCCTCACTTGGCCTTTCCTTCTTCTTACCATATGTGAATTCTTCAAATGTAACCTATTTCAGAAATCTGTGTTAGATTCCCTGTGATTTACATATCCTTCCACACAGAATGCCCACTCTAGGGGGCAGCTTGATTTCTCCAGTGCATAAAGGACATGAGTCCCCAGTACGATAGGGCACCTGTGGACCAAGCTGGAAGTATCACTCCGTAGACCCTTGTTTGAGGGGTGTTTCTCAGATTGCATCCTTGATGTCAGAGAGCTTGTGTTATGTCTCATGATCTCCTGGACTATGTTGTGCCAGGCATAATGTGCACAGCTGGGAAGGTACATAGCTCAGCATTTCAGTCATCTGTGAATCATTCCCATTCTCCAGGATGCTTCCTAACAACAATGGAGCCTCAGCAGGGACATTACTATAGATATTTCTTCACAACACTACCATGGTACATTTACACAATTTTAACCATATATAATTGATGCACATCATTTAGTGATGATTGTGGTCCAAACCGGAGCTAGCAGAATGACCAGACTGTTTTCTCCTAGCCACTACCTGTATGAAGATTAGTTCTCCTCATTATTGCATGAAATTGTGTCTCTTTCTTTGAAGCATACTATCAGGAAAGGGTCTAAGGATTTCCCAATACTGATATATAAATTTACCATCAGAAAACAATTTTCCAACAGTTTCAAGGCAATGAACAATCCATCCATGAGTTCTTGACTATTACTGCAAATTCATGGCACCTGCACACTCCAGTTTGTATAACTGCAGATTACTCAGCTACACTGACCTTAAATTCATCCAATGGCCTGGAGACCTGTGTGATTAAAACATGTCATTTATTGAGTGTTAGAAAACTTGGATTGTGTAAGATTCAAATGTTTAAAATGAATTAAAGCAGATTCTGTGTGTCACAGAAAAGTGATAGAATGCAGTTTTTGGTTTTAAATTTCACATTTGTTTTTGTTGTTGAGACAAGGCAATTTTAAAACCCTCCTCCTTTCCTTTGTACCACAGATTGAACCCAGGGCATTTAGTCATTAAACTATATCACCAGCCATTTTTTATATTGGGGAAAAATATTTCTAAGTTACTGAACTTTGGCCTTGCAATCCTCTGACTCCTGAGCCAACGGGATTGCAGGCATTCAGCTTCACCTTAAACAATTTTTAAGTTATTTTTTACATGATAATATAGATCAATTTAAGCTTATACTATAAAAATATTTATATAATATTTGACTTACATAAAATAAATTCATAAGAATTGTCATATGCCATTTATATATAGATCTTTCAAAAATAACTAAGGCCTAGTGATTAAATGTGAACCCTAAAATATTTGGGGGGTACCAGGGATTAAACTCAGGGGCACTCAACCAGTGATCCACATCCTCACTCCTATTTTATATTTTATTTAGAGACAGCATCTCACCATGTTGCTCATGGCCTTGCTGTTGCTGGATTTGAACTCATCATCCTCCTGTCTTAACCTCACAAGGCACTGGGATTATAGTCAACAATTTTTAAATGTATATTCTTTTTTTCTGGATTTACCATGGGAGACTGTCTTTTTCTAGTGATTTTTCATATTTCACAAATCCTGTATGTTTGCACTCATATGTTGAAGCTGAAAAAGTTGATCACAAAGAACCACAAATGAGAAAAGCTTTTTATATCTGTTTTAAGAGACAGTTGGCAAGGAGTGCCAAAAAACAGTTAAGAGGGTTCTATAGCCCATAGTTTGAATTGTATAAGTAATTATTAGACTCTGGACATTCTAAGAAGACTTCACAGGTTTCAAACATCAAAATGATATTTTAGAAGGTAGAAATTGCACTGATTTGATCACTACATATGTTCAATTAAAATTAAATTAATTTTTAACTTGTATCAATATGTAGATACAAATTAAAAATTAAACAATAATTAACACTTCAAGTCAAGTAGCAAAAATAAACAAAGATGGCTGGAAATACAAGCCATGACTCTATAATAGCCTTAAATATTAATGGCTTAAACACACCAATCAAAAGACATAGGCTAGTAGCCTGGATTTTAAAAAATCCAACAATATTCTGCCTCCAGGAGACTCAGGAAAAGACAGACTGAAGGTGAAAGATTGGGAAAAAACATACCCCTCACATGAACCTTGAAAGCAAGCAGGGGTCTCCATACTTATATTAAATAAAGTAGACTTCAAGCCAAACTTAATCAAAATAGATAAAGAAGAACATCTCATACTACTCAAGGGAACCATTCGCCAACAAGACGTAACAATCATCAATATATATGCCCCCCAAAATGGGGCATCTATGTTCAAACAAACTCTTTTCAAGTTCAAGAATCAAATTGACCACAACATGATCTGGGGTAACTTTAACACACCTCTCTCACCACTGGATACATCTTCCAAACAAAAGTTGAATAACGAAACTATAGAGTTCAATAACTCAATTAATAACTTAACTCACATATATAGAATACATATCAGATCCAAGGAGGAAACCCGGCAGCCCGCCAGGCCAGTCCTGAGGAGGAAGCCTGGCCCCACCCCACGCGCTAGTCTGGAGGAAGCCTATCGACCCTTAAAACCCAAAATCAAACTTTTAATCATTGAATATTAACAGTTTTCCCATTTTGTTTCCATGATCTTTTTTTGCATTTTCCTTTCACCTTTACTTTTTACTTTGAAGTGAACAGTTATTTTGATAATACTTTCATTTAGATTATTTTCCCTATATTTGTGAATGGATTGTGCCTCGATTTTAACACTGCTCATTGCTACTGTATATAATTTAAATGATTTAATGTTGACCATTTTACCCATGACATTATTGAACAAATTCTTATGTTTCATTAGTTCATGGATATTGCTTAGAAACATTATAGAAATAATAGTATCATCTGCATATGCTATTTGATTTTTGATGTATAAAATCCCATTTAATATTCTCAAACAATATTTAGAAGTTAGAAAAGCATACATTTTTTCTTTTTCTAAAAATAAATTCACAAATACTTCAGTTCACACCATTAAGTATGAAAACATTTCATAGTTGCCTTAAGTGGATTTAAAAAGAATTTTCCCCTGGTCGTAATTGGCCATAGGTTTTACAGTAATTTGGTAAGTGATTTGCCAAAAGCTTTTCTCTATCAAAATGATTTTTGGAAACTTACCATATGACAATGTCCCTCTTGGTCATGAAGTCCAATAATACTTTTTGTTGTTGTTCTTATTTGCTAGGGGTTTTGAATATCTGGGTCAACATCTATAGGAAGATGGTCTGCAATTTCTATTCTTATGCTGTGTTATCTGGTAATTGTGGTCTTACACAATTAGTCAGTTTTCTTCTACATTTAGACGTGATCATGAATTATTGTTACTGGTTTCTTATTACATGTTTCATAGAAATCACCCGTGAAGGCACCTTTTAAAAAATGTTATTACTGTGTGTTTTTTTTTTTTTTTTTGGTGGGTCAATTTTTAGAGCTGGTTGCCAGGTTGGCCTCAAATTTCTTAGCCTAAATCCTCCTCCTGCTGTGACCTCGAGGTAGTGAAGACCAGTGGCATATGCTCCCATATCAGCATAACTGCAAGTATTATGAGCAGCTGCAAAGTTAAATGTTGATTTGTACCTCTATTTTATATTTCGTCAAATCTGGGCCTACTAATGTATTTATTGATTTCTGAAGTAATTTTCAAAGTTGATGATTATCTAGCATTTTATCTATATTTTGTTGTTTTCCAGGCTCGAGATTTTCTTGGCAATTAACATGGAATAATGAGGAAGCATAATGTGGGAAAATGAGAACCTGGCATTTTGCTAATTGATCTCAAGATGCCCCATGAAGGATGGAGAGTGTGCACCCATACTCCTGAAAGACAAATAAAGCAGAAAAGCAAAATTATCAGTTTATGTAGCCTAATATGTGATCTTGAGTAACTTTCACATGTCTTTACACACTTGTTTAATTTTTAGGGCAGAATCTAAGTATTTTACCATATTTAATTTAGGTTATGAGGGGTGTATATAAAATTTTGGTGAGTTGTGTAAGTTTCTTATATTTTGGATGTTGAGCTTTTTCAGACATGGGGCTACAATCGGTTTTCTTTAACCCAGTCTACTTTACATTTCATTGATTGATTCCTTTGCTGTATAGAAGCATTTTTAGCTTTATATAGTCTCAGCCATTTTTCCTTGCACAGTCTCTGCATATTCTATCTAAAACCATTGCCAACACCAATGGCAAAAAAAAAAAATTTCTCATTTTCTTCTGGAATTTTTATGCTTTCAGGTTATATCACAATGAGATACAACCACACGCTTGTGGACTCAATCCTCAAAATGTTGGTAGGTAACACATACTGCAGAGGATATACAGAAAAAGAAACACTTAGACATCCTTGATAGAAATATAAATTTGAATAGACATTAAAAATAGAATAAGGAGGTTTTTCAAAAAATTATAACTAGAGATGCAATATGACCCAGACATTGAGAATATGCCTGTATTTTTAGGATTCTTCAGAAAAATAGAATACATAAAAATGTACATATGTATACAGAAGGGAGCTTATTATATTTACTCACATAATCATGGGAGTAATAGTCACCAAATGTTTGCCTACAGGACAGCAACACTGGGAAACTGGTAACAGCCCAGTCTAAGAAGCTGGAAGCTTCACAATATGAGGAAGCAAAGGAAGCAGGTGTGGTCCAGGATAGAGGACTTATATGATCCCGGTAGATGAAAAAACAAATAACCTGATCAACAAGTGGGCTAAGGACCTGAACAGATACCTCTCAGGAGAGGATATACAATCAATAAATATATGAAAAATGCTCATCATCTCTAGGAATCAGAGAAATGCAAATCAAAACTCCTCTAACATTTCATCTAACTCCATCAGAATGGCAGCAATTATGAAGACAAACAACAATAAGTGTTGGTGAGGATGTGGGGAAAAGGCACACTCATACACTTCTGGTGGGACTGCAAATTGGTGCAGCCAATTTGGAAAGCAGTATGGAGATTCCTTGGAAATAAGGGAATGGAACCTCCATTTGACCCACCTATCCCTCTCCTCAGTCTAAGCACAAAGGATTAAAAATATCATATTACAAGGACACAGCCACATAAAAGTTTATGGCACCACAATTCACAATAGCTAAACTATGGAGCCAACATAGATGCCCTTCAGTGGATGAATGGATAAAAAATATGTGGCATATATACACAATGAAATTTTACTCAACAAAACAAGAATAAAATTGTGGCATTTGAATGTAAATGGATGGAGTTTGAGAAGATAATGATAAGTGAAATTAGCCAATGCCCCCCCTCTAAAATGAAAAAAAAAACCAACAACAAATTTCCTTGACATAAGGGGGCTGACTCATAATGGACTAAGAAGGGGGAGCATAGGAGGAATAGTTGAATTCTAGATAGGGCAGAGGGGTGGGAGAAAAAGGGAGGGGGAGGGGGATTAGCAAGGCTGGTAGAATGTGTCATACATCCAAAATACATGTATGAAGACTTGAATTGGGTGTCAACATATGTTACATTAAAAAAGATACAAAAACTGTGGTATATATGTGTATTAAGAATTGTAATGCAAAAGAAAAAAGAATTGCATTAATTTACATTAGGTAGAGGAAAGTGAAAGGAGGGGAAGGCAGGGCATGTGGGGATAAGAGAATGAAACAGACATTATTACTTTATGTATGTCTGTGACTGTATGACCCATGTGATTCTACAATATGTATACTCAGAAAAATGAGAAATTATATCCCATCTATATATGATATATCAAAGTATATAAATGCATTCTACTGTCATGGATAACTAATTAAAACAAATAAAAAATTTTAAAAAGACTCAGGTAGAGCCAATGGTGCAAGTCCCCAAAGGGGACTTCAAGAAGCTTGGAGCATAAGTGAGTGACTGCTTCTCTTTCTTTTTTCCAAATCAAACCTATTGAACACCAATATATATGTTCATTACAGGTATTTCCCATGCTTTCTGACTCAGCCTTCTGGAAGCACACTCACAGACATCTGCAGAGATCTTCCACACCAATTCTCTGGGTATCTCAAACCACTCAACTGGACAGCTGACATTAACCACTTCAACAATTGAAGGAAATAAAATCCATCTTTAGGAATATCTACCCTCCCAAGTTAACTGCCATACTATCCACAACCCAAATTTCCAAAGAGTAACTCAGGAAGAAGAACCTATGGTGTATTACAGATAATAGAGAAAGAGAGATTTCTCATTGTGTTTACACATAAATATATCAACATACATATATAACCTTTTCAGTTTTTTTTACAATTATTTTGAGACGAGGTCTTTTAAGGTGCAGAGGGTGTCACCAAGATGCGAGGCTGGCTCCAAGATAGTGATTCTCCTCCCTCAGCCTATGGAGTCCCTAGCATGACAAAAGAAATGTGCCTCCAAAACTCACTTATTACTCAACTTTAAAATAAGGATGGTGTATATGGCAGTGTTGCCAAAATTTGAAGGCGAGCCTTAGTAGTTTGGTAAAGTTCTGTCTTAAAACTGAAAAAGAAATTGATGGTGGATCTCTGTCACCGGTAAGGCAACCCTGGGTCAAAACCCCAGAAAGAAAAGAATATTCTCTAATAACACAGATAAGCTCGAGGACTTTAGGCTAAGTGAGATGATCCAGATGCAGAAATACATTGTATACTCTATGTTCGGAGCCTGGAAGAGAATAGAATGCATGTGCAGGGAGAGCCGGGTTGTTATCAGGGAGCATCATCACTAATATAGCATCATATACTGGAAATTCCAAAAGACAGCAGGATTGTGTTCTTAGTGCAGAATTTTATAATTATGAGAGATGATGGTTTTTATCATCACATAGCAATTGCACATACTTATGGGATTCAGTGTGATGTTTATATATATGCATATATATGTATTCATAATATCCAAACACCCTCTTCTGCCCTTGATGCCCCTCACACACTCCTCAGCCATACTAATCACTATTGTCCTTGCACATGATATTATATTAGTTAACATATGAGATGTGACACTATTGTGTATGTCTTCCCTTAGCATGATATCAACCAATTTCATATATTTTGCTGACCATTAGAGGAGTTTGTATTGATGGCTGAGTAATACACCATGGTGAATATATAATCTACTTTCTGGTGGATATGTTCAATTGCTTACCTACATCACTGGCTTTTCTCTATATCAGTATTGTTAAACATATTGTTATTCAAATTGAATTTATGTAACAAAAGAAAGCAAAACCTACAAAAAAATGAAGAAACTAGGAGTGGGGGCACATACCTGCAATCCCAATGGCTTGGGAGGCTGAGGCAGGAAATTCACGAGTTCAAAGACAGACTCAGCAAATTAATAGGGACATATACAACTCAGTGAGACCCTGTTTATAAAAGAAAATTAAACATGACTGGGGAAGTGGCTTTGTGGTTGAGTGATACTGGGACCTATCCCCAGTATACACCCCCCCCAAAAAAAAAGAATAAAGAAACTAGAAAACTATGTCCTAGTCTGATTTTATCAAGTGAAAAGAAGCCAAGGCATAAGAAAAATCATATTCTTTAAGTTTGTTAATATAAAGTTAATAAGCTCTCTCTTTGAATGTTTCACAAAGTGCACTATTTTGAGAGCATTCAGTAGGTTATATTACATGAAAATCTGCTGTTGTGCAAATAATGAAATAAAACCTTAGCAAGGTGTGGTGGTGCATGACTGTAATCCCAGTGTCTCTGGAGACTGATACAAAGCCAGCCTCAACAACTTAGGAAAGGACTAAGCAATTCAGTGAAACCCTGTCTCTAACTAAATTACAAAAAAAAAAAAAAAAAAAAAAAAAAAGATCAGAAATGTTGCTGAGAGGTTGAGTGCCCCTGGACTCAATCCACAGCATTAAAAAACAAAAACAAAGAAAAAAAAAGAAATAAGACATTAGGCTGCTGAACATTTTTATTTTCAGTGTTCCAAATACACCCAAGTTCACTTCATCCATCAATTTATAATTGAAATCTCTAGATATTTGTTTGTGAGATAAAAGAGAGATGTTCCTGAACTCTGCCATTCCTTTGCTAGTTTCTGCCATAAGGTAGGCAAAGATCTGCCCATTGTGATCCTCAAGGTACTGTGGCTCAGTCCTTTCTCTTCATGGAGGGATGCACCTTGAGGAGTGGATGTTGACTTTACTGCTAAAGTGGGGAAGAGGTAAAAGGAAAGTAATGTGTGTGGGCATGTGGGTGGAGTGTGATAATGATGACTTCTGACCAAGTCCTACCCATGATCATCTTTTTAAAATGTACTCAGTCAATGGTTTATTTTCTTATATATCTTCTGTGATCCTACAGTTAAATGTGAGGGACCCTATTCTCCATACCCAGGTAGCTTAGCATTGTATTTCTCAGTCTGATGCCTCACAATTTGAAATACCTAGTCCCCCTCCCTCAGAGCATTGACCTCATGTCTCTTTTGCTTATATTTTTAATATCTGGGAAATCCTCAAATACTAAGTTGCAGGTGAATCTACATTTGATGTTCCTCTTCCAAGGATAAAGATAGACATTTTCTCTCATTGTGGCCTCTACCTTCTACTCACAAAATGGGGACATTATACAGTTTTGCAAACCTAGATATTATCCTGAGCCAACCTATAATATTAAAGTCAATGATTTAATCCCTGGGGATGGGGCTCAGGGTTAGAGCACCTGCCTAGCACATGTGAGGCACTGGGTTCAATCCTCAGCACCAAATAGAAATAAATATATAAAATAATGGTACTATGTCCACGACAACTAAAGAAAACAAAAAAAAAGGCTGATCCCTACCAGGGTTATGATGGCATATGCATGTAACCCCAGCTGCTCTGGAAGCCGAGCCTTGAGGGTCAGAACTTTGAGTCTAACCTCACTAACTTTGCAAGACCATATCTCAAAGAAAAATAAGAATGGGATGATGATAGAGCTCACTGGTAGACCATACCTAAGTCCTGTCCTCAGGATCACAGGGGAAAGTTTTTAATTCCTATCTTTTTTCTATGAGTTAAGGTCACCACAAAAAAGACAGTGGCTTAGGGATAATGGTACATTTTCTAAAAACAAGCCATGTTAAATGTTCAAGAGTTCACATTTCTTGAAAAATTCCCAAGTATTTTGCTTTTCATATTATGGTCATTAGAACTTTCTTTAATTTTATGTATGCTACTTATTTTCTTATACACATAAGTAACTGATGATATTAAATTTTTTTACTGTACTGAGCTCATCTGTTGCTTCTAATAGTAATTAGTGAACTCCTACATTTAAAATATCCACTTAAAATCTACTTCTACCTCATACCTCATTTTGGAAAACCACAAAAGTTAGACAGCAAGAAACAGAAGTAAGTTGCAATACCCCTTTGACAAAGGCTAAGATACTGGTGAGAATCTCAGAAAAACTCTATTCCCTACAAGTCAGAAACCAAGAGAACAAGACCATAATCTCCCCCACACACATGATTTTATTCTTTTATTGCTGAATAAAATTCCATTGTGTATATATAATGCATATTTTTTATCCATTTATCCACTGAAGGGCATCTAGGTTGGCTCCACAGGATAGCTGTGTAAAATGGTGGTTCTATTCTCAGATTTCCAAGGAATCTTCATACTGCTTTCCATATTGGCTGCACCAATTTGTAGTCCCACCAGCAGTGTATGAGTGTACCATTTTCCCCACATCCTCGCCAACACTTGTTGTTGTTTGTGTTCAAAATAGCTGCCATAATAAAATTTTTATTATAGTAAAATTCACAAAGACACACACACACACACACACACACACACAAACAGGTTTTGCTTTGGTGTCTCTGGACAAGACCATGTGGACTAGGAACCTACAAACACGATGTCATCCTACTGCCAGTTAAGAGTAGGAATTGGTCCATGGGCAGGCCTCTGGAATCACCCACAGCATCTTCCATAAACTTCAGCATCAAAGGGGTGTGAGGCCTAGAGATGTCAGAGAAGACTCACTGTTTTTCTCCCCCTTTCTTGATAGTGATTTCTGGGCCAATAAACTTTGCTCTACTTTGATTACATTTTATGTATTATCTAAAATTCACTCTTGCAAGAACACAAGATCCAAGAATCACAACATAACCTTTGTATCTCTGGGATCACAACCAGCAACAATGTCAGATTTTTTATTGCTTTACTTATTTACTCACTTCATTTGATCTATTTATTAATACAGGTGGACACCAGCAACAGCTCTAGGTCCTGTTGGAAGGTAACAGTCACATACCTACACACAGCATCCTAAGGGGAGACTGTTGAAACAGGAATTCTGACCCTTCATTGTTCATGAAGACTCACCCAGTGTCAGAACTTTGAATATTTTATTTTGAGGCAGGGTCTTGCTAAGAGGCCAACTGTGGCCTCTGACTTGAGATCCTCCTGAAGCAGCCTTCCAAATTCCTGGCCTTAACAACATGTGCTACCAAATCTTGTCCTTTGCTTATTAAAAAAACTGCATGGCTGCTAGTTACCTCCCTCCAGTGATATATGTGATATCAGACCCCAAACAATAAAAAACCCCACACAATTACAAAGTTCAAGTCTGACTTTTGCTATGTGAGGTTGTGTAATGGGAAGGGATTTCAGGGAGAGAGAGGGACATCAGCTAAGAAAAAGTAGGTTCCTTGGTTTTCAAAGCAGAAAACAACTTCATCATTGTGAGGTGCGTGAACAGACCTATTTAGAAAACAGATGCACATTCAGGAAAGAACGTGAGGGGCCAGGGATTCAGTGAGGTTGGTAGTGTGCTTGCTATGCATGCACAAGGTCCTAGGTTCAATCCCCAGCACCACAAGAAGAAAGAAAGGAAAAATGTGAGAAAGCTCTAAAGGGAGAGACAGCAAATACGTGGTCTGAGGTGTTGCTATTTGGAGAGGGACATTTAAGTGGGGCTGGACTAGAGATGGGGCCAGAGCAGAGTTCTGTAATTTCTCATGCATTTTTCTATGCTTGCTCATATTATGCTAGTATATGGGGGTCCAGGAAGCTGGTCTAGGAGAAATGCTCCATTGCAGGGAGTTGCTTTTCTTTTTTCTTTTAAATCTGATCTTTATATTTTAAAATAGTTTTTATTTGGACAGGATATCTTTATTTTATATATTTCTTTTTTATGTGGTGCCAACGATCAAACTCATTGCCTCACTAGTGCTAGGCAGGTGCTCTGTCACTGAGCCACAACCCCAGTCCCTTGTTTTTCATTTCAAGTTTTGTGGGCATTCCTGCATTCTGGTTATTTACGAACCTTCTCCTTTGAGGTTCAGTGAAACTTTCTTGTTGGTATCCCAACATTTCTGTCCCAACCAGAAATGTTCCACAGTTCTTTATGGAACTCAAGTGTTGATAGAGGAACTATTAAATGATCATTTAGTTATCAAAGCAAATAGGGCAGTGTTTTCAGGACGAAACTCTTAAGAGAATGCTCATTATTAGATTTCTATTTTTACTTATGTATTTAGCCATGGACTCATATGGATTTGCAGTGATCCACAAACCAGTAGATTTCAGAAACTTTTCATGTTGACAACTCTTTTCAAATGGTTCATTCGGATTGAGGCACATTTGACTGAGGGTAAACATTAAGATGCTTTTAAAGTGCTTATGAATTTTCCTGGCTAGAATATTGCAGAGGGTTTTGCCAGTGTTCTCGCCACTTTGTTTATCTCATTGGTGTTGAAAAACCTCCCAGATGCAAGGAATGCACCCAGAGGCAAGCTCCTGCAGCTGGCCACCCACAGGCCCCACACCCACTGATCCAATTCTCTGTCCCCCATTAATTGGGTGTCGGGTGCTGTTGGATTGTTAATTATTGGGTAAAACCCAGTGTTTTGCCCCCAAGTAGCCCAAGGTCTAGCTTGTTGGTTATTGTAACCACTGGGTTGGTTATTCACTTTTCTTTGCCTCTGAGCTCCATCTAGGGACGTATATTTAGTGGCACTGGTAGCTTAGGAAAATCTCTCATTTGGGTTAAGAAAACTAAAAGCAAGAATAATTTCCCTCATGGGGGAAGGAGAGGTTCTGGCCCAAAGGTGACCCCAGCTCTTTCCCTCTTTTCACCCACATAATCTTCTCCTCATCATGGGCAAGACAACCATATACTTCTCATCCCTGGAATCCTGGGCATGTGCCTTGACCTTCTCAGTCTTTCTTCAAGAGAAATGTTCCCAATTCACAAATGCAGCAAAACTGGTTCCCCAAGGACGTGGTCTGATGTTACTGAGAAACAAAAGTAAAAAATACTGAAAATGGGGGCTGGGCCTGTGGCTCAGCCATAGAGTGCTCACCTACCACGTGCAAGGTACTGGGTTCCTTCCTCAGCACCACAGAAAAATAAATGGATAGATTAAAGGTATTGGGTCCAACTCCAACTAGAAAATATATTTTAAAAAATAAATACTGAAAAGGCAATGTATCTAGCAATTAGGGAAATGCAAGTTAAAACTGCACTGAGATTCCCTTTCACTCAAGTCAAAATGGCATTTATCCAGAATACAGTAACAATCATGCTCACCCACATGAATGGGGTCCTAAGGGGAATAAGGTTTATTTTATGTTTGGATAATTTTACCAAAATGGACTCTATGGTCATGTATAACTAAGAAGAACCAATAAAATAGAAAAAAACATAAAACATACTAAACAGGACCATAGGACCAAATTGATAGAATCACACTCGGATGAGGCAATGTCTTTAGGTACATTACAGAATTTTCTAAATCACTCCCCCATTGGATGCTGCCAAAGGTGTTGGAGTCTGAAGGGAAGGTGGAGGTTCAGGGTGCTGCATGGAGAACAAAGGACCCCCCACTTTCATCTGCAGGAGCTGGGGTCCCAGGGGGCAGGTAACCTTGAGGCCTCTATGATTAATTAAGGCAGAGAGGAGCAGGGTGCATTCGAATCTATGGAGTTATTTACCAAATTAGGAAAACCTGGAATTGGCTTTCCTGGACTCCCAATCAAACCCAAATTGTTTTACATTAATAGACAGACCCTGGAGCCCCCCTTAACAAGAAGTCTTCTCTGTATTATGTGACTTTTTGCACCACTGAATTGGGGGGACAAGACCAGAGCTCGCTTTGGAAATACATTGGCTTTGTTTGCATCAAGACAAGCAGGTAGGGTCTGTCTTTTTCTTTTCTTTCTTGTTTTTTTTTTTTTTTTTTTCAAGTGCAGAGTATTCAGCTGATACTAAGAATGCACACCTGGGCAGGGGGTCTCTGGTTTTTGGAGGAGGCAGGATTCCATTGCCTGGGATCTAGGGGACTGGTGGGAACCAGGGAGAGCACCTAGGGTGGACTTGATCTGTGCAAGGCTGTTATCCTGTGGCCACCGCAGGCATTTCTCTCAAAAAGAAAGAAAGAAAAAAAAGTGTCACACGTCTGTCATTGCAGCGCATCTAGGGAGGCTGAGGCAGGAGGATGGCGAATTGAAAGCCAGCTTCAGCAAAAGCAAGGTGCTAAGCAACTCAGTGAGACCCTGTCTCTAAACTTCAAGCTAGGGCTGGGGAAGGGGCTCAGAGGTTGAGTCCTCTGAATTCAACCCCCAGTGGCCAGAGGGAGAGGGAGCCCGGGTGCAGCTGGGGTTTACCCAGGTCTGCGCTCTGGGGTCTCTTCTGTGCTGATCTCCTTATTCTGCTTCCAGCTCAATGTGGGCTCCAGATACAGATTCAACTCAGCTGGAGGAACATCAGCTCTCATACTGCCAACCCGGTGGGAACCTCCTCCAGGGGGCCTGCCAGCCTCCCCCTGCCCCCCCCTGAGCCTCCACCAGTGATGGCCATGATGCACTGGACAGTTCCCAGATGAACAGAGGACAAGTCAGCCTCTGGAAGACGCTCTGGGTGGTCTTATTATAGGAGGAGGCCCAGGTGGTGAAACTTTCAAGAAATGACTTCAATTTCATAACATCAAAACCCAACAAAACTTAGAATTCTGGTCACCCTAACGCTAACCCAATGCCCAGACCCCAAAAGGAAAGGAAAAAAAACTGCACTCAAACCCTGCCATTCTGGCCTCCTTCTTGCCTGAAGTGTATATCACCCGCTGTCACTCAAAAAGAAGGCTTGCTGGGCTCAGGCTGGGAGAGCGGAGACTGACTGACGCCCTGTCCAATCAGGAGCTCGTGTGCTGAGCGCTTTCCAATTCTGAGCGCAGCCAGCGAGCAGGGGGCGGGCCTCCGCGCTCGGGGTGGGATTTATTTCTCAGCGGTCAGTGCTTCTAGGATTCCTGCACTTGGACTCCAGGCTTCACTCTGTGCCAGGGATCCCACATGGGCCTGCCATGCAGGGACTGCAGCTCCCCAGGGCAGGCTTGGCTGCTGGGCACCAGGATTTGGTGAGTGTGCAGTGGCACCTGGTGCCTGGACAGGGAAGCTCCGGAGGCAGCCGGGGCAGGGAGACCATCAGGTGGGACCCACTATGGCAGGAACCCGAGTTGGCCAACCGACTCCGAGGGCTCTCTGCGTCCACAGGCCCGAGCCCATTGGGGACAGCGCCCCTAAGTCCCCATGGCCAGCCGGGTGGAGAGCGTTGACAGTGGCGGAGACCCCTCTAGCCTCCCCATCCCGTGGGGCAGCCTCAGCCCCTGCTCCAGTCCTAAGTGGCAGGTGAGCTTGGCTGCCTGGCGTCTTCCTGGGCTGTGGTGACTGACAGGTGGAACCAGAGAATAATCAACTCCAAGCCAGGGGATGGCGCACACTTGTCATCCCAGTGGCTGGGGGTAGGGGGATGATGCGGGAGGACTGCAAGGTCAAGGCCAGCATTGGCAAGTGGGTGAGGCACTTAGAGACTCAGGGAGAACCTGCCTCTAAATAAAATGCAAAATAGGGCTGGGGATGGGGCTCAGAGGTCAAGGGCCCCTGAGTTCAATGCCAGGTACCAAAAGAAAAAAAAATTCCAATCTCCAAACACCGTTTTCCTGCAGGAGGGCAGCTGCAGTGAACAGGGACCTCGCTTATTTCTGAGCTAGTTTTGTGGAGTTTGTTTTTTTGTTTTGTAGTTAACAGAAGGGTGCCTTACCACTCAGCCATGTCCCTGGTAGTTTTTAGTTTTTATTCTGACCGCGGGTCTAGCTACATTGCTGACATTGGCCTGGTTAGGGTTTGATAGATAATGACTTTTATGTTGCAATTAAGTATAGGATTTTCACATCCACGTGGGTTCGTGGGTGAACTTTATTGAGGTCGTATTCCTTGAAGGTAATTGTAACAGTACAGCTTCACAATGTACATGTTAGGTAATAACTTTTTTTCTCTTATAATTAAAAAGTTTCTTGGTTAAGTTTACAATTATTTAACTTTGTGGATGATTTTTAGGACTGGATGCTTCCATTAAGAGTAAAGCAATCTGGATTGTTTATTAGTGCATCAGAGTTATACATAATACCACATGCATATGGCACCCATGTAGAACTTACCCATGGTATTTTATACTATTTTTAAGCTGAATATCCCATGAGTATTAATGTATTATCCTGGTCATATGAACTGATTGCAGCAAGTCCCTGCGGCGGGGGTCTACCATGTGTCTTTAATAGCAAAACAGTTTCCACAAATAGTCAAGAAGCACTTAAACTCCTTGAGTTTATTAGAATTCTTTTGTTTCCTATCTTCATTGATACTATTACATTTTCTCTCTGGTAGGGTTTTATTTCACATTTCTGGGGTTTCTAAAGATGTTGGATTCTTTTTATTATCATGGAACACATGGGTATCTCCTGTACAAATTGGCAGCTCAAGTCTCCTCCCTGAATTTATTCTGTGGTGGATTTCAGAGTGTCATGACCGTGAGAATCACCAGTCTGTGGGCCCTTTTCCTACCCAAGGGGGCTGGGATCTGCATGGGTCTCAGGGTTTTCTTCCCCCCTGAGCTTTTCTTCCTTTTTGGGGGGCAGGGGGGCATAGTGTATTGAACAAAGAGGTCCTTTCCCACTGAGCTACATCCCTCCTACTTTTTATCATTTATCTTGAGACAGAGGCTGACACTGGCCTTGAACTTGGGCCTCAGCCTCTTGACTGGCTGGGATTACAGGTGTGTGCCCTTTTGCCTGGTTCCCCCTGAATGTTCTAAATGTAAGGGAAGCAAAATGTCAGATCCAGAACCCCTCTCCCAGATAAAACCTGTACACATGTATCAATGAATTCCTCAAATTCAAGTCCCCTGTCCCCATTTCCAGTAAAAATACGTGTGCACATGTGTGTGTGCATGTGTATTCTCTCTTTATTTCCCAGGCCAGACACTTTGTCATAATATCTTTGGGCTGAGTCTCCCCGCTGTGGACTGCATGTCCTAGGGGTTCTCATGCCCTCTGAGATTTTCCTGGTCCTGTTTTGGCTCTGCCTGACATGAGCATCCCACACCTGGCTCATCTGAGGTCTCTTGAGCATCTGGTAAATATCAGCCACCTGTTGACCTATGAGCAGGTGCATTTTGGGGAAGTAGTTTCTCAGGGGAGTAGGTGATTGCCTGCAGCTGGGAAGAGTCTCCTTATCCAGAAGCCACTTCAGATGTTCCCTCGTCCTGGCTCCTGTGGATCCTGGAACAGTGATGGGCATGCAGCCATTTATGAACACATTGGTTCAAGTTCCTTTGGAAATCCGTCCAGAGTGGTCATTACTCTGTTAGCTTTTAAAGAACTCCATGATATTATTAAAAATGGCTGAACTAAGCTTATATTCTAGCCCCGTGTGAGCGGGTCTTTCTCCATATTCATGTCATTGGAGGACTAGCTCCTTCACCTGTTTGGTAGGAGACTTTCCCACAGTTGGGCTCAGGCTGAAGAAGGTCTCCTACTTGGCTGGTGACTGAATTCCTGATGCAATTGGTTAGAACCCAGGCTGCCCATGCTCACTGCAAGAAGGTGGTGTGAGCCTATTCTAGAAAGAAACAGGGATCTGGGGTTTTGACCCCTTTTGCTTCACTCCTTGTGGGGATTGTAGCCCAGGGAAATACTTACACACCAATGTGAAGACCCTCCTTTCTGATCCAGGGAGATTTGCACATGCACAGTTGCCATTGCTCCCAAAGCTTGGTGGGTTAGGATGGAGTCCATGAATGGAGAAAAATGTTGGGACTCTGAGTGCCTGGACATACTCCTTCCAGAAAGAACTGCTCAGGCCTGGAGTTATTACTGAGATAGGGGGGAGGGGGCTCAGGCAGGGCTGCTAGATGGACTGCATTTGTCCTGTCTACCCTCAGGGACTAGCTAGAGAGGAGCTCAACTGCTAGCAACCACAGTTTGCAGATCATGCTGGAAAATCCCTTCTAGGGATAAACTGGGACCCTTGATCTCACTCCCCTTCTACCATGGTAAATTTTCAAACTGTTTGCTTTGGTCCCTTCTTCAATGAAAAGGAAATCATGGTGAAATTTTGATGGGGTGTTATCATAGATGAACCTGAGAAAAGAGGCCATCTTTATAAGGAGGAATTTTATCCTTCAGTCTCTTATGTGCTGATCTGTATTTGCATTTTTTTCAAATTCTGCAGGTGTCCTTTTAAAAATATGCTTATATGTGAAATGTGACATTTATGTGACATCGATATAAAGCTGACAAAGGTGTTTCATAGTATTTGTCAAACTGTATGCAATATGGCAAACAAAATGTGGCTGATGGCCAGAAATGGTTATTTCTGGATGGAATTTCCAGGGTGTCCTATGACTGAACTATATCCTCAGCCCTTTTTAAAATTTTACTTTAAAAAATTAAAAAATTTAAAATGATTTCTTAATTTAATTTTTTAAAATTACTATTGCCTACATTTTAAAAATTTAGGCAGGGTTTCACTCAGTTGCTAGGGTCAGCTTCACAATTGTGATCCCCTGCCTCAGTCTCTAGACCACTGGATATATGAGTTGTGTAGCACCACATGCATCCTATCTCACAATTTCTTTCTTTTAGATGTTTTTATGTCATTATTTTATTTATGTATGTATGTATATATATATATATATATATATATATATATAGTATTTATTATTTTTAAATACACAATAACAGTGGAATGCATTACACTCCTTATTAAACATATAGAGCACAATGTTTCATATCTCTGTGTATAAAGTATGTTCACATCAATTTATGCCATTATACATGTACTCATTTATTTCTGCATTACAATTCTTAATGCACATATATACCACAATTTTTCATCTCTTTGTATATAAGGTATGTTGACACCAAATTCAAGTCTTCATACATGTATTTCGAATAATGATGTTGACCATATCATTGTATAATGATAACCGTCACATTCTACCGTCCTTGCTAATCTCCTTCCCCCTCCATTTTCCTCCCACCCCTCTTCCCTATCTAGAATTAATCGAATCCTTCCATGATCTTCCTCCCTACACAACTGTGAGTCACCCCCATATATCAGAGAAAATTTTTGGCATTTGTTTTTTGGGGGATTGGCTAACTTCACTTAACATAATATTTTCCAACTCCATTTACTGGCAAATGCCATGTTTTTATTCTCTTTTAGTGCTGAGTAATATTCCATTGTGTATATGTGCCACATTTTTTTTTATCCATTCATCTACTGAAGGGCATCTAGGTTGGCTCCACAGTTTAGCTATTGGGTATTGTGCTGCTATAAACATTGATGTGGATGCGTCCCTGTAGTGTGCTGTTTTTAGGTCCTTTGGGTAAAGTCAAAGAATAGGAATAGCTGGGTCAAATGGTGGTTCCATTCCCAGATTTCCAAGGAAACTCCATACTGCTTTCCATATGGCTGCACCAATTTGCAGTCCCACCAGCAATTTATGAGTGTGCCTTTTCCCCCACATCCTCGCCACCATTGCTGTTGTTTGTCTTCATAATAGCTGCAATTCTGACTGGAGTGACATGATATCTTAGTTTTTATTTGCATTTCTCTGATTGCTAGAGATGATGAAAATTTTTTCATATATTTGTTTATTGATTGTATATCCTCTTCTGAGAAGTGTCTGTTTAGGTCCTTGGCCCATTTGTTGATTGAGTATTTGTTTTTTTGGTGTTAAGATTTTTGAGTTCTTTATATACCCCAGAGATTAGTGCTCTATTTGATGTGTGAGGAGTCAAGATTTGCTCACAGGATGTAGGCTCTCTAATATGTTTTTTTTAATAAAAAAACTTTTTAGTTTGAATTGCTTTCATGTGTTGATTCTTGGTTTTAACTCTTGTGCTAAAGGAGTCTTATTAAGGAAGTTGGGGCCTAATAACACATGATGAAGATTAGTGCCTATCTTTGATTCTGTTGGATGCACAGTCTCTGGCTTAATTTCTAGGTCCTTGATTCATTTTGAGTTAACTTTTGTGCATGGTGAGAGATAGGGGTTCAATTTCATTTTGTTGCATATGGATTTCCAGTTCTCCCAGAACCATTTGTTGAAGATGCTATCCTTTCTCCAGTGCGTGTTTTTTGCACCTTTGTCTAATATAAGGTAGTTGTAATTTTGTGGGTTGGTCTCTGTGTCCTCTGTTCTGTACCATTGGTCTACCAGCCTGTTTGGGTGCCAATACCATGCTGTTTTTTTTTTTACTCTTGCTCTTTAGTATAGTTTAAGGTCTGGTATAGCAATACTACCTGCTTCACTATTCCTGCTAAGGATTGCTTTGGCTCTTCTGAATCTCTTATTTTTCCAGATGAATTTCATAATTGCTTTTTCTATTTTCATGAGGAATGCCATTGGGATTTTGATCAGAATTGCATTAAATCTGTATAGTGCTTGGGGTAGTAAGGTCATTTTGATAATATTAGTTCTGCCTATGCAAGAGTAAGGTAGATCTTTCCATTTTTTAAGGTCTTTGATTTCTCTTTAGGGTTCTGTAGTTTTCATTGTATGGATCCTTCACCTCTTTTTTTGATTCCCAGGTATCTTTTTCTTGAGGATATTATGAATGGGGTAGTTTTCCTCATGTCCCTCTCAGAGGATTTGTCACTGATATAAAGAAATGCCTTTGATTTATGGGTGTTGATTTTATATTCTGCTACTTTGCTGAATTCTAGTTCTAGAAGTTCTCTCATGGAGTTTTTTGGGGTCTTGTAAGTACAGAATCATATCATCAGCAAATAGTGCTAGTATAAGTTCTTCTTTTCCTGTATTTATTCGTTCAATTTCTTTCATTTAATTGCTCTGGCCAGTTTTTTAAGAACTGTGTTAAATAGAAGTGGTGAGAGAGGGCATCCCTCTCTTGTTCAGATTTTAGAGGGAATGCCTTCAATTTTTCTCCAATTAGAATGATGTTGGCCTGGAGCTTAGATTAGAGAGCCTTTACAATGTTGAGGTAAGTTCCTGTTATCCCCAGTTTTTCCAGTGTTTTGAACATGAAGGGGTGCTGTATTTTGTCAAATGCTTTTCTGCATCTATGGAGATGACCATATGATTTTTATCTTTAAATCTACTGATGTGACGAATTACATTTATTGATTTCTCTATGTTGAACCAACCTTGCATCATGGGGATGAATCCCACTTGATCATGGTGCACAACCTTTTTGATATGTTTTTGTAATTGATTTGCCAGAATTTTATTCAGAATTTTTGCAGCTGTTTTTTAGAGATATTGGTCTGAAGTTTTCTTTCTTTGATGTGTCTTTGTCTGGTTTTAAAATCAAGGTGATTTTAGCCTCATAGAATGAGTTTGGAAGTGCTCCCTCGTTTTATATTTTACAAAATAATTTCATGAGTATTGGTGTTAGTTCCTCTTTAACGGTCTTGTATCCATTGAGTCATAGGCTTTTTTTTTTGTTTGTTTTGGTTTTGGTTTTGGTTGGTAAGCTTTTGGTGGTGTCTTCTATTTCATTGCTTTAAAATGACCAGTTTAACTTGTGTATGTCATCCTCACTCAGTTTGGTTAAATTATATGATTGTAGACATTTGTTGATGTCTTCAGTATTTTCTGTTTTATTGGAGTACAAATTTTCAAAATAATTTCTAATTATCTTCTGTATTTCTCTAGTGTTCATGGTGATATTTCCTTTCTCATCATGTAATTTGAGTTTTTCTCTTTCTCTACATTAGTATGGATAAGGGTTTATAAAGTGTATTTAGTTTTTTCAAAGATCCAACTTTTCATTTTGAAAATTTAAAAAAAATTAATGTATAAAATATATATGGCAGCACAATGTATTATAATTCTTACTACACATGTACAGCACAATTTTTCATATCTCTGTAAAGTAGGTTGACACCAATTCATGTCTTCATAAATGTATGATGGATAATGATGTCCATCATATTCCATCATCCTTGCTAATCCCCGCCCCCTCCCTTCCCATCCCTCTGACCGAAATATAATTCATCTATTCCTCCCATGCTCCCCCTCCCTACCCCAGTATAGTCAGCCTTCTTATATCAGATAAAACATTCAGCATTTGTTTTTTGGGGTTTGAATAACTTCATTTAGCATTATATTCTCCAATGCCATACATTTACCTGCAGATTCCATGATTTTATTCTGTTTTTTTGCTGAGTAATATTCCATTGTGTACAGATGCCACATTTTCTTCATCCATTCATCCACTGAAGGGCATCTAGGTTTTTCCACAGTTTGGCTATTGTGAATTGTGCTGCTAAAATTATTGTGGCTGTGTCCCTGTAGTGTGCTGTTTTTAAGTCCTTTGGGTATAGACCGGGGAGTGGGATAGTGCAGTCAAATGGCAGTTCAATTCCCAGTCACTTTGTCAATTTTTAATTGCTTCTTTTGTTTCAATTTCTTTGATTTTAGCTCTGATTTTAAATATATCTGTCCTTTATTGCTTTTGGTGTTGATTCATTTTTTCCTAGGGCTTTGAGATGTAATTTTAGGTCATTTATTTGACTTTTTCTTTTTTTAAGGAATGAACTCCATGCAATGAACTTTCCTCTTAGTAATGTCTTCATAGTGTCCTAGAGATTTTGACATGTTGTATCTGTATCCTCATTCACCTCTAAGAATTTTTAAATGTCCTCTTTTATGTTTTCTGCAACCTATTGTTCATTCACTAGCATATTATTTAGTCTCCAGGTGTTGGAGTAGCTTCTATTTTTATCATTGATTTCTAATTTCATTCCATTATGATCTGATGGAATGCAGGGTAGTGTCTTTACTTTTCTGTATTTGCTTGGAGTTGCTTTTTGGCATGACATATGGTATATTTTACAGAAAGATCCATTGCTGCTGAGAAGAAAGTGTCTTCACCTGTTAAAGGATGAAATAGTCTATGTATGTCAATTAAATCTAAGTTATTGATTGTATTATTTTGTTCTGTATTTTCTGTTTGGCTTTTGTTAGGAAGATCTATGCAGTGGTAAAAGAGGTGTGTGAAAGTCACCCAGAATTATGGTCTTGTGGTCTACTTGGCCCTTGAACTTGAGGAGTCTGTTTGAACATAGATGATCCATTGTTTGGGGCATAAATATTTATAATTGTTCTGTCTTGTTGGTGTATATTTCCCTTAAGCAGTATGAAAGGTCCTCCTTTATCCCTTCTGATTGACTTTCACTTGAAGTCCACATTATTTGATATAAGGATGGAAACCCCTGCTTGCTTCCACAGTCCATGTGAGTGGTATGTTTTTTAAAATATTTTTTGTAGATTGAAACAATACATTTATTTTATTTATTGATTTTTATGTGGTGCTGAGGATCAAACACAGGTCCTCACAGGTGCTAGGTGAGCACTCCACCACTGAGCCCCAGCCCCAGCCCAAGAGATATATTTTTTTCCAACCTGTCACCTTCAGTCTGTGGGTGTCTTTTCCTATGAGATGAGTCTCTTGGAGGCAGCATTTTGTTGGATCTTGTTTTTAAATCCAATCTGCCAGTCTTTTGATGGCTGAGTTTTGGAAATTAACATTCAGGGTTATTATGGAGACATGATTTGTATTCCTAGTTATTTTTGGTATTTAACTTTATTTGGTTTCTCTTTGATGGGTTTTTCCTTTAGAGTGATATTTCCCTTTTCTAATTTTCATTGTTTTTCATTTCCTCCTCATGGAATATTTTACTAAGGATGTGCTATAGTTCAGGCCTTCTAGTTGTAAATTCTTTTAACTTTTGTGTATCATGGAAGGTTTTTATTTTATCATAAAAATAGCATCTAAATTGAAATTCAATTGCTAATCAAAATTTAATATTGCTGGGTATGATTCTTGGTTGGCATCTGGTATATGTTGTTGTAGGATCTTGTAGCTTTCAGGTTCTCCATTGAGAAATCAGAGATCCTGATTTGTTTCCCCATATATAATCTGATTCCTTTCTCTTGTGGCTTTTAAAATACTCTGTTTCTCCTGTATGCTACGTGTTTTTCATTATGATGTGCATTGGTGTGGATCTGTTGTGATTTTGTTCATTTGTTGTCCTGTACTCTCCTTGTATTTGATTTTCCAATTCACTCTACATGTTTGGAAATTTTTATGATATTATTTCATTGAATAGATTTTCCATTTGTGTAGTTTGAACCTCTATGTCTTCCTCTATCCCAATAGTTGTTAAATTTGCTCTTTTCATGTTATCTCATAATTCTTGAATCTTCTGCTCATGGTTTGTTACCATCTTCACTGGGGTCAACTTTATTTTTTCAAGATTATATATTTTGCCTTGAATGTCAGAGGTTCAGTCTTCCAAGTGATCTATTCTGATGGAGATGCTTCCTATTGAGTTCTTAATTTGGTTTATTGTTTCCTTCATTTCAAGGATCTCTGGTTTTTTTTTCAGAATCTCTATCTCCTTATTGAAGGAAATTTTTGCTTTCTGTATTTGCTTATGTAGCTCTTTATCAAAATGATACCATGTTGCCTGTATTTGCTCTTATATCTTTCTTTAATTCACAGAAAATTATGTACCTCCTCTACTCCTTCTCTGTTATTTCTCCTGCTGTTCTGACCATGGATTATAATAATGCAGCATCTTTGTTTAGGGCACATTCTTGTTGGTTTTTCATGAATCTTCCCTTCCATCTCTCTGTTTTCAAGGTGTTACAATTTTTATCCTGTAGGCTTATAGTGTCCCCAATGGGTTCCAATAACTTTCTATTTTAAAAATTTATTAATCTTTTAAATACATGACAACAGTGGAATGCATTACAATCCTTATTACACACGGAGCACAATTTTTCATTCCTCTGTATATAAAGTATATTCATGCTAATTTATGCCATTCTACATGTACTCATTCCTTTCTGCATTACAACTCTTATCGAACACAATTTTCACATCTGTTTGTATATAAGGTATGTTGGCACCAAATTCAAATCTTCATACATGTGTTTTTGAATAATGATGTTGATCATATTCCACCATCCTTGCTAATCCCCTTCCCCCTCCATTTTCCTCTCTCCCCTCTTCCCTATCTAGAATTAATCTAATCCTCCCATGCTCTCCCTCCCTAACCCACTGTGAGTCACTCCACATATATCAGAGAAAATATTGGCATTTGTTTTATTGGGTATTGGCTAACTTCATTTAACATAATATTCTCCAACTCCATCCATTTACTAGCAAGCACAATGTTTTTATTCTCTTTTAGTGCTCAGTAATATTCCATTGGGTATATATATCCCATTTTCTTTATCCATTCATCCACTGAAGGGCATCTATGTTGGCTCCACAGTTTAGCTATTGTGCATTGTGCTGCTGTAAACACTGATGTGGCTGTGTCCCTGTAGTATGCTGTTTTTAATCCCTTTGGTGATAGACTGAGTAGTGGGATAGCTGGGTCAAACGGTGGTTCCATTCCCAGATTTCCAAGGAATCTCCATACTACTTTCCATATTTTCTGCACGAATTTGTATCCCCACCAGCAATGTATGATTGTGCCTTTTCTCCCACATCCTTGCCAGCGCTCATTGTTTATATGCATAATAGCTTCCATTCTGGCTGGAGTAAGATAAAATCTTAGTTTTTGATTTGCATTTCTCTAATTACTATGTTGAACTTTTCATGTATATTTGTTGCTCCGTTGTATATCATATTCTGAGAAGTGCTTGTTCAGTTCCTTGGTCCATGTATCGATTGAGTTATTTGTTTTTTTGTTTGTTTGTTTTTTTTTTTTTGTGTGTGTGTGTGTGTGTGTATGTGTGTCAAGATTGAGTTCTTCATATACCCTAGAGATGAGGGCTATATGTGATGTGTGAGTGGTAAGAGTTTGCTCCCAGGATGTTGGCTGTCTCTTCACCTCACTGGTTGTTTCTTTTTTCTCCAATATGTTTTTGGTACCTTTGTCTAGTATGAGATAACTATATTTATATGTGTTATTCTCTGTATTCTCTTTTCTATACAGTTGGTCTACTTGTCTATTTTGGTGCCAGTACCACGCTGTTTTTGTTACTATTCCTCTGAAGAATAGTTTAAGGTCTGGTATAGTGATGCCACCTGCCTTCCTCTTCTAAGGATTGCTTTGCCTCTTCTGGTTCTCTTTGTTTTTCCAGGATTAATTTTTATTTCTTTTTCTATTCCCATGAGGAATGCCATTGGGATATTGATTGGAGTTGTATTAAATCTGTATAGTGCTTTTGGTAGCATGGTAATTTTGACAATATTAATTCTACCTATTCAAGAAGAAGGTAGAAATTTCCATCTTCTAGGTCTTCTTTAATTCTTTTTATTTAGCATGTTGTAGTTTCCATTGTACAAGGCTTTTACCTCTTTTGTTAAATTAATTTAATCCCTTTCAATTCTCATTACCTTATTTTTTCCCTTCATTATTTTCCCCCATTATTCTCCTTCATCTATTTTATTAATCTTTTTATTCATATATGTTTGATGCTTTCTACATATACAGGAAGGTGGAATTCACAGTGGTATATTTTTATATACCCATGTTTTTTTTAATTCATTTGATATTCTCCTTTCCTGTCACTCCCATCCAGTCTCCTTATACTCTGCTAATCTTCTCTATATGTTTATGATATCTAATTCTCCTTTCCCTTTTTGTTTTGCTGTAGCTGTCGCATGTGAAAGAAAACATTTGACCCTTGATCAGTCTGATTAATTTCGCTTAGCATGATGTTATTAATTTCTGTTCATTTACTGACAAATGTCACAATTTACATCTTCTTTATCGCTGACTAAAAACATACTGTGTGTATCACATTTTATTTTTCAATTCATGTATTAACCGGCATGGGAACTGCTTTCATAATTTGGCTATGGTGAATTATAATGCTAGGAACAAAAATGTGGCTCTATCAAAATATAAAATTAATTACAATTACAGATAGCCAATATTCATGGCTACTCAGACATGCTTTTCTGATACAAATATAAGTCAGGCATAAGAAAACAATCCACTGTTGATCATTATATATAGGCAGTAGCATATTCAAATAAATGTTTCTCATTATGGAAGTAGTGTTACTTATTGGGCAAATATCACTTGCATTTTTTTGTTTGTTTTTTAATCGTTTTAAATATATTTATTATTATTTTTGCTGTGGTTTTGACATTTTCTTGTGCCCGTTACAAATACGTTTTTTCTTCTTGCAAAATATAAGTAAAATCTAATTTACCATTTTTAAGTTTATAATCTCATAGCTTATACAGTAGCCATAATGTTGCAAAACGATCACCAGAGTTTAAATTCTGATATTTTTATACATAAAAATATCAGGTCCTTCTAACACCCATTTACATTCTCCCAAAGAATTAATTTTTGCATCCCTTGTCATTTTTAATGTTTTCTCATTTTTAGATTTTGTGTAAGTTTTAATACTATTCTGTTCTACTGTTTAGATTTTGTGCAAATTTTAATACTGTTTTGTTCACTAGACAACATATTTTAGAAAGATAAAAGGCATAACAATTTGTTCCTTATGGCTTTGACTTTTAAGAGCGGACTGATACATGGGCTCATCCAGGGCAGGGCTGTCAGTGTAGATTCCCTAAGGGGGCAGTTTGTACATTTCAGCTACAGTTCTTGGAACCATGGTGATTGAACTGGAGGAATAATTTGGAGATTTTATGAACTCCAAAGTAAATAAGGCTGGGAACTAAGCAGAAACATAAGAAAAGTAAAAATAAAAGTTTAAACAAATATTATTCTTAAGATACACTAGGTTCATGATTGATTGTTTTAACTTAATGACATTAGAAATTAATGGGGATTGGTAAAAAAAAAATATTTCAAGTAGAACTTTTCAGACATTGAAGTTTCTACTACAGATAGGAGACACAGAAACCCAATGAATTCTGTGGTTTTCCAAGAAAATGACAGAGTAGATTTATGAAATATCTGTCAAATCTCACTATGTTATCAAGGCCTTAGTGGAAACTATTGCATTTGTTTTTGTGCTGCTGGTAATAAAACCCAAGGTCTTACACATGCTGAACAGTTTCTGCACCACTTAACTACAACCATAGCTCCATAAAATATTATTATGTAAATGTCTCTGTAGGTGAAAACCTTACAGGTTATTTTGTATTTATGCATAAATTACATATAATTAATGAAATATAATTCATAATGTCACATAATTATTCATTAATATGACTCATTATAATAAATGATTTTAAAGATATATGCTTAAACTATGTAACTCTGCAGTATTTTATATATCTATAATTATAAATCTATGTACATATACAGACATCTATAACAAAACAGATGTACATACACAAATCTTATCTCCATGGATCTGTATATGTTTATTATAGTTTCAGATTATATCATTATTATTATTGCTTCTTATAAGTTTCTAATACCATTATATGTGATAGTGCCCATTTTTAAATTGCTTGTTATCTCGCTCAGTATTTTAAAAATATATTTAGTTATCAATGGACCTTTATTTGTTATTAATTTATATGTGGTGCTGAAGATCAAACCCAGTGCCTCATACAAGGTAGAAAATTGCTCTAACACTGAGCCAAAACTGCATCTCTTTTGCCGAGTTTTAAGAGCTCAATGTATTTTCTTTTTATTCCAGACCTTCATCATACATATATTTGGCAAATATTTCATCCAGCTTCTTCTCATTCAGTTAATAGCATACTTCAAAATACAGAATGGTTTTCAACAGAGGAAAAGTTTATTAACTTTTTCATTTATAGATCTTGCTTCTGGCTTTGTTCATGTCAAGGACAAAGCCATATAGAATTTCTGCTATGTTGTCTGACACAAGCTACAAATTTAACATTTTCTTTCAGATGAATGATTTAATTTTTCAAAAGTTGTAAGTTCTGTGTCTAATTCATTTCTTTGCATACAGATGCCAGGGTGTTCATAATTCATTAAAAAGATTATATCATCTCCCGGGAAATCCTGCCATCTCTTGTGTGTTTTTTGAGTTTATTTCTAGGTTTTCAGTTCTATTCCACTAATCTGTTTGTATACTCTTTGCCACATATCTCACCTTTTGGGGTACTGTAAGTTCATAGTAAATCTCAGTGTCAGATATTTCAGTCCCATAAACTTATTCTACAGAATTGTTGACCATTCTGTATGCCTGCATTATCCATATAGCCTTTAGAAGCCATTTTTTTATATTTGTACAATAGGTTGTTACGATTTTATCATGGTTGTGTTTAATTCATTTACTAGAGTTGTATATAGCTGATATCTTAATATTGAATGCTTCTTTGTATGTTTGGTAGTTGTAGGGTCGCCCAATATACAGGAAGTAGATCAGCAGTGTAGATGACATTCTGGGACTTATAAGTGACATCAGAATTAGGTGAAAGACTGCAATTTTGAGTCCCGAAGTAGTGACACTTGTGCCAACTAGTGTCAAAAACAGTTGATTGATTGTATATCCTCTTCTGATAAGTGTCTGTTTGGGTCCTTGGCCAATTTATTGATTGGATTATTATTATTATTATTATTTTTTGGTGTTAAGACGTTTGAGTTCTTTATATACTCTAGATATTAGTGCTCTATCTGATGTATGAGGGGAAAAAATTGCTCCCATAAAGTAGGCTCTCTATTCTATTGAGTTTTTTTATAAAAATCTTTAGTTTCAATCCATCCCATATGTTGATACTTGGTTTTAATTCCTGTGCTATATGAGTGTTATTAAGGAAGTTGTAGCCTAATCCCACATGATGGAGATTAGGACCTACTCTTTCTTCTATTTGGAGAGTCTCTGGTTTAATTCCTAGATCCGTGATCCATTTTGAGTTAACCTTTATGCATGGTGAGAGAGAGGGATTCAATTTTATTTTGCTGCATATGGATTTACAGTTTTCCCAGCACCATTTGTTGAAGATGCTATCTTTTTTCCAGTGCATATTTTTAGCACCTTTGTCTAATATAATATAATTGTGGTTTTGTGGGTCTGTCTCTGTGTCCTCTATTCTGGGCATCCACTTAAGGGCATCTAGTTTGACTCCATAGTTTAGCTATTCTGAATTGTGCTGCTATAAACAATGACCTGGCTGTGTCCCTGTAGTGTGCTGTTTTTAAGTTTTTTGGTATAGTCTGAGAAGAGAAATAGTTGGGCCAAATGGTGGTTCCATTCCCAGATTTGCAAGGAATCTCCATACTGATTTCCAAATTGGCTGCACCAATTTGCAATCCCACCAGCAGTGTATGAGTGTGCCTTTCCCCCACATCCTTGGCAACACTTCCTGTTGTTTGTCTTCATAATAGCTGCCCTTCTGACTGGAGTGAGATGGTATCTTAGGGTGGTTTTAACTTGAATTTCTACCAGCCTGTTTTGATGCCAGTACCATGCTGTTTTTGTTGCTGTGGCTCTGCAGTATATTTTAAGGTCTGGTATAGCAATGCTGCCTGCATCCCTTTTCCTGCTAAGGATGGTTTCAGCTATTCTGGTTCTCTTATTTTTCCATACCAAGTTTATGATTGCTTTTTCTATTCCTATGAGGAATGCCATTGGGATTTTGATCAGAATTGCATTAAATCTGTAGAGTGCTTTTGGTAGTAGGGCCATTTTGATAATATTGGTTCTACCTATTCAAGATCAAGTTAAATCTTTCCATCTTCTAAGGTCTTTAATTTCTCTTTAGTGTCTCCTAGTTTTCATTGTATAGATCCTTCACCTCTTGTTGATTCCCAAGTTTCTTTTTATTATTTGAGGACATTGTGAATGGGGTAGTATTTCTCATTTCTCTCTCAGAGGATTTGTCACTGATATACACAAATGCCTTTGATTTGTGGGTGTTGATTTTATATCCTGCTACGTTGCTGAATTCTAGTTCTAGAAGTTTTCTAGTGGAGTTTTTTGAGTCTTCTAGGTACAGAATCATATTATCAGAAAATACTGCTAGTTTAAATTCTTCTTTTCCTATACATATTCTTTTAATTTCTTTCATCTGTCTAATTGCTCTGGCCAGTGTTTCAAGAACTATATTGAATAGAAGGGGTGAGAGAGGGCATCCCTGTATTTTTCTCCGATGTTAGAGGGAATGCCTTCAGTTTTTCCTCCATTTAGAATGATGTTGGCCTGAGACTTAGCATAGGTAGCCTATAAAATGTTGAGGTAAGTTCCTGTTATCCCTAGTTTTTGTAGTGTTTTGAACATGAAGGGGTGCTGTATTTTGTCAAATGCTTTTTCAGCATTTGTTGAGATGATCATAAGGTTCTTATCTTTAAATCTACTGATGTGATGAATTACATTTATTGATTTCTGTATGTTGAACCAACCTTGCATCCCTGGGATGAATCCCACTTGATCATGATGAACCATTTTTTGATATGTTTTTGTATTTGATTTGCCAGATTTTTATTCAGAATTTTTGCTTCTGCTTTTTAGAGGTATTGGTCTGAAGTACTTTTTGCAATTTTGTTCTTGACATATCATATTTCATACATTAGATTGAAGTGGGTTATGAACCCCCAATTTTACCCCAAATGCAGATTGCAGAATCACATCGGTTACACATCCACAATTTTACATAATGCCCTATTGGTAATTGTTGTACTCTGCTCCCTTTCCTATCCCCCACTATCCCCCCTCCCCTCCCCTCCCTTTTACTCTCTCTACCCCATCTACTGTAATCCATCTCCCTCCGTATTTATTTTCCCATTCCCCACCCAGCCTCTTATATGTAATTTTGTATAGCAATGAGGGTCTCCCTTCATTTCCATGCAATTTTCCTCATCTCTCCCTTTCCCTCCCATCTCATGACACTGATTAATGTTACTCTTTTCTTCCTACTCTTCCTCCCTGCTCTGTTCATATTTGCTCTCATTATATCAAAGAAGACATTTGGCACTTGTTTTTTAGGGATTGGCTAGCTTCACTAAGCATAATCTGCTCTAGTGCTGTCCATTTCCCTGCAAATTCTATGATTTTGTCATTTTTTATTGCTGCATAGTACTCCATTGTGTATAGATGCCACATTTTTTTATCCATTCATCTACTGAGGGGCATCTGGGTTGGTTCCACAGTCTAGCAATTGTGAATTGTGCTGCTATGAACATCGATGTGGCAGTATCCCTGTAGCATGCTCTTTTAAGGTCTTCGGGGAATAGTCCAAGAAGGGCAATAGCAGGGTCAAATGGTGGTTCCATTCCCATCTTTCCCAGGAATCTCCAAACTGCTTTCCAAATTGGCCGTACCAATTTGCAGTCCCACCAGCAATGTACAAGTGTACCCTTTTCTCCACAACCTCTCCAGCACTTGTTGTTTGACTTCATAGTGGCTGTCAATCTTACTGGAGTGAAATGGTATCTTAGGGTGGTTTTGATTTGCATTTCTCTGACTGCTAGAGATGGTGAGCATTTTTTCATGTACGTATTGATTGATTGTATATGCTCCTCTGAGAGGTGTCTGTTCAGGTCCTTGGCCCATTTGTTGATTGGGTTATTTGTTATCTTATTGTCTAATTTTTTGAGTTCTTTGTGTACTCTTGATATTAGGGCTCTATCTGAAGTGTGAGGAGTAAAGATTTGTTCCCAGGATGTAGGCTCCCTGTTTACCTCTCTTATTGTTTCTCTTGCTGAGAAAAAACTTTTAATTTTAATTAAGTCCCATTTGTTGATTCTTGTTGTTAACTCTTGTGCTATGGGTGTCCTATTAAGGAATTTGGAGCCCGACCCCACAATCTGTAGATCGGATCCAACTTTTTCTTCTATCAGACACAGAGTCTCTGGTTTGATATCAAGTTCCCTGATCCATTTTGAGTTAACTTTTGCGCATGGCGAGAGAAAGGGATTCAGTTTCATTTTGTTGCATATGGATTTCCAGTTTTCCCAACACCATTTGTTGAAGATGCTATCCTTCCTCCATTGCATGCTTTTAGCCCCTTTATCAAATATAAGATAGTTGTAACTTTGTGGATTAGTCTCTGTGTCCTCTATTCTATACCATTGGTCCACCCGCCTGTTTTGGTACCAGTACCATGCTGTTTTTGTCACTATTGCTCTGTAATATAGTTTGAAATCTGGTATCGCTATACCACCTGATTCACACTTCCTGTTTAGAATTGCTTTTGCTATTCTGGGTCTTGTATTTTTCCATATGAATTTCATGATTGCTTTGCCAATTTCTACAAGATATGCCGTTGGGATTTTGATTGGCATTGCATTAAACCTATAGAGAACTTTTGGTAATATCGCCATTTTGATGATGTTAGTTCTGCCTATCCATGAACAGGGTATGTTTTTCCATCTTCTAAGATCTTCATCGACTTCTCTCTTTAGGGATCTGTAGTTTTCATTATATAAATCTTTCACCTCTTTTGTTAGGTTAATTCCCAAGTATTTTATTTTTTTTTGAGGATATCGTGAATGGAGTGTTTTTCCTCATTTCCGTTTTGTCGCTGATATACAGAAATGCCTTTGATTTATGTGTGTTGATTTTTATATCCTGCCACTATGCTGAATTCATTTATTAGTTCTAGTAGTTTCTTTGTAGACCCTTTTGGGTCTTCTAGGTATAGAATCATGTCATCTGCAAATAGTGATAATTTAAGTTCTTCTTTTCCAATTTTTATGCCTTTAATTTCTTTCGTCTGTCTAATTGCTCTGGCCAGTGTTTCGAGAACTATATTAAATAGAAGTGGTGAGAGAGGGCATCCCTGTCTTGTTCCAGATTTTAGAGGGAATGCCTTCAACTTTTGTCCATTCAGAATGATGCTAGCCTGAGGCTTAGCATAGATAGCTTTTACAATGTCAAGGTAAGTTCCTGTTATCCCTAATTTTTCTAATGTTTTGAACATAAAGGGATGCTGTACTTTGTCAAATGCTTTCTCTGCATCTATCGAGATGATCATATGGTTCTTATCTTTAAGTCTATTGATGTGGTGAATAACATTTATTGATTTCCATATGTTGAACCATCCTTGCATCCCAGGGATGAATCCTACTTGGTCATGGTGCACAATTTTTTTGATGTGTTTTTGTATTCAATTCGCCAGAATTTTATTGAGGATTTTTGCATCTAGGTTCATTAGAGATATTGGTCTGTAGTTTTCTTTCTTTGAGGTGTCTTTGGTTTCGGAATCAGGGTGATGTTGGCCTCATAGAATGAATTTGGAAGAGCTCCCTCTTTTTCTATTTCCTGAAATAACTTGAAAAGTATTGGTTTTAATTCTTCTTTAAAGGTTTTGTAAAACTCCGCTGTATACCCATCCGGTCCTGGGCTTTTCTTGGTTGGTAGTCTTTTGATGGCTTCTTCAATTTCATCCATTGATATTGGTTTGTTCAAATTGTGTGTATCCTCCTGACTCAGTCTGGGAAAATCATATGACTTAAGAAATTTATCAATGTCTTCACTATCTTCTATTTTGTTGGAATATATGTTTTCAAAATAATTTCTTATTGTCTTCTGTATTTCTGTAGCATCTGTTGTGATATTGCCTTTTTCATCCTGTATGTTAGTAATTTGAGTTCTCTCTCTTCTTCTCTTCATTAGCATGGCTAAAGGTCTGTCGATCTTATTTATTTTTTTGAAAAACCAACTTTTCGTTTTGTTAATTTTTTCAATAGTTTCTTTTGTTTCAATTTCATTGATTTCCACTCTAATTTTAAATATTTCTAGCCTTCTGCTACATTTGCTGTTGTTTTGCTCTTCCTTTTCTAGGGCTTTGAGATGAAGTGTGAGCTCATTTATTTGTTGGTTTTTTTCTTTTTTTGAGGAATGACCACCAGGCGATGAATTTTCCTCTTAAAACTGCTTTCATTGTGTCCCATAGATTCTGATATGTTGTGTCTGTATTTTCATTTATCTCTAAGAATTTTTTAATTTCCTCCTTTATGTCTTCTGTAACCTATTGATCATTCAGTAACATATTGTTCATTTTCCATGTGGTGTAGGATTTTTCCTTCCTTCTTTTATCATTGATTTCCAATTTCATTCCATTATGATCAGATAAAATGCATGGTATTATCTCCACCCCTTTATATTTACTGAGGGTTGCCCTATGGCATAATATATGGTCTATTTTTGAGAAGGAATCGTGCTGCTGAGAAAAAAGTATATCCATTTGATGATGGTTGATATATTCTATATATGTCAGTTAAGTCTAGGATGTTGATTGTGATATTGAGTTCTATAGTTTCTTTATTCAATTTTTGTTTGGAGGATCTGTCCAATGGTGAGAGAGGTGTGTTGAAGTCACCCATAATTATTGTGTTGTGGTCTATTTGATTCTTGAACTTGAGGAGAATTTGTTTTATGAATGTCGCAGCACCATTGCTTGGTGCATAAATATTGATAATTGTTATGTCTTGTTGGTGAATGGTTCCTTTTAACAGTATATAATGCCCTTGTTTATCCCTTTTGATTAACTTAGTCTTGAAGTCGATTTTATTCGATATGAGGATGGCCACTCCTGCTTGCTTACGAGAACTGTTTGCGTGGTATATTTTTTCCCATCCTTTCACCTTCAGCCTGTGTATGTCTTTTCCAATCAGATGTGTCTCCTGGAGGCAGCATATTGTTGGATTTGTTTTTTTAATCCATGATACCAGCCTATGTCGCTTTATTGGAGAGTTTAGGCCATTAACATTCAGAGTTACTATTGATATATGGTTTGAACTTCCATCCATGTTTGATTGTTTATCCTTTTTTTTTAATATATTTAGTTTGTTTCTCCGTGATTATCTTTCCCCTCGCCCTCTGTCTTTACTGAGGCACTTCCCACTGATGGTTTTGGTTATTGTTTTTCATTTCTTCCTCGTGTAGTGTTTTGCTCAAAAAGCTTTGCAATGCAGGTTTTCTGGCTGCAAATTCTTTTAACCTTTGTTTATCATGAAAGATCTTTATTTCGTTGTCATACCTGAAGCTTAATTTTGCTGGATACAGAATTCTTGGTTGGCATCCATTGTCTTTCAGTGTTTGAAAACATTGTTCCATGACCTTCTTGCTTTCAGTGTCTGTGATGAAAAGTCCGTTGTTAACCTTATTGGTTTACCCCTAAATGTAATCTGTCTCCTTTCTCTTGTAGCTTTTAATATTTTCTCTTTGTTCTGTATATTGGATATCTTCATAACAATGTGTCTTGGCGTTGGTCTACTGTGATTTTGTGTGCTCGGTGTCCTGTATGCATCTTCAATTTGTATATCTGTTTCCTTTTTTATTTCTGGAAATTTTTCTGTAATTATTTCATTCAGCAGGTTTCTCATTCCCTTGGTGTAAATCTCTGTACCTTCTTCTATCCCGATGACTCGTAAGTTTGGTTTCTTCATGTTATCCCAAATCTCTTGGTTGTTTTTCTCGTGATTTTTTACCAGCCTTTCTGAGTTGGCTAGACTCTTTTCAAGATGGTATATTTTGTCTTCATTATCTGACGTTCTGGTTTCTACTTGTTCCACTCTGTTAGTGATACTCTCAATTGAGTTTTTAATCTGGTTTATCGTTTCCTTCATTTCTAGAATTATTGTTTGATTATTCTTTATAATCTCTATCTCCTGATAAAGATGCTTAACTTCTTCTTTTAGGTGTTTATATAACTCATTCTCAATGTGTTCTTTCGCTGCTTGAATTTGCTGTCTTGTATCCTCTTTGATGTTCCATTCCATCTGTCTAAGGTGTTCCTTGAGGTCTTTATATGACCATTTTTCTGATGACTCTAGGTCCTCCTGAATATTTAGGCTATACTGCATTGTTTGTACTCCTTTTCTTCCTTGTTTCTTGAAGCTGCTCATGTTGCTTCTTGTTCTGATTGACTGCTGAGTTACTGTTTATTCCTATAAATTTATTTGATGCTAGGGAGGAAAGGTATTAGAAGGGAAGGGAAGAAGTCACTAAGGAGAATGAGAGTAGGCAGGTAGAATTCAAAAAAGGGGGGTAAGAAAATGAACAGACAAAAGAAGAAAGAAATAGGAACGAAAAAAGAACAAAAATTTTAAAAAAATATTAATAATAATTTAAAAAAATTAAAATTAAGATTAGAAGAGAAAGAAGAAAAAAAGAGAAAAGGAAAAAAAAACAAGATAGAAAAATGAAGATGAAAGAAAAACCCCAATCAAGAAAAAAAAAAAAAACTAATAAATGCCGTCTTAGAGTTTGATTAACTTCTCTTCCACTAGGTGGCGCTCTGCCCACCAGGTCAAGTCTTTCCCGTCAGTATGCGGGAACCAATCACTGTGCAGCAGCTCCTCCCAGACTGGGCGAGTCTCCAAACCTGAGTGCCTAGGGCCTCCTCATGTGTCCAATCCCTTCCACTTTTCCTCTAGTCAGGCCCCTCTCACCACAGTACTGGCTACAGGCCAGGTCTGCTGCTCCCGGGAACCCTGTTTTCATGAACGACTGGGCTCACTCCTCCAGATTGCCATTCCCTCAGACCCTAATATTGTAGAGCTTGGTGCTGAGAATCCTCAGCGAATTTTACTTGCCATCCGGTAGCCACACCCCCGTAGCTGGTGCAAGAGACCTCAGCAGTCAGCCCTGGCCGAGCGGCAGTGCTGCACCACCTCTGACTCCCTCGGTCTGGCTGTAGCACTCACAGGAGAGCTGGGAGGGGCTCTTAAGTTTTCCCGGATGGGTGGAGAGGGAAAGCCAGGTGTCCACACACCTGTAGCAGCAGGCTTCAATGAAGTTATCTCCTGCGCTGCAGCCCTGCGACTCCAGCCCTCCGACTCCAGCCCTCTGCCACAGTGGTGTCCTCTGCAAACGGCGACAGTTCGCCTCCCCCTGCCGGGCGGGGGTACACTTTCTTTTCAGTGTTTGTCTGATTTTAGAATGAAGGAGATATTGGCCTTATAGAGTGAGTTTGGAAGTGCTCTCTCTTTTTATATTTCATGGAATAATTTGAGGAGTATTGGCGTTAGTTCTTCTTTGAAGGTCTTGTATCCATTGAGTCCTGGGATTTATTTATTTATTTATTTTTGGTTGGTAGGCTTTGATGGTGTCTTCTATTTCATTGCTTGAAAATGATCTGTTTAACTTACTCAGTTTGTGTAAGTCACATGATTCTAGACATTTGTTGATGACTTCAATATTTTCTGTTTTATTGCAGTACAAATTTTCAAAATAATTTCTAATTATCTTCTGTATTTCTCTAGTGTTCATGGTGATATTTCCTTTTTCATAATGGATTTTAGTAATTGGAGTATTCCTGTCCTTCTTTACAGTAGCATGGATAAGGTTTTATCAAATGTATTTGATTTTCAAAGAGCCAACATTTCATTTTGAAAATTTTTTAAAAAATTAAAAATATATGGCAGCAGAATATATTACAATTCTTATTACACATACAGCACAATTTTTCATATCTCTGTATATAAAGTAGGTTGACATCAATTTGTGTGTTCATATGTGTACTTTGGATAAAGATGTCTATTGTATTCCACCATCCTTCCTAATCCCTTTCCCCTCCCTATTCCTCCCACCACACTGCCCTAAATAGAATTCATCTATTCCTCCCATGCTCCCCCTCCCTACCCCACTATGAATCAACCTCCTTATATCAGAGAAAACATTCAGCATTTGTTATTTTGGGTTTGGCTAATTTCACTTAGCATTATCTTCTCCAATGCCATCCATTTAACTGCAAATGCCATGATTTTATTTTCTTTTATTGCTGAGTAATATTCTATTGTGTCAAATGCCAGGTTTTCTTTATCCATTCATCCACTGAAGGACATCTATGTTGGCTCCATAGTTCAACTCTTGTGAATTGTGCTGCTAAAAACATTGTGACTATGTACTGTAGTATGCTGTTTTTAAGTGCTTTTGGGTATAGACCAGGGAGTGGGATAGCTGGGTCAAATGGTGGTTCCATTCCCCGTCACTCTGTCAATTTTTATTTGCTTCTTTTGTTCCAACTTCATTGATCTCAGCTCTGATTTTAATTATTTTCTGTCCTTTACTGCTTTTGGTGTTGATTAATTGTTTTTCCTAGGGCTTTGAGATGTAATTTTAGGTCATTTATGGACTTTCTCTTTTTTTAAGGAATGAACTCCATGTAATGAACTTTCCTCTTAGTAATGCCTTCATAGTGTCCCAGATATTTTGATATGTTGTATCTGTGTCCTCATTCAACTCTAATAATTTTTAAATCTCCTCTTTGATGTTTTCTGCAACCCATTGTTCATTCACTAGCATATTATTTAGTCTCCAGGTATAGGAGTAGCTTCTATTTTTATCATTGATTTCTAATGTCATTCCATTATGATCTGATAGAATGAAGGATAGAATATTTACTTTTCTGTATTGCTTAGAGTTCCTTTTTGGCATGACATATGGTCTGTTTTAGAGAAAGATCCATTTGCTGCTGAGAAGAAAGTGTCTTCGCCTGTTGAAGGATGAAATAGTCTATGTATGTCAGTTAAATCTAAGTTGTTGATTGCATTATTGAGTTCTATAATTTCTTTCTGGAAGATCAATCCAGTGGTAAAAGAAGATCAATCCAGTGGTAAAAGAGGTGTGTTAAAGTCACCCAGAATTATTGTCTTGTGGTCTACTTGGCCCTTAAACTTGAGAAAAGTCTGTTTGAACATAGATGCTCAATTGTTTTGGGGGTGTGTATATTTATAATTGTTCTGTCTTGTTGGTGTATGGTTCCTTTAAGCAGTATGTAGTGTCCTTCTTTATCCCTTTTGATTAACTTTCACTTGAGTCTACATTATTTGATATAAGAATGGAAACCCCTGCTTGCCTCCACAGTATATGTGAGTGGTAGGTTTTTTTAATATTTATTTTTTGTATATGGACACAATACCTTTACTATTTAGTTTTATGTGGTGCTGAGGATCGAATACAGGGTCCCACATGTGCTAGGCTAGTGCTCTACCACTGAGCCCCAGCCCCAGCCTGAGCAATATATTTTTTTTCAACCTGTCACCTTTAGTCTCTGGGTATCTTTTCCTATGAGATGAGTCTCTTGGAAGCAGCATATTGCTGGTCTTTTTTTAATCCAATCTACCTGTTTTTTGATTGCTGAGTTGGAACTAAACTTTCAGGGTTATTATTATTTTTTAACCCCCTCAGGATTGTTATTGAGACAAGATTTGTATTCCCAGTTATTTTTGTTTATTTTTGGTATTTAACTAAGTCAGTTTCTTTTTGATAGGTTTTTCCTTTAGAGTGATACTACCCTTTTCTGATTTTTTATTGTTGTTCATTTCCTCCTCATGGGATATTTTGCTAAGGATGTTCTGTAGTGCAGGTTTCTGGTTGTAAATTCTTTTAAATTGGTGTATGATGGATGGTTTTTATTTTCTCAAAAAATAACATCTGAATTGAAATCTAATTGCTAATAAAAATTTAATTTTGCTGCGTATGATTCTTGGATGGCATCCATTTCTTTCAGAGCTTGGTTTATATTGTTGCAGGATCTTGTAGATTTCAGGGTCTCAGTTCAGAAGTCAGAGATCCTGATTGTTTTTCCCCATATGTAATTTGATTCCTTTCTCTTGTGGCTTTTGAAATGCTCTGCTACTCCTGTATGCTAGGTATTTTCATTATGATGTGTGTTGGTGTGGACCTGTAGTGATCTTGTTCATTTGTTGTCCTATTTGATCCTTGTATTTGATTTCCCAATTCACTCTACGTGTTTGGAAATTTTTCTGGTATTATTTCACTGAATAGATTGTCCATTTCTGTAGTTTAGACCTCTATGCTTTCATCTATCCCAATAGTTGTTAAATTTGGTCTTTTCATATTATCTCACAATTTTTGAATCTTCTGCTCATGGTTTCTTACCATCTTCACTGGGGTCAACTTTATTTTTTCAAGATTATATATTTTGCCTTCAATGTCAGAGGTTCTGTCTTCCAAGTGATCTATTCTGTTGGAGATGCTGCCTATTGAGTTCTTAATTTGGTTTACTGTTTCCTTCATTTCAAGGATCTCTGTTTTTTTTTTTTCTTTTTTTCAAAATCTCTATCTCCTTATTGAAGGAATCTTTTGCTTTCTGTATTTGCTTATGTAGCTCTTTATCAAAACGATCCTTTGCTGCCTGTATTTGCTCTCATATCATACTGTAATTCACAAAAATATTATGTATCTTCTCCCATTTATCCTGCTATTCTGACCATGGATTCTAATAATGTTGCTTCTTTGTTTGGGGCAAATTCTTTCTTGGTTTTTCATGTTGTTCATGCATCTTCCCTTCCAGCTCTGTGTTTTTAAGATATATAGCCATGTAGGCTTAGAGTTTCCCCAATGGGTTTCAGTACCTTTCTTTTAAAAAAATTATTTATTTTTTAAAATATAGAACAACAGTGGAATGCATTACAATTCTTATTACACACATACAGCACAATTTTTCGTATCTCTGTACAGAAAGTATATTCATGCTAATTTATGCCATTATATATATACTCATTTCTTTCTGCAATACAACTCTTAATACATATATATCACAATTTTTCATATCTCTGGTTGTATATAAGGTATGTTGGCACCAATTTGTTTCTTCATACATGTACTTTGGATAATGGTGTCATCACATTCCACAATCACTGCTAACACTGCTAATCCCCTACCTCTTCCCCTCCCCTCCAACCCCTCTGCCCTATGTAGAATTCATCTGTTCCTCCCATGCTCTCCCTCCCTATCCCACAATACTCAGCGTCCTTATATCAGAGAAACCATTCAACATTTATTTTTTGGGTTTGCCTAACTTCATTTCTCCAATACCATCCATTTACATGCAATTGCCATGATTTTATTATTGCTGAGTAAAATTGCATTGTGTATATATGCCCCATATTTTTATCCACTCATCCACTGAAGGGCATCTGGGTTGGCTCCACAGTTTGCTATTCTGCATTGTGCTGCCATAAACACTGACATGGCTGTGACCCTGTAGTATGCTGTTTTCAAGTCCTTTGAGAATAGTCCGAGAAGAGGAATAGCTGGGTCAAATGGTGTTTTCATTCCCAGATTTCGAAGGAATCTCTATACAGTTTTCCATGTTGTTTGCACCAATTTGCAGTCCCACTAGCAGTGTATGAGTGTGCCTTTTCCCCCACAACCTTGCCAACACTTGTTGTTTGCCTTTATGGTAGCTGTCATTCTGACTGGCGTGAGATGATATCTTAGAGTGGTTTTTATTTGCATTTCTCTAATTGCAAGAGATGATGAACTTTTTTAAAAAATTTGTTGATTGATACTACATCATTTTCTGAAAAGTATGTGTTCAGGTCCTTGGCCAATTTTTTGATTGGATTATTTGGGTTTTTTTCGTGCTTAGCATTTTGAGTTCTTTATATACTAGATATTCTCTATCTGATGTGTGAGGGGTAAAAATCTACTCCCAGGGTGTAAGCTCTCGGTTCACCTCAGATTTTTTTTCTGAGAAGAAACTTTTTAGTTTGAATCCATCCCATTTGTTGATTCTTGGTTTTAATTCTTGTGCTATAGGCATCTTATTAAGGAAGTTGGGGCGGCCTAGCCCCATGTGATGAAGATTATGGCGTACTTTTTCATCTATTAGATGCAGAGTCTCTGGTTAAAATCCTAGGTCCTTGATCCAATTTGAATTGAGTTTTGTGCATGGTGAGAGATAGGGTTTTCATTTTATTTTTTGAAAATGTATTTCCAGTTTTCCCAGCACCGTTTGTTGAAGAGGCTATCTTTTCTCCAATCCATGTTCTTGGCACCTTTGTCTAATGTAAGATAATTGTAATTTTGTGAGTTAGTCTGTGTGTCCTCTATTCTGAACCATTGGTCTACTGGCCTGTTTTAGTGCCAATACCATGCTGTTTTTGTTACTATTGCTCTGTAGTATAGTTTAAGGTCTGGTATAGTCATACCACCTTCTTTGCTCTTCCTGCTTATAATTGCTTTAGCTATTCTGGGATTCTTATTTTTCCAGATGAATTTCATTATTGCTTTTTCTATTTCTATGAGAAATGTCATTGGGATTTTGAACAGAATTGCATTAAATCAGTATAGTGCTCTTGGTTCTATGGTAGTGTTGATAATATTAATTCTGCCTATGCAAGAGTAAGATAGATCTTTCCATCTTCTAAGGTCTTCTTTCATTTCTTTCTTTAGGGTTCTGTAGGTTTCCTTGTACAGATCTTTCACCTCTTTTGTTAAGTTGATTCCCAAATATCTTATGTTTTCTTTTTTTGAAGTTACTGAAAATGGGGTAGATTTTCTTATTTCCTTCTTGAGGCTTTGTCACTGAAGTACAGAAATGCCTTTTTTTAATGTGTGTTTATTTTATATCCTGCTGCTTTGCTGAATTCATTTTTAGTTCTAGAAGTTTTCTGGTGGTACTTTTGGGGTCTTCTAGGTATACAATCGTATTTTCATCAAATAGTGCTAATTTAAGTTCTTTTCCTGTAGTTATTTTTTTAAATTCTTTCATCTGTCTAATTGCTCTGGCCAGTGTTTCAAGAAATATGTTGAATAGAAATGGTGAGAGAGAGCACCCCCTGTCTTGTTCCAGTTTTTTGAGGGAATGCCTTTAGTTTTTCTCCCTTTAGAATGATGTTGGCCTTAGGCTTAATGTAGAGAACTAATATGATGTTGAGGTATGTTCCTGTTGTCTTAAGTTTTTCTAATTTTTTGAACATAAAAGGGTGCTGTATTTTGTCAAATGTTTTTTTTTTCTGTGTCTCTCGAGATGATAATATGATTCTTATTTTTAATTCTATTGATGTGATGAATTACCTTTTTTGACTTACATATGTTGAACCAACCCTGTATTCCTGGACAAACCCCACTTGATCTTGGTGCACGACCTTTTTATATGTTTTTGTATTTAATTTGCCAGAACTTTATTCAAATTTTTTGCATCTATGTTCATTAGAGATATTGGCCTGAAGTTTCCTTTCTTTCATTTGTCCCTGCCTGGTTTGGGGATCAGGGTGATATTGGCCTCATTGAATGAGTTTGGAGTGCTCCTTCTTTCTCTATTTTCTGAAATAAATTTAAGAATATTGGTATTTTGAATTTCTTCTTTAAAGGTCTTGTTTAACTCAGCAGTGTATCTATCTGGGCCTGGGCTTTTCTTGGTTGATAAGCTTCTGATGGCATCTTGTATTTCATCATTTAATATTGGTCTGTTTGAATTGTGTATGTTTCCTGATTCAATCTGGGCATATCATATGACTTAAGAAATTTGTTGATGCCTTCAATGTCTTCTATTTTATTGGGGCTTACATTTTCAATATAATTTCTAAATATCCTCTCTATTTCTGTAGTGTCTGTTGGGATATTGCCTTTTTCATCATGTATGCTGGTAATTTGAATTTTCTCTCTCCTTCTTTTCATTAGCATAGCTAGGGATCTGTCAGAGAACCAACTTTTTGTCAAGGTTTAATTGTTTCTTTTAATTCAACTTCAGTTCTAATTTCAATTATTTCTTGCCTTCTACTGCTTTTGCTGTTGATTTGTTCTTCTAGGGCTTTGAGATGAAGTATGAGATCAATTATTGACTTTTTATTATTTTAAGGAATGAACTCCATGCAATGAAGTTTCCTCCTAGTACTGCTTTCATAGTCTCCAAGATATTTTGATACGTTGTGTCTATGTTCTTGTTTACCTCTAAGAATTTTTTGATCTCCTCCTTGAAGTCTTCTGTAACCCATTGTTCATTCTATTGTACCAAATTTATTCACTCATTTAACTGCTTATAGAACTTGAAATAATTCAAGTTTGTCTTTTCACGAGGTGGAAGTGTCACTTTACATGTCTCCAAACATTAATATTTTATGAATATTTTACACATTGAGAATGTGTCATGGATGATACTTGAAACTAATTGCATTGGGGAGTTCAATCTATCTCATGGATAGAAAGCAGAGAGAATAGGAACCAGACTGTTTTCAAAAGGTTTTTTACCAGTCTTTTTGTCTCCCTTGTGCACAATCTCCTTATGAGAATATCTTTGACAACTCTGATTTGCATCTGGAATTTCTGCCAAATTTCACATTAACTGATGGCAGAAAAGTTAGGAGTTGGGCTTTTATTCAGTGCTTGGTTTATGGTATATATCCTTCACTTCACTCTGATATGGAATGTATATACTGTTTTTAGACTTATGTATTTTCCTCTGAATTAGATAATGCAAAGTATCTTATTCCATAATTAAAATCACTCTCCTACATGACAGTCAGTTCTACTAACTCTTAATTCATATTAAAAACTGAATAATGGTTTGGTCCATGTTCTATTGATCTAAGAATTTTTATTTCAGGAGCCATTGACATTTGGGGATGTGGCTATTGATTTCTCTAAGGAGGAATGGGAATGCCTGGATCCTGCTCAGCAGAATTTATATAGAGAAGTGATGTTGGAGACCTACAGCAACCTAGTCTTTGTCGGTGAGCATAACTTTCCTTCAAAATTCCTAATTATCATTATTTAGTTTTCTTCCCTTGAAGTATATCTTTTGGGAACTTCTCCACAAGAATGTGTTGCAGATTTATGCTTTCAATAAAGAAGATTTGTAGTTCTTGGTGCTGACAAGACAATGTTAATGATGTTTATTTTCATCCTTAATGTTTTCCTTTGCTGGCATGATATATATCTTTCACTTGACATATGGTTGACTTAGAGGAATGCAGTGATGTCAAATCCTGTGGCCTACATATAGTAGAGGACATAGTTGAGGTAGAGGAGGAAGTCTATATTCAAAAATGTTCATTGAGAAATTATCCAGCAGAAAACATTTTTTAGAAGCTTTGAATTTTTTCTCTTGTTATCATAGAAAAACTTGTCCTGTGTTTTGTGCTTTAAAATTATGTAGTATCCTGCTTTTCCTCCAGTAATATTTCCATACATTCAAATTAACAACAAAACACTCCCCTTGCCTTGTGAGTGTCAATATTATTTGTCAGCTCTTCCGTAATTTTAAAAATATTTTTAGTTGTTAATGAATTTCCCATTTATCCGTATATGGTACTGAGAATTGAACCCAGGGCCTCACATATGCTAGACAAGCTCTTTAACACTACTCTACAACTCCTGCCCTTCTTCCATTATTTGTAGGAAAGATTTGCACATTTCTTAAGACCTCTAGGTCCACCCATTGTAATACATTACTATCATAAGTCAGTGTCTCTAATCTTATTTGTATATATTTTTTCACTAAAATTTCCTTATCACAGTTCTTTATGATATGTGTAATGGATTTTCTGTGAAATTATCTTCCATGGAATGAATGTCAAGTTGGACAAAGACTGCTGTTTTGAGAGATGGTGTAAGTTTTATTTGAGTTAGAGGATTTGTAAAATAATACATCGATGGATATTTACAATTTGGTTGTTTTTTTCTCTTTTTTAATTGTGTACAGTAGGTTCCATGTTATAGACTGGGTTTCCTCATATCAGTTAATTGCTTCCCAAACTAAGATATGTATGATTCTTGTTTGTATTGCCAAAATATTATATGTGCTTTTGCTTTTATAAATATTAAGCCTCTTTTGTCTATGACTTTTGTATTTTATCTTGATTGGCTTTTCATTCTGCCCATGTATGTAGAAATTGAAGTTTTCTATGTGTAATTGTATTGGGGATTGATGGCTGTGATACTCTCATGCTGAACTACACCCCGAGCTCCTTTTCACTCATATTTGGAGAGAGGTTCTCACTAAGTTATTGAGGATGTCCTGAAATTGCAATTCGCCTGCCTCAGACTTCCTTGTAGTTGATATTATATGCATGCTCATCATTTGTATATTGATGAGCTTGTTCTTATTTCAAGGATAAAGACCACATTATTTTAAATGTAGCTTTGAGAAATGTTGCAATTCTCTTTATCTATTAATTTTCAGTGTAATCAAAACCACAAAGTAAAACTTACTGTCTCCAAAATTGTAAATATACAGTTCAGTAACATTAATTCAAATTGTTATGCAATATATCTCTACAAAGTTTACATCTCAAAAAAAAAAAAAAAAACCAACAATGCCTCGGAAGCAAGGGCTCATTTCTGTCTCTCATCACAAAACTATTCCCTTTTCTTCAGAAGCTTCTTTTTTAGTTTAGAGATGTCATGTTCGTAGAATTCTGCAGTATTCTTTCTGTGACATTTCAGTTAACCTAGTGTACATACATTTTGTAAAATATATAATTAGAATAAATTCTTTGACTTCAAAGTTCTGTAGTTTTATATTCCAATATGGCTCATCGTTCTTTTCAAGGGATATTTGGTTTGCATCCCCCATGATGTCTCTGTTGAATAACAATGTAACAACACTGGTGTGCAATGTTATTAATTTGCTATTGATGTGAGGGCTTATTGCTACACTCACTAATAACTCCATCTACTGACTCCATGTTTGCATTTACCATTAAATGCTATAACTTTTAGTATATTTTTTTTTAGCAGGGAATTAATCTTATTTGTATTTTGGGGGATATTCATACAATTTAAAGGATACATTTATCTGCAAAAAAATTTTTAACAATGGGAGGTTAATGAATATTACCTGGAGCTTCTAGTTAACTTTAAGTAGTATAAACATCTTTAAATTTAATCTTTCAGTTTTGAACAACAGCATGCCCAAGAGTGTTCAATCAACTGACACATATTTAGGGATTTTTGAAAATCCCTACCACTTTTGACTTCAAATATTTATTCCATGTTGGTTACAAAATAACTATCACTTAAACATTTATTAACCTTTGTTTTAATATATAAAATTGATCTAACCAGCATAATATCCCACTTGTGATTAAGAGCAGGGATTCTATAAGTCTGAAAATATTTTGAAACTATTGTAAAGTCTTATGCTTTGCAATTACCGACGTGATTCTGCAATCTGCATTTGGGGTAAAATTGGGGGTTCATAACCCACTTCAATCTAATGTATGAAATATGATATGTCAAGAGCTTTGTAATGTTGTGAACAACCAAAAAAATTAAAAAAAAGAGAGAGGAGGAGACTGACACTGACCAGAGAGTGGCAGCCCATCGAGGTCAGGGGGAAGTAACCAAGAACACACACTGTTGAGAGCCACAGCCGAAGAGGCCCCAGCAAACGTCCAGCTGCCAGCTGATGATTGGCTCCCAGCGGCCCCAGCAAACTTCTAGCTGCCAACTGATTGGCTCCTCTGCAGTGATGCTCATTGGGCTGTTTCCCCGCCCTTTCAGACCACGGAACTGCTCATTGGGGGACTTCTTTTTGGCTCTGCCCATGCGACCCAGCCAATCGGCAAGAGCCGGAGGAGTGGGGGAGGTGGAGAGGCTTGTGGGAAGGTGGTGGCAGTTGGGCTCTGAAGGTTTTCCTGAGGATCTGTGTGGTGCGGTGTGTGTGTTCTAAAAATAAAGTTCTTTTTCTTTTGAAAAAAAAAGAGCAGGGATTCTATGTCTATAGTAGTTTCAAAATATTTTCAAAGTCTTATGCTTTGCAATTACCATTTTGCTTCACTGTATTTCCCTTTTCAGTAAGTGGGGATTGATGTCTCTTAGTATCACAGTGATTCTTTGTTTTCATTCAACCCTCTCAGTGTTTTCTTTGTGTGTTTGGGAAGTATGAAGTATGTAGCGAATGTATTTACTCTTAATTCAGAACCTAGGGAAAGGGTCCTTTTATCTCTTTTGCCTCTTTTCAAAGTTTTTTTTTTTTTAATATAAAGTGTCTTCTATGTCCTATAACTGTCTTAAACTATGTTTTGTGTACTATAATTTAGACAGGCCAGGTTTTGTTCGATCACTTTTGTATGTGTCATTATTATATCCTTTTGCTTTCAGTATGTGTGTGTTCTTAGATTTAGAGTATCCTGTAGACTACCTACAGTTGCAATATTTAGAGTTAATTCAGATATCCAAGTTCTGTTTTGATCAGAATTTTGTAATCTTGTAGTTGCCAACAAAAAACTCTAAAAATGAAGAATCTCCTACTCATACTTTGTATGAGTATCAACTTGACTTCACTTTATTAAAAAACTGAATGTATTTATGTGTCCTTTTAAAATTATATTATTGTTATTACAGGTATATATGCCTATTGACAGTATTGTTGTTATGCTTTTTTCTTTCAAATTATATTGCAAAATTACATGGTTGGAGGCCTGTCATTACAATAAAATAGAATTGTTTTTGCCAAGAAATGTTTAAAATTTCATATGACTTATGATGTTGTGCACTTACATTTTATTATGAAGGATCACCTTTAGTACTTTTTGGAGAAAAGATCCAGTGTTGATGAATAGTGTGTGTATTTTTATATGTTTAAAGTCATCATTTTCCTTCTCTTTTCAAAGTTAGTAGCTGTGAATATAATGTCTTGGTTGATAATTTTATTCTTTCATCCCTTGAATATAGATAGACTCAAATTACTTCCTGTGTTGTGAAGATTTGACTAAGGATTTCACAATTATATAGTTACACATTTCTAGGTGACCCATCTTTTTCTCTTGGATGCTCTCAGTATTCTGAGTTTTTAAACTTGGATTGAAACCTACTTTGAGTCTTTACAACTTGGAGAAAACTGAGCTGCTTGGATGTTTCATTTTTCCTATTTTCTGAGATGTGTTTATTAGTACTGGAAAGAGAACTTAAGGGCGATTTAGCACTTTGCATTTTTTACTTTGTCTGGCCTTCAAATTTTGATCCTCTAGCTCAATCTCCTATGTTGCTATGTACAACCACTCCTGACTCAGACGTTTTCTAAAGAAAGTCTTTACACATACACTTTCTGCTTATTACTATTAACAAATCTTGACTAATTTTTATTCTGGTTTTTGTGTGTTGGTTTAGTTCAGTAAACTTCTTTTAAATGATAATTGACTATTCCCTTTGAGTAATTCATAACTTTCCTTACAGTTGATTTAGCCATGTTTTTTTTTTCTGTTGGTAAGCAGGAAGCCCTTTTTGAACAGTCCCCAAATATTCACATGTTTCATATTTTTATATTTTAATGAAACAGAAGAAAGTTGGTAGATTTAAAAATATATTCTGAAGGAGGAAAATCTTTGTGTAACACAATGTATTTTTCTCTACTATATTACTCTCCATAGTAATGTACTCATCTTGGATACTGTGAACACAAAGAGGATTAGGAAAATTTTCAAAGTAATTTTCTGTGTGTATTTTTATTTGATTTATATATTTCTACAGTAATGATAGACTTGGATTTAAAAATCCACTCCCCTGTTGATGTTATTTTTTGCTGTAATTTCTTAGGTTTTCAAAATATACTCAGCCCAGTACAGTAAGTAAACATGTTTGTTATTTTTATTTATTACAGCCATGACTTCTCATCATCCTCAAGAAATTTTACCAGAGCAGGGAATAAAAGAGAGAGAAGGAAGATATGGAAAGTGTGACTTTGACTATTTACAACCAAGAAAACAATGGGAAAATATAGGTGAGAGTAAAGTTCAAAAATTGTATTGTAATAGACAAAATCAATCATTAGTCCCTATTTATGATAAAAATTTTATGGTCAAAAGACACCAGAGAAAATTAATATCTGAAACAAAAATTCAATGTCTTCCAATTATTTTGAGGAGTTTTATATGTATTTTAAGAATAAATCCATAGCCATTTTTGAACTGAAAGGCAAAGTGGAAAATTTGAAATCTAGTCCATTCATCAGTTTTTAACTTGGCCAATTATAAAAGTAGCACTGAGTTAAAATTCCAGTCAAACATTTGCACAGAAAAGATATTTCTAAAAGTGAACCTTTTGGGAGTTTCTTTATAAAATGTCAATTTTTCTGAAACAAAAAATGAATTTCTCCTGTGCCCAAAAGGACAAAATATTAAAATTTGTAGAAAAATTTCTACTTCCCCACTATTGCTCAATGACAATTCTGATACAGATTTCTGGAAAGTGCACTATATAGATAATGCTATAAGTAACACAATAAGCCATGTCTCTACCCTGAGTAATGACCAGTATATTTACATTGGTGATAAAAATTATGAGTACAGAGAAATCCTAATTCTTTTCTAAAGGAAATTTACCAAGATGAAAAATGTAGGAAAGTCTTGCTTCAGCGATCAAAAACTAGTATTCATTAAAATATTCATAGCTAAGACAAAACTTGCAAGTGTAAGATATGTGAAAGGGCTCTTAACCACAGTGCAGAGCTTGCTTAATACAAGAGAATTTATAGAGAAAGAGAGCCCCATAAGTATAGAAGTTATTGAGCAGGCAAATGCTTTGATATATTTTTTAAACACAGCAGATACTGTGACAGTGATAAATTCTACAAATTTAAAGAATGTGAAAAAACTTTTAGTGAAAAGTTCCAACTTGTTAAGTATCAGAGGATTTATACTGAAGGAAAGATCTGTAAATATAAAAAGTGTGGGAAAGCCTTAAAAAGTTTTTCAACCCTACTCAACATTAAAAAATTTATTCTGCAGAGAAGACCTACCAATGTGAAGAATGCAATGCACTCAAGAACTTTACTCAACATCAAAGTGTTCATACAGAAGATATGCCATGCAAATGCAAAGAATGTGACAAAACTTCTAATGAAAGCTCCAATCTTATTTGTCACCAGTGGACACACCCTGGAATGATGCCCTGCATATGTAAACAATTTTGCAAAGGTTTCAGTCGAAAACCAAGCCTTAAAAATTACCACAGAATTCATACTGGAGAGAAGCTCTTCAAATGTAAAGTATGTGGCAAAAGTTTTAATAGAAATTCACATCTTGATTGCCACAACAGGATTCATACTGGAGAAAAGCCCTACAAATGTAAAGTGTGTGGCAAAAGTTTTAATACAAACTCGCATCTTGATTGCCACAACAGGATTCATACTGGAGAGAAGCCCTACAAATGTAAATTGTGTGGCAAAAGTTTCAGTCAAAAATCATCACTTACTCATCACCATCGAATCCACAGTGGAGAGAAGCCCTACAGGTGTAAAGAGTGTGGCAAAGCTTTTAATAGCATCTCACATCTCTATTGCCACAACAGGATTCATACTGGAGAGAAGCCCTACAAATGTAAAATGTGTGGCAAGAGTTTTACTCACATATCATCACTTACTCAGCACCAGCGAATTCACACTGGAGAGAAGCCCTACAGCTGTGAAGAATGTGGCAAAGCTTTTAATCGCATCTCACAGCGTAAGTGGCACAAAAATATTCATACTGGAGAGAAGCCCTACAAATGTAAAGTGTGTGGCAAAAGTTTTTATACAAACTCACATCTCTATTACCACAACAGGATTCATACTGGGGAGAAGCCCTACAAATGTACAGTGTGTGGCACGAGTTTCAGTCAAAAATCATCACTTACTCAGCACCAGCGAATCCACACTGGAGAGAAGCCCTACAAATGTAGAGAATGTGGCAAAGATTTTAATCAAAAATCATCACTTACTCGACACCAGAGAACCCATACTAGAGAGAAGTCCTATAAATGTGAAGAATGGCAAAGCTTTTAATATTGAAGATCACATCTTACTAAATATTATAGGTGTTATACTGGAGAGAAGTTTTACAATGAAAACATTGCATCAGTGTCTTTAAGGATGAATCAACCCTTACTTCACAGTAGTTCAACACTATTTCACACCAGCAATATGATAGCACAGAAATTATATAAATGTAAAATAGGTGACAGAGTCTCCAATAGTTGTTCCCTCCCTAATCAACACCTCAGTATTCATACGAGTGAGAGGACGTGTGGAAAATTTTTTGCAAAGCTTTTGGCCATTGATCAAACATTTTTAAAACACTGGAGGATTTATAGCATATAGAAACCCAAGAATGTATCCAAGTCTGTATTCAAATTTCTGACGTTTTTTAATTTATGACCTAATATCTGTAGCAAATGTGGAGTAGCATTTGTCCAAAGTGTGTATCTTAGATAACAGCAAAATATTTACAAAAACACCTTGACAAATATAGAGATTGTAGTAAGTTTCTTATCTATAGCCCATCCCTTGTAGTATTTGGGACCTAGGTGGAAAAAAATCATTTAAATGTAGAAAATGGGTAATTGCTTTTGACATTTGCTGAAAAATTTCTTAACATCTTTAGCAGATATTGTAGAAATAAGGAACTACAAGTATAGAATTGTGCATCCCTAAAAGGATATAATTTTAGTATAAATCAACAATTACTAAAGAGTCTCATTTTTCACAACTGGAGAAATAATAATACTCAGAGTTGATTATTTCAGAAGTCTCTTAGGATTTATATGAAATTTAAAATTTAAATTTTTAAGAGCCTCTTAAACTTAGGGGCACTTAATCAGAAAACCACATCCTCAGATTTTTTTTCCTTTATATTTAGAGATAGGTTTTGCTAAGTTGTATAGGGCCTCACTAAGTTATGGAGCCTGGCTTTGAACTTGAAAAGCTTCTCACGTCCCTATGGTCAAAGCATGGTCCACCATGCAAGTTTTACAGAGCGTTTTTACTTATATTTTATTACAGATGCAATTTGTTGCTAAATAAAGTGTGAATTTTTTAATGTTAACCTTGTCATGCATTTAATGATGTTATTAGGTCACACATCTCCCACTATTCACTTTGCTAATGGATCGATGCAATAGTAAAACTTTCTTTTGGGTAAATAATGTTATAACATCTCCATTAATTATTTCATATGTTTAATCAAGTATTATTTGGATAATATTTATGTAAATTATATACTCTTGTTTGTAATCATGGGAAAATTAAGACAGTTATAGGAAGGACCTAGGGATACTAAAATAATGCCCAGATATCCCTAGTTTGAATTATGAGTTTAACATTTCACCTTATAGAGTAGCAGTACACCCTAAGGGACCTACAAGCTCCAAATCAGGGAGAGGAGAAAGACCCAAGAGACTAGGAGCCAATGTGCATATTCAGGCAATAAAGGAGGGTTGCTAAAGGGGAAATATTCTTAATGTTTCCTGGGGAATCCACATGGTCCATAGGCCCATCCTGACTCTTGGACTGAAGAAACCATGCAGTTCCTCATGAATTCTATGACGTTCTTCACGGAGGTGACTATACTCACCTCTAGTGTAGGAAAAAATCACAATTTGGGACCACTTCTTTAGTTTTGGATACCCAGTAGAAAAGTGTAACTAGAAACATGTAAAATGATGAGTGTAAAAAGAAAAAGACATACTATAGGAGCATTTATGTCCCCACATTTTTTATTTCATTATATATTTTGATTTTGTAGACCCTTTGGTTCTACTTAATAATTTACAATATAATGCTTGTTATACTTATTGGATTATATGATAGATAGCATGTGTTATGGTCTCCCAGAACCCTCTGCAACCAAGTAATTATAAGATACTATAAACTAACCATGTCCCTCCTCAGATCTTATAGCTCCAAGAGCCCATGACACAACAGAGAGAGAAACACAATTTTTATTGATATAAACCTCTAGACTCTCATCTACAAGTCCTGTTCAAAAAGTAAAAACACAATATTTTCTTCATATGTGAGCCTTTTGGGTCAACAAAACACCACCCACCAACATTTCATTTATCTTTATTTGGGAAAATAAATATTGAAATATAATGATAAGTTCTAGGAGAATAATATTCAAACCATTCTTTATTCCAAAGGATAAATATCTAGGTTTCATGCTTATCTCCACATTATTTTATGCAGAAAACTGGCTTCATTTTACATATGAGAGTTTAAACGGTTTATATGGCCAGGAGGGAAGTTTCAGTCTTAGAGGTCTAAGGGAAATACTAAGTATCTTCCCTTTTCTTGATTGAATGATGTCTGCAATCTTTGATGAAACAGCTAAAGAATGCTGATTTCTCAATGCATCTGGCTCGGTGGCTCACTCATTGGAATCCCAATATATTTAGTCATCTCAAGGCTATCACTCCCTCCTCTAGGATCTGACCTGTTCTTTGGAGGACTTGGTGTTCTTCAGGGGATCACCAGTTCATGCAAGATGTTAGAATGAAGTTTTATTTGTTCTAACTTGTATTTATTCGGCCTCACTTTCAAAACAAGTTAGAACAAGACTTCAGACTCTCACCTGTGGAGAGGATGCTCTGCCCAGCACTTCCCAGTCAGGACCCTGAAAAGCTCTTTGGGACTCCCCAGTACATAGGTTCAGTGGTTGGGTTTTCCTAGTCTGGCAGTACAGTTGCCTGTGTCTTTCACTTTTGCTTTCTCTCTTGTTTTCATAGTATTAATCAAGGAAACACTGTCTTGTTTGAAGAGAGTGTCTTCCTTATCTATTGGATCTGACCTGCAAAGTTGAGCAGCTGCCCAGAAACTGAATGTTACAAACACATGTATGTGTTATCTAATCAGTAACTAGCGTATCTTTCAACTGCATGATATTTTATTGCATGGGGGAGGAAATTGAGAATGCTTTGAGTGCACACAGCACTATTAATAGTATAACACTGCTATGTAATATTTCCTCTCTGCTCAACTTGTTAGTATTGTTCTTATGCTGCTTTGTAAAACAAATAGAAAAGAGTTGTAAACCAAAAGTTTTGTGATGATAGCTAGTTGTGCAGACTGACTTGGGCAACTCTATTTACCATTGTTGTTTTGTATGGGCTCAAGATACTCTTTTATACTTTTATTTAACCTTAATGACGTTACCATTCATTGGAGAGTTTTTAACTCACAAACCTTCTCGGTATACAAATTTTCCCTTGTCATTTTTAAAATTTCTTACTCTTTTTAGTTATACATGATAGTAGAGCAAATTTTTACATACATGGAGTAAAACTCATTTTAGTTAGCATTCCATTCTTGAGGTGTACATGGTGTGGACCTTCCCTGGTGGTGTATTTATATATAAACATTGAAAAGTGTGTCTGATTCATTCTACTGTCATTTATACTCCTATTTCCCTTTTCTTCCCTTCAATCCAACTTTGTCTAATCCACTGAATTTCTCTTCTCCCCCCACTTGTTAAGTGTTTTAGCATCTATATATATTATGTATTATATGTAATGTCTGTTTCATTCTACTATCATTTCTATCCCCATATTCCCTCCCCTCCCTGCAATCATCTCTACTTAATCTAAATAACTATTTTCCCCACCCCCATTGTGAATTAGCATACACTTATTGGAGAGAACATTTGGCCTTTGTGTTTCTGTGTGTGTGTGGAGGGGCTTATTTCACTTAGCATGATATTCTTCAATTCTATCCTTTTACCACCAAATGGCATAGTTTCATTCATCTTTAAAGCTAAGTAGAGGGGCTCCGGAAGATGGCGGTGAAGGGAGTGCATCACCCCAGTGCGCCGCGTCACTGTGCGGGAGAAAGACGAGGTGAAACAGCTGAAGGCTATCTTGTTGGGAATTTCCAGTGAAATTGAGGTGCTCCAGAATCTAGTGGATGGATTTCCATCGCACGAGGTTTGGCTGTGAGGGCTCGGTCGCAGGCAATTTCTCCCCACGGAGGGTCGCAGTGCCTGATCGGTGGATCGCCCCACAGCTGGAGTCGGCGGCGCGCGCTGGGAAGCAGCGAGGTACCGGAGCGGGAGTACAAGCGATGCGGATTCTGGAGGCTCCTGCCAGTGGTGCAATGGCCATGCTTAGTGCTGAGTTCTGGCTTTGAGACAGAGGAGAGAAGCGGTCCAGTTCGATTCTCGACACCGGTCGGACCACGGAGGAGGACAGCAGCCGCCATCTTGGAGAGCTGATTAAATCATCCCTGTTTTCTACTGATCTCAGCTCATGCAGCTACGGAACAGGTGATTTCAGGCTGGTATTTGCCTGCATCTCGCAGACAGATCGCTCAGGCTCGGGGCTGGAGAACCTGAGGGGAATACTCCTTGGGGCTCGCTCCTGGCAAGCCGTGCGCCGGGCTTTGAGCGGCCGGATTCTGGTTCCCCGGGCTGCTTTGGCCCAGGGCTGGGGAACCTGCGGGGACTGCGTGTTGAGGCCAGCTCCAAGTGGAGTGTGCGCTGAGCTCGGGGCAGCTGGGCTCTGACTCCTGGAACAGTTTTGGCCCGGGTCTGGGGAGCCTGCGGGGACTGCGTCTTTGAGCCTGCTCCCAGCGGAGCATGCACCGAGCTGGGAGAGCTTGGAGCGGCCGGGCTCGGGCTCCCGGGTCTGCTTTGGCCTGGGGCTGGGGAACCCGCAGGGGTTGCTCCATGGAGCCTGCTCCTAGCGGAGTGTGGCCGGGATCAGAGAGGCCGGGTTCTGGCTCCCGAAGCTGCATTATCCAAGGGCTGGGGAATCTGCGGGGACTGCTTCTCAGTCCGGGTCCTGCTGGGTGCTGTGGGGGCCAGGGGGGCAGAGTGGAGCTGCTGCCTGTGCCCAGAGCAGGCCAAGTGACCCGCCGGTGTGGTATCACGACACTCCAACTGCAGCTTGGGCCGAAGAGAGTAGCCGCCCACGCCTAGAACAGGACCAGCGACCCGACGGCGCGGTAGCCAAGTCACCCCACTTGGAGTAGGGGCTGTGCAGAGCCGCCGTCTCAGCCTGCAAGGTAGGCAGACCTGCGACCCACTGGCAGGACAGGCCCGATAGCCTGCCAGCGTGGTGGACAAGTAGCACTGAGGCAGTCACGTCACACTGGTTGGAGTGGGGGTGGAGCAGAGCCGCCGCCCATGTCTGGAAAAGGCCCAGCGACCCATTGGAGAGGCAGTCAGGTACCCCCACTGGGAGTGGGGGCTGAGCAGAACTGCCGCCCGACCCCGCAAGGTAGGCAGACCTGCGACCCACCGGCGGAACAGGCCTAGAGGCCGACCAGTGTGGTAGACACGTCACACCAATTGGAGTAGGGGCTGAGCAGAGCCACCACCCACATCCGGATCAGGACCAATGACCAGAGGGCGTAGTAGTTACGTCACCACAATTGGAGTGGGGGCAGAGCAGAGCTGCCACCCGTGCCCGCAGGGTGGGCAGACTTGCAACCGACCAGCGTGGTAGACAGATCACCCTAATTAGAGGAGGAGCACAGCCACTACCCGCCCTGCAAGGGAGATTTCCCAACTCTACAAGAGCAATATAAATAAATAGGGGGAAAATTTCAAAAACACAACAGTTTCACCAAGCAGAATGAAATGCGAGCAGTATGAAAAGACAAGGAAAGAAAGGACCACAAGCAATGCAGGTCAACTCAACTTTAGAAGAGGTAATAGCTGCAACAGATGGAATTTCAGATAAAGAGTTCAGGATATACATGCTTCAGATGATCTGGAGTCTCAAGGAAGACATGAGACAGCAAAATCAGACAATGAAAGATCACTTTGACAAGGAACTACATAAACAAATCCAGGAACTAAAAGATCAATTTCACAGGGAGATAGAGGTAATAAAAAACAAACAAATAGAAATCCTAGAAATGCAGGAAGCAATAAACCAACTTAAAAACTCAATTGAGAATACTACCAGCAGAGTAGATCACTTAGAAGATAGAACATCAGACAATGAAGACAAAGTATTTCAACTTGAAAAGAACATAGACAACTCAGCAAGTCTGCTAAGAAACCATGAGCAGAACATCCAAGAAATATGGGATAACATTAAAAGACCAAACTTAAGAGTCATTGGGATACAGGAAGGCACAGAGCTCCAAACCAAAAGAATAAACAATCTATTCAATGAAATAATACGAGAAAACTTCCCAGACTTGAAGAATGAAACAGAATCCCAAATCCTAGAAGCCTACAGGATGCCGAATGTGCAAAATCATAAGAGATCCACACCTAGACACATTATAATGAAGATGTCCAATATACAGAATAAGGAGAGAATTTTAAAAGCTACAAGATAAAGGAAGCAGATTACATTTAGGGGTAAACCAATCAGGATAACAGCTGATCTATCAACACAGACTCTGAAAGCTAGAAGATCCTGGAATAACATATTTCAAACACTGAAAGAAAATGGGTTCCAACCAAGAATCCTGTATCCGGCGAAATTAAGCTTCAGGATGAAAGATGAAATTAAAACCTTCCACGATAAACAAAAGAATTCGCAGCTAGAAAACCATCTCTTCAAAAAATCCTTGGCAAAACATTACAGGAAGAGGAAATGGAAAATAACATTGAAAACCAACAGTGGGAGGTAGGACAGTAAAGGGGGGAAAGTAATCAAAGAGGAAAAAAAATCAGGTTTAGTAACATTAATAAACAAATATGGCTGGAAGAACAAACAATATCTCAATAATAACCCTAAATGTTAATGGCTTAAACTCACCAATTAAGAGACACAGGCTAGTTGAATGGATCACAAAACAAGACCCAACAATATGCTGCCTATAGGAGACGCATTTGATAGGAAAAGATATACATAGACTAAAGGTGAAAGGTTGGGGAAAATCATACCACTCATATGGACGGCAGAAACAAGCAGGAGTGTCCATACTCATATCTAATAAAATAGATTTCAAGCCAAAGTCAATCAAAAGGGATAAAGAGGGACACTACATACTGGTCAAGGGAACCATACACCAACAAGACATAACAATCATAAATATATATGCCTCAAACAATGGTGCAGCTATGTTCATCAAGCAAACTCTTCTCAAGTTCAAGAGTCTAATAGACCACCATACAATAATCATGGGAGACTTCAACACACCTCTCTCACCATTGGAGAGATCTTCCAAACAAAAGGTAAATAAGGAAACTATAGAACTCAATAACACAATTAACAACCTAGACTTAATTGACATATATAGAATATACCACCCAACATCAAGCAGTTACACTTTTTTCTCAGCAGCACATGGATCCTTCTCAAAATTAGATCATATATTATGTCACCCTAACCCTTAATAGGACGCCCATAGCCCAAGAGTTAATAACAAGAATCAACAAATGGGACTTACTTAAACTAAAAAGTTTTTTCTCAGCAAGGGAAACAATAAAAGAGGTAAATAGAGAGCCTATATCCTGGGAACTAATTTTTACCCCTCACACCTCAGATAGAGCCCTAATATCCAGAATGTACAAAGAACTCAAAAAATTAAACAATAAGATAACAAATAACCCAATCAACAAATGGGCCAAGGACCTGAACAGACACCTCTCAGAGGAGGACATACAATCAATCATCAAGTACATGAAAAAATGCTCACCATCTCTAGCAATCAGAGAAATGCAAATCAAAACCACCCTAAGATACCATCTCACTCCAGTAAGATTGGCAGCCATTATGAAGTCAAACAACAATAAGTGTTGGCGGCGATGTGGGGAAAAGGGTACACTTGTACACTGCTGATGGGACTGCAAAATGGTGGGGCCAATTTGGAAAGCAGTATGGAGATTCCTGGGAAAGCTGGGAATGGATCCACCATTTGACCCAGCTTTCGCCCTTCTCGGACTATTCCCTGAGGACCTTAAAAGAGCGCACTATAAGGATACGGCCACATCACTGATTATAGCGGCACAATTCCCAATAGCTAGACTGTGGAACCAACCTAGATGCCCTTCAATAGATGAATGGATAAAAAAAATGTGGCATCTATACACAATGGAGTATTATGCAGCACTAAGAAATGACAAAATCATAGAATTTGCAGGGAAATGGATGGCATTAGAGCAGATTATGCTAAGTGAAGCTAGCCAATCCCAAAAAACAAATGCCAAATGTCTTCTTTGATATAAAGAGAGCAACTAAGAACAGAACAGGAAGGAAGAGCATGAGGAAAAGACTAACAGTAAACAAAGACGAATGGGGGGAGAGAAAGGGAGAGAGAAGGGAAAGCATATGGAAATGGTAGGAGACCTTCAATGATACACAAAATTATAAGAGGTTATGAAGGGCAAGGGTGAGGGGGGAAAGAAAGGGGAGAGAATTGAACAACAGCAGGGGAAGTAGAGAGGGAAGATGGGAGGGGAGGGGAGGGGAGGGGGGATAGTAGGGGATAGGAAAGGTAGCAGAATACAACAGTCACTAATATGCCATTATGTAATAATGTGAGTATGTAACAGATGTGATTCTGCAATCTGTATTTGGGGTAAAAATGGGAGTTCAAAACCCAATTGAGTCTAATGTATGAAAGATGATATATCATGAGCTCTGTGATGTTTTGAACAATCAATAAAAAAATAATAAAGAGTCTCTGCATGGTATTTTAACACATATGCCTCATCCACTGATGAAATCCCATTCTCATTTCCCACCTGCACTCTTTGACCTTTAAAAATCACCAACCTAAATTCAGGTTTAGCTTCCCCAACATGATACATGTTTTATCTTAATACCATGGTTTATGACCAAATCAGTTATGGCAAATGGATGTAACTCTCATCCCTCAATTTGGCAAACAGTGTTAAGTTCATGTTATTGTTGATACATACTCTAGATTTATTTTTGCCAATGCCTGTGTAAAAGAAAATACTCAGCATGTTATTTCTCACTATCTAGCTACTTTTGAAGCATTAGGATGTCCTTTACAGATTGAAATTGATAATACTCCAGCTTATGCTAATTTTTCTTTTCAGCAGTTTTGCCATCAATTTTGTATTGATCATAAAACAGGTATTCCGCATAAGCCTCAAGGTCCTGCCATTGTAGAATGAGCTCATTTATCTATTAAGCTACAATTACCAAAAATGGGGGGCAGATAAGGCCCCACTAAATAATCTTAATCATGCTTTGCTTTAGTTTTTTTTAAAATTGTGACTCTGAAATTCACACTGTAGTTGAAAGACACATTTCTTCCACTGCAGCCGGTTCCTCAAGGCAAGTTTGGAGGAAAGGTTTACAAACATAACAACAGAAAGGATCAGATTAAGTGATAACGTGGGGTAGAGGTCATGGTTGTGTTGCCCAGAAGGTGCCTCTCATCCTATTGGGGTACCTGAATGTGCTACCAGACATTGAGGGCCTAGAACCAAGGTTCGGATGACTGAAGATTAATCCAGAGATGTCAGCCCTGACCCCCAGCAGTAAGAGAAAGCTACAAAGGAAGAAGAGGATGAAGAAGGCACAAGAGACCCAATGTTGACACTACCATCATGGAGGCAACTGTAGGATCTAATGATATAGGCTGAGCAGAAGTACAACACAAGGAGGAACTAACTCTGCAGCCACAATGTTTGTGGCCATGTTAGCTCTGTTGAGCTGTGCAGTAAATGGGGTCCAGGGAGAAACCAATTGGACATATTTTCCAGACCCACCTTTGGTACACCCAGTGATGTGGACCGGAGAATCCATCCCAGTATTTACCAATGATACTCATGTAATGTGTGGTTTTACAGATACTCAGGTTACACCCATCCCTGTGACTGGATTTAATTATACTGGTTACAGTGGACAACTACTTATATATTGGTCCCATAATAAGCATGCTGGCTATCTAGGGGTATCTTTTGGAGAAAAGACAGCATATGAGGGGGTCTAGGCAAGCCAATCGTACTGGACCCTGGGACTCTAAGCAATATGTCCAAATAGTTATTAAAATGGGACTTTCTCATAACAAGCCAGTCATTGCCACAGAACGTCTGCCAATACCTTACTGTCCAAATCATTCTGCAATAGAATTTGGCATCTTTCCTAAATGAATAGACTGTCAAATGTCTTGCAAGTACAACAAAAGGGTTCTAGAAATAGTGGATTTATTTTAGACTGGTCTCCGAAAATTTACAAAACACAATCACATAAGGATGCTATGATCCCTGGAGGTTTTGTTGGTAATATCCTAACCTTCAGTGAATGCCGTATCCAAAAAGATGTTTGGTGCTTAATTGCAGCCTCATATTTCCTATACTGCACTGACAGTCCTATGCCTGACTTTGTAGGCAGGGGGTGTAAAGAGGGTTCCTGGTATGGCCTGCAGGCCTGTGTTCAATCTCCTTATGCTTTAATTACTGGAAATATGAGAGTTAAGAGAAATGATGATAAATATCTTGTAGCCTGTAAGAAGTGCAATTTCCCTAACTGCATCACTACATATAACAGAGGGATAGGAACATTAGTCTTTCACCAGTCTTCCTTTATCTTACTACCAGTCAACATTTCAGAGCCATGGCATGCTGATGCTGGTGTTCAGGTTTTACAATAAATGCATGCTCAGTTGACCAGACTTAAGCAAGCTCTTGAACTCATAATTCTTGGTTATGATTTTTAAAATTGTATTCATTTTATTATCACTTCTACAGAAACAGCCTCAGTGACTACATCTCAGAATATTCAACATGCAAATTTTCTTAATAATTTGGCTCAAAATACTTCCAAAGCCCTCAATAATAATAAATATTGATAGAAATATTGAAACTAAATGGAATGCCTTAGAAACTTCTGTCATAAATATTGGTAATAAGCTTTCTGCTATCAAGTTTAAGGAAAGGTTTAAATGCGATCTGATTATGAATGTCTGTGTTTCTGCAGGCAAATATAATGCTTCCCAATGGGATAGAGAAAAGGTTAAATCATCTAATGGGCATTTGGCATAGCAAGTAATAGTAGCTTGGTTCTTATGGAGTTACATCAAACATCAGGATATTCAAAAAAGCAAAATTGATCTTTTGGATCCTACCTCTCTAACTGAAAATACTTCAAGAATGGAATGGCTTTAACTCTGGAAACACACTGAAACACTCTGCATGGTATATTATTGGAATAAGATGTTTGCTACTAGTTCTTTTTTGTATTGTGATAATAGGTTGTCACACTCTCAGGAAAAGAATCCAGGAACTTGAAATAACAGCTCATCATTTTCTTTTACAAAGTAAAAAGGGGGAATATGCAGGGTGCCACCCATGAATTACTTGAGGGTCTTCTCTGGGAATGGAGCCATGGAGATTTAGGTCTAACCTTGGGAAATATCTACATCTCCCCAGAGTGCACTAGATTGCCCAAGGCACATGACCCTATCTCTGCTCTACTAGGAAGACCCCTCTTGGAGCTCTGGAGTTGAGCATAACCCATTGGGAACTGCAAAGCCCACCTTCTACCTTACTTGGCAAAGAACATTCCATGGAAAACATTTGATATTCCCTGATATAAATAAAGCAAACATGGGCTCCCGTTTGCTCTTTTGAGTGTGGAAGCTTCATCCCTAAGATAGGCTAGCCCATCCCACCCCTGCTTTTAAAATTACTTTCTGTATCCTGTGGGTTTCCCCCCTGCTTTACCTTTCTTAGCTTTTATTTTGCAGCCAGACCATTCCACCAAGAGGAACTCTATTTTTACCACCTGCAGTTTTGAATTCATGATCCAGTTGCCTCAGCCTCCCAAGTCACTGGGATTACAGGCCTGCACCACTGTGTTGGGTTCTTGATTGCTATTTTTATGTTTTTATATTTTATTTTTATTCTCATCCAGCCTTTGTTTTGGAATCTAAAGTGAATCTGACGTAGACAGGAGAACAATTTTGTTTGATTCTAGGTCTCTTACCCAAGGGTGCCTTAACACTGGGCTACATCCCCAGCCACTTTTTTAATATTATTATATTTTATTTTCAGACAGTGTTATGCTAAGTTGCTGATGCCAGCACCAAACTTGTGATACCCTAGCCTCAGTCTCAAAAGTAGCTTAGTGACAGCATTGCACCACTGTGTCCAGATGATGATGACTTAGACATGCTCTCCATAAGTCCACCGAGTTTGGACTCAAACTTGAATCCTCTTACCTCAGCCTCCTGAGTTTCTAGAGTCACAGATGTGTGCTGCATGCCCAACTTGATCAATATGTTTTCTAAAATTGGAACAAATTGGATCTATGTGCAGTAATAGTAATTAAAAAAGTAATAGTGATGAACAAAATGCTGCTTCTATGTTGCCACTTGTTTTCTACTTATATGCTTTGGTCCATCAATTTTCCCATTATTGCCTATTAATGATTCATTTTTCTTGTGTACCATTTTTATTTTATTTTCTTCTTTTGGCACATGTTTTAGTTTTTCCTTAGTGATTGTTCTGGGAGCTCTAACATCTTAAATTTATGACAATCAGTTTTTATTTATCCCAAATTAGTTTCAATATTATAGAAAATTTTTGCTAATCTTACAGATTTGTCCCTCAGTCCTCGTTTTTATCTTTGTCATAGACTATAACTTCAGCATCGTGTGTCTTCTATGGCTTGGATATCATTTGTCCACAAACAAGCTTATGTTTTGGATACTTGGTCCTCCTTATGGTAGCACTGAGGCAGGGAAGCCTTCCAAATGTGCTGTCTACTGGGCGTTAATTCAGTCATTGGGGACACCACCCTCAGGAGGAATGGACGCTAGTCCCTTGGAATGAGTTTTTGAGAAAATGAGTTGTTATGAAAAATGAAGACTGACCTTCTATGGTCTGTGGCTTGGATTGGTCTATATAATTTTTCCTCTTCCACTTGTCCCCACTCTGATGACAGCCACCATGCTAGAATAGAGCAAAGTGGGTACTCCCCAGAAGCCAAATGGATGGCATCCCTTTATCTTGGCCTCTCAGACTCTAAAATTCTGACCTAAATGTCTTTCTAATCACAAGTTATTCATCTTTAAGTATTTCCTGATAGCAATGAAAAATGGAGTCTTGTTGTCATTCAGCATCAATGTTTGTTTGGTTCTAAGTGTTATTTTGGTGTTCTAAGTGTTACTTTTGCACTCATTTATTTTTTAAATTTTTTAAATTTTGTTTTTTAATACACAACAGTGGAATCCATTGCAATTCTTATTACACATATAGAGTACAAATTTTTACACTTATATTTTTAAAACAAATAGAAAAGAGTTAGAAACTAAATACTCCATGGTAATAGCTACATTTTACTACCATACTGAGCTACTGAGCTATATATACCACTACTTCTCATCATTTTATGTGGGCTCAAGGTTCTGTCTTTTTTCATTTCCTTTAACCTTGATGGCTCTATTGGCATTTCTGGAAGAGTTGTTTACTCACCACAAACATTTCCTTGTACAAATCTCCCCTTATCTTTTGAAGCACATTTTAGCAAGGTATAAAATTATTGATGATTAAAAAAAACAAGTTTCACTGCCTTCCAGCTTCTTGGATTCTCTAGGGAAACCCACTAATGCTGTCTTGTACCTGAACAACTATTTATCTCTGAAAACTCACGAGATTGCCTCTTGGTATTTGTTTTACAGCAATTTGACTGTCATAGTTCCTTTTATCCATGGTTTACCTTTCTGTAAGCTATAGAAAATTCCAGAATGAGCAACTCATGAGTTATAAATTGCAAAGTGTTCTGAGTAGCATGATGCAATCCCACACCACCCCACCCCAGCCCTCTAGGGGCACGAGCCTCTGCGGTCTCCAGCAGTTTCCCAGTTGATATACTGTTTTTGTAATACCTTCCTGTTAGTGGTGTGTTGCCATCTTTGTTGAGAGACTGAGTGTCTTGATAGTGCTCCACTTGTGTAGAAGAGAACATCTCTCCAATTACTCAAGAACCACATTCTGTTTGTGCCCATGTTGCATTGTTAGCACCTTGGAGCTTAAGAATAAAAGACACATCTTGCCCCTCTCCTAACGGAAAACATGATTTCCCATGAGACTCTGACCCAAGAAGTTGAAATGTGTTTAATAAGTTTAGGATGAACCTGTTTCACAAATAAACTCAAGAGAAAGTACCAGTGACTAGGAAGTCTATTCTACTTCATTGTAATGCTAAAATGTCCACCAGGAAGGAAGTTGAACCTCATTTCCATAGTATATGGTTGTATGCCAAACTGTCCTTTAACAATGGCTCATGTGTAACCAAGGAAGTCTGGTGCATGCCTAACTCCCAGGGTTGAACCTGAATTCATCTGACAATGCAAGGTACATGCCCCTCGCTAATGCCACCATGATCTGAGGGATGAGGTATCAGTCCCTGGGAATAACGAGGAGCCAGTGGAGGCTCTTGTTCTCTCCAAAAGGAAAATGCTATAGTCATCATCCATGGAAGAATTTAATCCTCATTCTCATACCATGTAATGCATGCAGAAGCACATATTTTTTTGTGATCTTGGGCTATTATTTGTCAACCTCCACTGATTACTAGGCTGTGAGAGTTTGAAAGCTTCCTAGAAGGAATTTCAGTGGTCAATTCTGCTCATTATTTATTTATTTATTTTTGGCACCAGGGATTGAACCCAGGGCTGCCTAACCACTGAATCACATCCCCAGTCCCTCCCTTTTTAAATATATATATTTTATTTAGAGACAGGGTCTCACTGGGTTGCTTAGTCCTTACTAAATTTCTGAAGCTTACTTTGAACTCATGATCCTCCTTCCTCAGCCTCCCAAGTTGCTGGGATCATGGGCATGCAACACTGCCTGGCTCAGTTAATTTTCCTTAATGATGAAAATAATGATTGTTTTCGATTATAAGGGTTGAAGTCCAGAAGACAGAAGTTGTTTTTGTTTTGTTCCCCCCCACCACCAGTTTAAGCAAGAACCAGTAAGGGTCTGTACCAGTGCTGGATGATAAGAGTGTTACAGAGAAACACCATGTGAAGTTGATTGCAAGTAATAGAATGGATAGCTGGCCAAGGACAAGGAGCCAAAGGCCACTTCAAAGTTCTTGGTGACAAAATTTGAGAACCCTGTTAAAGAAACATGTTTGTGGGAGGAGAAAAATGAAGACTGAGTCCAGCAGTGAAGATGTCTTTCAGTTTTCATTCAGCATAGGTGGGAGACTTGTTCCAGGCCAGCAGTCCCAAGAGATTGCAAAATACATCAATTTATGTATACAGTTTGCAGACAGCTTGCTCACCTCCCACGATAATCTCTGAATTACTAATAAAGTTTTCTTCAGGGCTGGGGCTGGGGCTCAGTGGCAAGAGTGCTTGCCTAGCACTTGTGAGGGACTGGGTTTGATCCTAAGCAACACATGAAAATAAATAGAAAAAATGTACTGTGTCTATCTACAACTAGAAATATTTAAAAAAAAAACTGATACAAACTAACCACTATGTAAGTAGAAATTATACCATTGTCATTACTTGGGAGGAGTCTGTACATTTACTTGGTACTCATGCAAATATTTTTCCAATCCTTCCCATCCACCAGGGTTTGAGACCTTGGGTGCAGAATCCAGGCATGTGGTCATTGGTATTTCCAGTCTCTGGAGAACACCCAGGACAGGTTGTCTGGAAAAGGCTTTGAAATATGTTGTAGGAATTTCAATAACATCTGTACCAGAGAGAGAGGCAAGTAGAGGGTCAGAGATGACACCTGGGGAAGCAGGGGTGACAGGCAGAGCCGTGACTGGTGGGGTGGCAAAGAGGACAGGTGGAACCTCTAGGGACACAGGGGCGGTGGGCAGATGTTGGGACGGGGAAACACTGAATGCATGGAGAAGCAGACAGAGACAAAGACATCACCGTTAATAAAATAAAAAATGGGGACAGAATAGATATAGAAACTCAGAAAGTCTTGACCTTCAAACTTCTCCTCCATTCCAGAAGATTGCATTCCCCTTTCTGAGCTCGAACGCACAGTGGGTTTGTTTTTGTTTTTGTTTTTGTGTTTGTTTTAGAAAACTGGTAAAAGTGTTCACTGGTTTTGAAAGATGATTTATGGCCCTTGAATAAGGTTTTCTCGAGTTTCTGGTCACACAGTATTGGTCTCTACTTTTTTCCATTTTTGATGAATATCTAACACCTGGCCTAACAGTGGATACTAAATTTTATAAGCCAATGATTGTATTTTTAAAATGCAAAATTATTAGGGAACTCTACGGGGTGATACATAATTGGCTCTCAAAGATGCAGCTCATCCCTTCCTTGATCTATCTATCTACCTATCTATCTGTATACCTACCTACCTACCTACCTACCTATCTATATATTTATTTTCAGTACTTTTGGTGGATCTACCACTCAGCTATATATTGATAGTGATGGGTAGCATGCAGACGTGATTGATGGGATCATGCAGGTCAGGGAGTCATTGTATGAACCTGGCCCACTGTGCAGAGACCTCCACATGTGTTTTCTTAGAAAAGTCATTTACCTAGAGCCCTGCCTGGGCCAAGTCAATGTGCTAAATTCCATCCCTCAGCCAACAACCTGTGATTTCTTTGAGCAATATGGGTCTTCTCTGCCAGTGAGAACACAAGTTAACCTGGAGGGGACAAGTTCTGGGACACTTTCACAGACTGGATTCCAGAATTCAAAAATATAGGATGATTTCACCTAACCATCAAATATGTAAGAACCATTCCAGACCAGCATGGGCCAAAGCGACCTAGACTTGTCCTGGATCTTTGGCATGTGAACTTCCTTTTCCTGTCACTAGTGTGCATCTTCTAACTACTATTTCTATCAGGTATTATTTTATTTAAAGACATAAGGAAGGTAAAGAGGGACACTCTCAAGAGGGAGTGTCCTCTCTGATAGTATGTTGTGCCCCTATTTCCTTCTGGTGCCAGAAAAGTTCCAATTAGAACCCGTCAGTGCAGACCAAAGTGAATTAAGAGTTGCATTTATATATTTAGAATAACATGTTAAAATTTTCATAATGTTTTTTTAAAAACTAAATTACAGCAGAATGCATTGCAATTCTTATTACACATATAAAGCACATTTTTTCATATCTCTGTATATAACATATACTGACACCCAATTCAAGTTTTCATACATGTATTTTGGAAGATGATGTCCATCACATTCCACCATCTTTACTAATCTCCTGCCTCCTCCCTTTCCCTCCCACCCCTTTTCCCTATGTAGAATTCATCTAATCCTCCCATGTTACCCCTGCCTACCCCACTATGAGTCAGACCCCTTATATCAGAGAAAAAATTCAGCATTTGTTTTGGGGGGATTGGCTAACCTCCCTTAGCATTATCTTCTCCAATACCATCCATTTACCTGCAAATGCCATGATTTTATTCTCTTTTGTTGCTGATTAAAATTCCATTATATATATATATAACGCATATTTTTTTCATCCTTGCATTCACTCAAGGCCATCTAGTTTGGCTCCAAAGTTTAGCTATAGTGAATTGTGTTGCTATAAACATTGATGTGGCTGTGTCTCTGTAGTATGCTGTTTTTTAAGTCCTTTGGGTTTAGACCGAGGAGAGGGATAGCTTGGTCAAATGGTAGTTCCATTCCCAGATTAACCAAGGAATCTCCATACTGCTTTCCATATTGGCTGCAGCAATTTTCAGTCCCACCAATAGTGTATGAGTGTGCTTTTTCCTCACATCCTCGCCAACACTTATTGATTTTGTCTTCATAGTAGCTGCCATAATAAAGTTTTATTATAGTAAAATTCACACACACACACACACACACACACACACACACACACACACACTCAGGTTTTGCTTTGGTGACTCTGGACAAGACCATGTGGAGTAGGAACCTACAAATGCGATGTCATCCTACTGCCAGTTAAGAACTAGGAATTTGTCCATGGGCAGGCCTCTGGTATCACCCACAGCATCTCCCATAAACCTTCGGCTCAAAGGGGTGTGAGGCATAGACATGTCAGAGAAGCCTCATTGTTTTCCTCCCCCCTTCTTGATAGTGATTTCTGGGCCAATAAACTTTGCTCTACTTTGATTACATTTTATGTATTTTCTAAAATCCTCTCTTGCAAAAACACAAGAGCCAAGAAACACAACCTAACCTCCATATTCGTGGAATCACAACCAGCAACAATGTCAGATCTTTTATTGCTTTTTTTATTTACTCACTTCATTTGATCCATTTATTGATACAGGCAGGCACCAGCCACTGCTCTGGGTCCTGTTGGAAGGTAACAGTCACACACCTACACACAGCATCCTAAGGGGAGACTGTTGAAACAGGAATTCTGACCCTTCATTGTTCATGAAGACTCACCCAATGTCATAACTTTGAATATTTTATTTTGAGGCAGGATCTTGCTAAGAGGCCAACTGTGGCCTCAGACTTGAGATCCTCCTGAAGCAGCCTTTCAAATCCCTGGCCTTAATGACATGTGCTACCAAACCTTGTCCTTTGCTTATTAAAAAAATAGTGCATAGCTGCTGGTTACCTCCCTCCAGTGATGTATGTGATATCAGACCCCAAACAATAAAAACCTCACACAATTCCAAAGCTCAAGTCTGACTCTGGCTGTGAGAGGTTGTGTCATGGGAAGGGATTCCAGGAAGAGAGAGGGACATCAGCTCAGAAAAAGTAGGTTCCTTGGTTTTCAAGGCAGAAAAGATCTTCATCATTATCAGGTGCGTGAACAGACCTATTTATAAAAGCAGATGCACATTCAGGAAAGAACGTGAGGGGCCAGGGATTCAGTGAGGTCGGTAGTGTGCTTGCCCTGCATGCACAAGGTCCTAGGTTCAATCCCCAGCACCACAAGAAGAAAGAAAGGAAAAATGTGAGAAAGCTCTAAAGGGAGAGACAGCAAATACGTGGTCTGAGGTGTTGCTATTTGGAGAGGAACATTTAAGTGGGGCTGGACTAGCGATGGGGCCAGATCAGACTTCTGTAATTTCTCACCCGTTTTTCTAAGCTTGCTCATGTCATGCTAGTATTTGGGGATCCAGGAAGCTGGTCTAGGAGAAATACTGCATTGCAGGGAGTTCATTTTTTAAAAATTTTAATCTGATCTTTATTTTTAAACATAGTTTTTAATTGGAAAGTAAACCTTTATTTTATATATTTCTTTTTTATGTGGTGCTAAGGATTGAACCCAGTGCCTCACAGATGCTAGGCAGGTGCTCTGTCACTGAGCCACAATCCCAGTCTCTTGTTTTTAATTTCAAGTTTTGTGGGCATTCCTGCATTCTGGTGATTTATGAACTCTCTCCTTTGAGGTTCAGTGAAACTTTCTTCTTGGTATCCCAACATTTCTGCCCCAACAAGACATGTTCCACAGTTCTTTATGGATCTCAAGGGTTGCTAGAGGAATGATTAAATGATAATTAAGTTATCAAAGCAAATAGGGCAATGTTTTCAGGATGGAAGTCTTAAGAGAATGCTCATTATTAGATTTCTATTTTTACTTATGTATTAGCCATGGACTCATATGGTTTTTGCAGTCATCCACAAATGTCCAGAAACCAGCAGATTTCAGAACCTTTTCATGTTGACAGCTCTTTTCAAATGGTTGCATTCTGATTGAGGCACATTTGACCAAGTGTAAACATTAAGATGCTTTTAAAGTGCTTGTGAATTTTCCTGGATGGAATATTACAGAGGGTTTTGCCAGTTTTCTTGCCTCATTGTTTATCTCATTGGTGTTGAAAAACCTCTCAAATGCAAGGAATGTATCTCAGAGGCAATCTCCTGCAGCTGGCACCCACAGACCCCCACACCCACCCATCCAATTCTCCATCCCCATTTAATTGGGTGTCAGGTGCTGTTGGATTGTTAATTATTGGGTAAAACCCAGTGTTTTGTCCCCAAGAAGCCCAAAGTCTAGCTTGTTGGTTTTGTCTTTTTGTAACAACAAGTCAAAAACCACTGGGTTGGTTTTTACATTTCCTTGCCTCTCAAGACAAATCTGAGCTCCATCCAGGGACCTATATCTAATAGCACTGGTAGCTTAGGAAAATTTCTAATTTTCTTTAAGAAAACTAACAGCAAGAATAATTTCCCTCGTGGGGGAAGGAGGGGTTCTGGCCCCAAGGTGTCCCCAGTTCTTTCCTTCTTCTCACCCACATAATCTTCTCATCATGGGCCAGACAACCAGGTACTGCTCATCCCTGGGATCCTGGGCATGTGCCTTGACCTTCTAAGTCTTCCTTCAAGAGAAATGTTCCCATTTCACACATGCAGGAAACTGGCCCCCCAAATACCTGGGCTGCTGTTACTGAGAAGCAAAAGAAAAAAATACTGAAGATGGGGACTGGGGCTGGGGCTCAGCCGTAGAGCGCTCACCTTGCACGTGCGAGGCCCTGGGTTCCATCATCAGCACCACAGAAAAATAAATGGATAGAATAAAGTATTGGGTCCGACTCCAACTAGAAAAAAAAAAAATTTAAAAAATAAGTACTGAAAAGGCAATGGATCTAGCACTTAGGGAAATGCAAATTAAAACTGCACTGAGCTTCTCTTTCACTCCAGTCAGAACGACAATTATCAAGAATACAGTAACAATAAATTGGTGAGGATGTGTGGGACATGGAATGCCCACACTTTTTTGGAGAAACTGCACATTGGTGTAACCCCTCTGGAAAGCAGGATGGAGATTCCTCAAGAAACTAGGACTGGAACCACCGTCGGACTCAGTTATCCCACTCCTCAGCATAAAGAGGATAAAATCAGCATACTACAGGGACACAGCCACATAAATGTTTATGATAGCACAACTCACAATAGCTAAGCTATGGAGCCAGCTTAAATGCCCATCAACAGATGAATAGATAAAGAAATTGTTGTATATATACATGGTGGACTATTACTCAGCTTTTAAAAAGGATGACTTCATAACATTGGCCAGTAAATGAATGGATCTGGAGAATATCATGCTAAAGTAAAATAAGGCAATCTCCCCAAACCAAATCTATATCACAAGGAAGGTGGGGTCAAGAAGTAAAGTTCTGTAGATGAGGCAAAGGGGAGCAACAGGAAGGGAGGGGAGATAAGAACAGAAAAGACAGTAGCATGAATCCACCATAATGTTCCTATGTAAATATATGAAAATACCTAAGTGAATCCACCCATAATGATCACCCACAAGAATGGGGTCCTAAGGAGAATAAGGTATATTTTATGTTTGGATAAGTTTACCACAATGGACTCTATGGTCATGTATAACTAAGAAGAACCAATAAAATAGAAAAAGATTTAAAAGTACTGAAAAGACCATGGGACCAAATTGATAGCATCCTAGCCGGATGAGGAAATGTCTTTTGGTACATTCCAGTATTTTTTAAATGGCTCCCCCATTGGATGCTGCCAAAGGTGTTGGAGCCTGTGGGAAGGTGGAGGTTCAGGGCGCTGCATTCATCTGCAGGTGCAGTGATCCCAGGGGACAGGTCATCTCGAGGCCTCCAGTTAACTAAGGCAGAGAGGAGCAGGGTGCATTGGAGTCTATGGAGTTATTTACCAAATTGGAAAAACCTGGAATTTACCTTTCTGGACTCCCAATCAAACCCAAATTGTTTTTCCTTAAAGAGACACACCCTTGAGCCCCTCTTAAGGAGAAGTCTTCTCTGTATTATGTGACTTTTGCACCACTGAATTGGGGGGACAAGACCAGAGCTCTCTTTGGAAACACATTGACTTTGTTTGCATGAAGACAAGCAGGTAGGGTCTGTCGTTTTTCTTTTTCTTTTTTCTTGCCAAGTGCAAATTATTCAGCTGATACTAAGGATGCACACCTGGGCAGGGTGTCGCTGGTTTTTGGAGGAGGCAGGATCCCATTGCCTGGGATCCAGGGGACTGGCAAGAACCAGGAAGAGTACCCAGGGTGGCCTTGATCTGTGCAAGGCTGTTATCCTGTGGCCACCGCAGGTATTTCTCTCAAAAAGAAAGAAAGAAAAAAAAAGTGGCACACGTCTGTCATTCCAGCGGCTGGGGAGGCTGAGGCAGGAGGATGGCGAATTCAAAGCCAGCCTCAGCAAAAGCAAGGTGCTAAGCAACTCAGTGAGACGCTGTCTCTAAATAAAATTCAAAATAGGGCTGGGGAAGGGGCTCAGAGGTCGAGTTCTGAATTCAACCCCCATAGCCAGAGAGTGAGAGAGCCCAGTGCTGCTGGGGTTTACCCAGGTCTGTGCTCTCCTGCGTGTCTTCTGTGCTGATCTCCTTATTCTGCCTCCAGCTCAATGTGGACTCAAGATACAGATTCAACTCAGCTGGAGGAAAATCAGCTCTCATGCTGCCAACCCGGTTGGGAGTCTCCTCCAAGGCGCCTGCCAGGCCCCCTGTGAGCCTCTACCAGCAGTTCCCAAAAGGCGAAAGGCCAGTTCTGCTTGGAGAATTTTGCACAGATAAACAGAGGACAAGTCAGCATCCTGAAGATGCTCTGGGAGGTCTTATTGTAGGAGGAGGTCCAGGTGATGAAACTTTCAAAAATTGACTTCAATTTCCTAACATCAAAACCCAACAGAACTTAGAATTCTGGTCACCCTAACCCTGACCCAATGCCCAGACCTCAAAAGGAAAAGAAAAAATAAAAAAGCCCTGACATTCTGGTTTCCTCCTTGCCTGGAGCAGATATTACCCCTCTGTCACTCAAAAAGAAGGCTCCCTGGGCTCAGGCTGGGCAGAGTGGAGACTGACTGATGCCCTGTCCAATCAGAAGCCCTTGTGTTGAGCGTTGTCCAATCCTGAGCGCAGGCAGCGAGCAGGGGGCAGGCTTCTGCGCTCGGGATGGGATTTATTTCTCCTGGGTTCGCGGTTTCATGATTCCTGCAGTTGGACTCCAGGCTTCGCTTCGTGCCCAGGATCCCGGGTGGCCCTGCCATGCAGGGGCCGAAGCTCTCCAGGGCAGGCTTGGCTGCTGGGCACCAGGAAATGGTGAATGTGCAGTGACACCTAGTGCCTGGACAGGGAGGCCGGGCAGGGAGGCCGTCTGGCGGGATTGGCTGTGGGGGGAACCTGAGCTGGCCGACCCCAACCCCATCTCCTGGCGCTCTCTGCGTCCACAGGCCTTAGCCCCTCGGGGAGAGCGCCCCTCAGTCCCCCTGGCCAGCCGGGTGGGGAGCGTGACAGTGGTGGAGACCCCTCGTAGCCTCCCCATCCCCTGGGGCAGCCTCAGCCCCTGTCCCAGTCCTGTCTGGCAAGTGAGCGCGACTACCCAGCGTCTTCCCGGGCTTTGGTGATTGACAGGTGGGACCACTAGAAATCCAATCTCCAAGTCGGGCGATGGCGCACACCTGTCATCCCAGTGGCTCGGGAGGGGGCCTGATGCAGGAGGATTGCGAGGTCAAGGCCAGCCTGGGCAAGTTTGCGAGGCACTTATAGACTCAGGGAGACCCTGCCTCGAAATAAAATGCAAAATAGGGCTGGGATGGAGCTCAGTAGTCGAGTGCCTCTGCGTTAAATACCAAAAAATTAATCAATTAATTAATAAGAATAATCAAACCTCCAAACATGGTTTTCCTGCAGGAGGGGAGCTGAGGTTTACAGGGACCTTGCTTATTCCTGTGGACTTTATTTGTGTTTTGTTTGTTTGTTTTGGTAGTTAACAGAAGGGTGCTTTACCACTCAGCTATGAGCCTGGTAGTTTTTAGTTTTTATTCTGACCGAGGGTCTAGCTAAGTTGCTGAGATTGACCTGATAATGACTTTTGCATTGCAATTAAGTGTATGATTTTTACATCCTCCTGGGTTCCTGGGTGGACTTTGTTGACATCATGATTCCTTGATGACAATTGTAATAGTACAGCTTCACAATGAACATGTTAGGTAATAAATCCTTTTTTTTCCTCTTATAATTTTTTTGCTCTTATAATTCAAAAGTTTCTTGGTTAAGTTTCCATATATTTAACTTTGTGGATGAATTTTAGGACTGGATCTTCCATTAAGAGTAAAGCATGCTGGATTGTTTATTAGTGCATCATATTTATACATAATACCACATGCATATGGCACCCATGTAAAACTTACCCATGGTATTTTATACTATTTTTAATCTGAATATCCCATGACTATTAATGTATTATCCTGGTCCTATGAACTGATTGCAGCAAGTCCCTGTGGTGGGGGACTATCATGTGTCTTTAACAGCAAAACAGTTTCCAGAAATAGTTAAGAAGCAGTTAAAATCCTTGAGTTTGTTAGAATTCTTTTGTTTCCTATCTTCATTGATACTATTTAATTTTCTCTCTGATAGGGTTTTAGTTTACATTTCTTAGGTTTCTAAAGATGTTGGATTCTTTTTATTCTTATTCTTGAACACATGGTTATCTCCTGTACAAATTGGCAGCTCAAATCTCCTCCCTGAATTTCTTCTGTGGTGGATTTCAGAGTGTTGGGACCCTGAGAATCACCACTCAGTGGGCCTTTTTCATACCTAAGGGGGCTGAGATCTGCAGGGGTCTTAGGTTTTTCTTCCTCCTGAGCTTTTGTTTCTTTTTGGGTGGCACGGGGGCATAGTGGATTGAATGCAGAGCTCCTTTACCACGGAGCTACATCCCTCACACTTTTTATCATTTAGCTTGAGACAGAGGCTGAGTCTGGCCTTGAACTTGTGCCTCAGCTTCCCGAATGGATGGGATTACAAGTGTGGGCCTCCTGCCTGGGTCCCCCTGAATGTTCTAAATGTAAGGGAAGCAAAATATCAGATCCAGAACCCTGTCTCCCAGATGAAACCTTTACGTGTGTATAAATGAATTTCTAAAATTCAAGTCCCCTGTCCCCATTTCCAGTGACAATTTTCCTCCCCAGTGTAATAAAATAAGAAGCAAAAGTTTTGTTTTCTGTTTGAGCATTTCACATGAGAGAAAAGTACACTAAAAACCACTAGACATTTGTAAAAATGTGTGTGTGTGTGTGTGTGTGTGTGTGTGTGTGCGCGCGCACGTGCGCATTTTCCCTTCCTCTCCCAGGCCAGACACCTTGTCAGAATGTCTTTGGGCTGAGTGTCCCCACTGTGGACTGCATGTCCTAGGGGTCTCAAGCCCTCTCTGAGATTTTCCTGGTCCTGTTTTTTCTCTGCCTGACACAGGGATCCCACACCTGGCACATCTGAGGTCTCTTGAGCATCTGGTAAATATCAGCCACCTATTGACCTATGAGCAGGTGCATTTAGGTTAAGTAGTTTTTCAGGGGAGTCGGTGATGTCCCTGTGACTGGGAGGAGTCTCCTTATCCAGAAGGCACTTCGGATGTTCCCTCCTCCTGGCTCCTGTGGATGCTGGAACAGCGATGGGCATGCAGCCATTTATTAACACACCTGTTCAAGTTGCTTTGGAAATGCGTCCAGTTTGTTACTCTGTTAGCCTTTAAAGAACTCCATGCTATTTTTAAAAATTGTCTGCACTAAGCTTATATTCTAGCCCCATGTCATCAGCATGTCTCTTGCTCCATATCTATGTCATTGGAGGACTAGTTCCTTCACCTTTTTGATAGGAGCCTTTCCCATAGCTGTGCTGAGGCTGCAGAAACTCTCCTACTTGGCTGGGGACTGAATTACTGATGCAGTTGGTTAGAACCCAGGCTGCCTGTTCTCACTGCAAGAAGGTGGTGTGAGCCTATTCTAGAAAGAAACAGGGAGCTGTGGTTTTCATCCTTTTCCTTCACTCCAGGGTGTGTGTGTGGGGGGGTGATAGTAGTCCCTGGAAGTGCTTGCACATCAACGTGAAGCCACTTTCTTTTTTTTGATCCAGGGAGATTTGCACATGCACAGTTGCTGTTGCTCTCAAAGCTTGGTGGGTTAGGATGGAGTCCATGGAATAGAAAAAAAAATATTGGGACCCTGAGTGCCTGGACATCCTTCTTCCAGAAAGAACTGGTCAGGACTGGAGTTATTACTGAGGTAGGGGGGAGAGGGCTTAGGCACGGCTGCTGGGTGGACTGCATTTGTCCTGTCTACCTTCAGGGACTGGCTAGAGAGGAGCTTGACTGTTAGCAACCACAATTTGCAGATCATGTGGGCAAATCCCTTCTAGGGATAAACTGGGACCCTTGATCTCACTCCCCTTCTGCACTGGTCCCATGGATAAAGCTCATGACCTTCCACAGCAATAGAAAACCACCCCTTTTCCACTCCTGATACTTGTGTATATCTAGTTCATTCTTTTATGAGCACCAGACAAATTGTGTTTCCAGTAACAAGTCATTTAGTGTCCAGTGTTTTCCATTTGTGACCCCCATAAGTTTTTATCTACTCTGGGTGACACTGGATTGGGGTATTCTGTCCAAATTATGTAGCACATCGCTCAAGGCAGGACTAATGCCCAAGTGTCCCCCAACTTTGCCTGCCCTTCAGATGGTAGAGATTTTCTCAGTGGTCCAATGCATAGGTTTCTCAACCCATGTATAACTTTATTTATAGGGACTCAAAACAGAAGTAGGTGTTTATTTGGTGTATCCATGTGTGAAGAGAATCCAGGAGCCTCCTATTCTGGTATAATTTTGAAATATAATTCTACTCCATATGTGCTTCTTCAGGGTGTTGGAATATAATCCAGTACCACGCACGTCCTGCACACAAGCCCTACCAGTGCTCTGCGCATCCAGTTCCCACACCTACCTTCACGTGGGTTGTCTTGTTCATTCACATCAAATCCTCCACTGGAGATGGTTGCAATTAGCTAGGCCTTTTCATTCCACTTCATAATAATATTGACATTTACGTACATATGGAGTCATCTATGAAATTTCTGCATTGTGATTTTTTTTGGTCCTCAAATTACTGCAATATGACAATTTTATAACATGCATTAGTGCCTGGTAATGAAAGCTCCTGCTTTTACTCTTAGAGTTCAGAATTCCTGGCTAATTTCATATCAATTCAACCTTCCAGGAGAATTTTCAAACTGTTTTCTTTGGTCCCTTCTTCAATGAAAAGGAAATCATGGTGAAATTTTGATGGGGTGTTATCATAGATGAACCTGAGGGCAGCTGTCCTCTTTATAATGAAAAGTCCTATCATCTATACCCAGGATGTGTAATTAAGTCTTTTATGTGCTTATCTGTATTTGTATTTTTTCAAATTCTGCAGATGTACTATTTAAGTATGCTTATATATGAAATATGACATTTATGTGACAGCTATATAAAACTGACATGGTGTTTCATAGTATTTGTCAAACTGTATGCAATATGGCAAACAAAATGTGGCTGATTGCCAGAAATGGTTATTTTCCATAGTTTATATTTATTCCCAAATGGACATCCTCTTTCACCAGACCCCGGGTCTCGGCTCTGGAGGAGTGTGCTGTGTCCCCATATGAACGGGTGCTGTAGGGTCCACATCTGTTTCTGTGGACCTTCATGATAACCCCACATGTCCTTCAACACTGTCTCAATTTGTCTTCAATGTGACTTTACTGTACAGTCTCTCCTTTCTAAAGACGTTAATTGCTTTGTGATGAAGAGACATTTAGATACTTGCTATTTGAAGGGGCTGTTCACGGCTCTTGCCTGCTTTTCTCTTGTAGTCTCTGTTCTCCTTTCTTAGAAGAGTTTGGTTAAAGGTGAGGCAATTTGTTTCTTTCATCTGTCACTTCTCCTTGTTCTCTTTAATGGAGTCATTTGAGGAATAGAATTTTTGTTTTCATATATATAATTTATAAATTTAAAAATATGTTTTCTGTAACTTTGAAAAGAACTTTTTTCATTCTTTTTTTTTCCTTTTGTGAAACTAGGGATTGGAACCAGGGTGTCCTATTACTGAACAATATCCTCAGTCCTTTTAAAATTTTTATTTAAAAATTTAATTTTTTCTTAATTTTTTAAAATTACTACTGCCTATTTATTTTTAAATTTAGGCAGGGTTTCACTCAGTTGCTAGGGTAAGCTTCACAATAGTGATCCCCCTGCCTCAGCCTCCAGACCACAGGATATATCAGGTATGTAGCACCAAATGCATCCTATCTCAATTAGTTAGTTAGTTAGTTAGTTTGTTTGTTTCTTTTTTTCTAGATGATTTTTTATGGTTTTATTATTTATTTAAATACACGACAACAGTGGAATGCATTATAATCCTTATTTCACATAGAACACAATTTTTCATATTTCTGTATATAAAGTATGTTCACATCAATTTATGCCATTATAAATGTACTTTTTTGCATTACAACTCTTAATACACATATATATCACAATTTTTCATCTCTCTTTGTTTATAAGGTATGTTGAAACCCAATTCAAGTCTTCATACATGAATTTTGTATAAAGATGTTGATCACATTCCATCATCCTTGCTAATCCCCTGTGCCATCCCTTTCCCCTCCACCCCTCTGCCCTATTTAGAATTCATCTACTCCTCCCATACTCTCCCTCCCTAACCCACTATGAGTCAGCCTCCTTATATCAGAGAAAACATTCGGCATTTTTTTTGGGGGGGATTGGCTGACTTCACTTAGCATTATCTTCTCCAACTCCTGCATTTACATGCAAGTGCCATGATTTTGTTCTTTTATAATGATGAGGAATATTCAATTGTGTATATAAGCCACATTTTTTTTATCCAGTCATCCACTGAAGGGCATCTAGTTTGACTCCATAGTTTAGCTATTGTGAATTGTGCTGCTATAAACAATGACCTGTCTGTGTCCCTGTAGTGTGCTGTTTTTAAGTTTTTTGGTACAGTCCGAGAAGAGAAATAGTTGGGTCAAATGGTGGTTCCATTCCCAGATTTACAAGGAATCTCCATACTGATTTCCAAATCAGCTGCACCAATTTGCAGTCCCACCAGCAGTGTATGAGTGTACCTTTCCCCCACATCCTTGCCAACACTTATTGTTGTTTGTCTTCATAATAGCTGCCCTTCTTACTGGAGTGAGATGGTATCTTAGAGTGGTTTTAATTTGAATTTCTCTGACTGCTAGAGATGATGAGCATTTTTTCATATAATTGTTGATTGATTGTATATCCTCTTCTGAGAAGTGTTTTTTTTCGGGTCCTTGGCCCATTTATTGATTGGATTATTATTATTATTATTTTTTGGTGTTAAGACGTTGGAGTTCTTTATATACCCTAGAGATTAGTGCTCTATCTGAAGTATGAGGGGTAAAAATTTCACCCAGAAAGTAGACTCTCTATTCTATTGTTTTTTTTTTTTTGATAAAAATCTTTAGTTTCACTCCATCCCATGTGTTGATACTTGATTTTAATTCCTGTGTTATAGGAGTGTTATTAAGGAAGTTGTAACCTAATCCCACATGATGGAGATTAGGGCCTACTAATTCTTCTATTTGGAGAGTCTCTGGTTTAATTGCTAGATCCTTGATCCATTTTGAGTTAACCTTTATGCATAGTGAGAGAGAGGGATTCAATTTTATTTTGCTGCCTATGGATTTCCAGTTTTCCCAGCACCATGTGTTGAAGATGCTATCTTTTTTCCAGTGCATATTTTTAGCACCTTTTTCTAATATAAGATAATTGTGGTTTTGTGGGTTGGTCTCTGTGTCCTCTATTCTGTACTATTGGTCTACCAGCCTGTTTTGATGCCAGTACCATGCTGTTTTTGTTACTGTGGCTCTGTAGTATAGTTTAAGGTCTGGTATAGCAATGCCACCTGCCTCCCTTTTCCTGCTAAGGATTGCTTTAGCTATTCTGGGTCTCTTATTTTTCCAGATAAATTTCATGATTGCTTTTTCTATTTCTATGAGGAATGCCATTGGGATTTTGATCAGAATTGCATTAAATCTGTAGAGTGCTTTTAGTAGTAGGGCCATTTTGATAATATTAGTTCTGCCTATTCAAGATCAAGTTAAATCTTTCCATCTTCTAAGGTCTTTGATTTCTCTTTAGTGTCTCATAGTTTTCATTGCATAGATCCTTCACCTTTTGTTGATTCCCAAGTTTCTTTTTGTTTTTGAAGGATATTGTGAATGGGGTAGTTTTTCTCATTTCTCTCTCAGAGGATTTGTCACTGATATATAGAAATGCCTTTGATTTGTGGGTGTTGATTTTATATCCTGCTACGTTGCTGAATTCTAGTTCTAGAAGTTTTCTAGTGGAGTTATTTGGGTCTTCTATGTACAGAATCGTATTATCAGCAAATAGTGCTAGTTTATGTTCTTCTTTTCCTATACATATTCTTTCAATTTCTTTCATCTGTCTAATTGATCTGGCCAATGTTTCAAGAACTATATTGAATAGAAGGGGTGAGAGAGGGCATCTCTGTCTTGTTTCCAATGTTAGAGGGAATGCCTTCAGTTTTTCTTCATTTAGAATGATGTTGGCCTGAGACTTAGCAGAGATAGCCTTTAAAATGTTGTGGGAAGTTCTTGTTATCCCTAGTTTTTGTAGTGTTTTGAACATGAAGGGGTGCTGTATTTTGTCAAATGCTTTTTCAGCATTTGTTGAGGTGATCATAAGGTTCTTATCTTTAAATCTACTGATGTGATGAATTACATTTATTGATTTATGTATATTGAACCAACCTTGCATCCCTGGGATGAATCCCACTTGATCATGGTGAACCATCTTTTTGATATGTTTTTGTATTTGATTTGCCAGAATTTTATTCAGAATTTTTGCTTCTGCTTTTTAGTGGTATTGGTCTGAAGTACACTTTCTTTTCAGTGTTTGTCTGATTTTAGAATCAAGGAGATATTGGCCTTATACAGTGAGTTTGGAAGTGCTCTCTCTTCTTATATTTCATGGAATAATTTGAGGAGTGTTGGTGTTAGTTCTTTTTTGAAAGTCTTGTATCCATTGAGTCATTGGCTTTATTTATTTATTTTTTTGGTTGATAGGCTTTTGATGGTGTCTTCTATTTCATTGCTTGAAAATGATCGGCTTAACTTACTCAGTTTGTGTAAGTCACATGATTCTAGACATTTGTTGATGACTTCAATATTTTCTGTTTTATTGCGATACAAATTTTCAAAATAATTTCTAATTATCTTTTGTATTTTTCTAGTGGTCATGGTGATATTTCCTTTTTCATCATGGATTTTAGTAACTGGAGTATTTCTCTCCTTCTCTACAGTAGCATGGATAAGGTTTTATCAAAAGTATTTGCTTTTCAAAGAGCCAAATTTTCATTTTGAAAATTAAAAAAATATATATATGGCAGTGGAATATATTACAGTTCTTATTACACATATACAGACAAAGTTTCACATCTCAGTATATAGAGTAGGTTGACATCAATTTGTGTGTTCATACGTGTAATTTGGTGGAATATAATAGACATCATTATCCATCCTTGCTAATCCCTTTTCCCTACCTATTCTTCCCACCACTCTTCCCTAAATAGAATTCATCTATTCCTCCCATGCTCCCCCTTCCTACCCCACTATGAGTCAACCTCATTATATCAGAGAAAACATTCAGCATTTGTTATTTTGGGTTTGGCTAACTTCACTTAGCATTATCTTCTCCAATGCCATCCATTTACCGGCAAATGCCATGGTTTTATTTTCTTTTATTGCTGAGTAATATTCCATTGTGTGCAAATGCCACGTTTTATTTATCCATTCATCCACTGAAGGACATCTATGTTGGCTCCATAGTTCAACTCTTGTGAATTGTGCTGCTAAAAACATTGTGACTATGTACTGTAGTTTGCTGTTTTTAAGTCCTTTTGGGTATAGACCAGGGAGTGGGATAGCTGGGTCAAATGGTGGTTCCATTCCCCGTCACTCTGTCAATTTTTATTTGCTTCTTTTGTTCCAACTTCATTGATCTCAGCTCTGATTTTAATTATTTTCTGTCCTTTACTGCTTTTGGTGTTGATTAATTGTTTTTCCTAGGGCTTTGAGATGTAATTTTAGGTCATTTATTTGACTTTTTCTTTTTTTAAGGAATGAACTCCATGCAATAAACTTTCCTCTTAGTAATGCCTTCATAGTGTCCCAGAGATTTTGATATGTTGTATCTGTGTCCTCATTCAACTCTAATAATTTTTAAATCTCCTCTTTGATGTTTTCTTCAACCTGTTGTTCATTCACTAACATATTATTTAGTCTCCTGGTATAGGAGTAGCTTCTATTTTTATCATAGATTTCTAATTTCGTTACATTATGGTCTGATAGAATGCAGGGTAGTATCTTTACTTTTCTGTATTGCTTAGAGTTCCTTTTTGGCATGGCATATGGTCTATTTTAGAGAAGGGTCCATTTGCTGCTGAAAAGAAAGTGTCTTCGCTTGTTTAAGGATGAAATAGTCTATGCATGTCAGTTAAATCTAAGTTATTGACTGTATTATTGAGTTCTATAGTTTCTGTCTGGATATCGTTTGGAAGATCAATCCAGTGGTAAAAAAGTTGTCTTAAAGTCACCCAGAATTATTGTCTTGTGGTCTACTTGGCCCTTAAACTTGAGAAGAGTCTGTTTGAACATAGATGCTCCATTGTTTTGGGGGTGTGTATATTTATAATTGTTCTGTCTTGTTGGTGTATGGTTCCTTTAAGCAGTATGTAGTGTCCTTCTTTATCCCTTTTGATTATCTTTCACTTGAAGTCCACATTATTTGATATAAGAATGGAAACCCCTGCTTGCCTCCACATTTCATGTGAGTGGTATGTGTTTTAATATTTATTTTTTGTATATGGACACAATACCTTTATTATTTAGTTTTATGTGGTTCTGAGGATTGAATACTGGGTCTCACATGTGCTAGGCGAGTGTTCTACCACTGAGCCCCAGCCCCAGCCTGAGTGATATATTTTTTTCCAACCTGTCACCTTCAGTCTGTGGGTGTATTTTCCTATGATACGAGTCTCTTGGAGGCAGCATATTGTTGGTCTTTTTTTTTTATCTAATCTGCCTGTCTTTTGATTGCTGAGTTGGAACTAAACTTTCAGGGTTATTATTGAGACAAGATTTGTATTCCCAGTTATTTTTGTTTATTTTTGGTATTTAACTAAGTCAGATTCTCTTTGATAGGTTTTTACTTTAGAGTGATACTACCCTTTTCTGATTTTTATTGTTGTTCATTTCCTCCCCATGGAATATTTTGTCAAGGATGTTCTGTAGTGCAGGTTTCTGGTTGTAAATTCTTTTAAATTTGTGTATGATGGAAGGTTTTTATTTTGTCATAAAATAACATCTGAATCAAAAACTAATTGCTAATCAAAATTTAATTTTGCTGGGTATGATTCTTGGTTGGCATCCATTTCTTTCAGAGCTTGGTTTATATTGTTGCAGGATCTTGTAGATTTCAGGGTCTCAGTTTAGAAGTCAGAAATCAGAGATGGTGATTGGTTTTCCCCATATGTAATTTGATTCCTTTCTCTTGTGGCTTTTGAAATGCTCTGTTCCTCCTGTATGCTTGGTGTTTTCATTATGAGGTGCATTGTTGTAGACCTGTAGTGTTCTTGTTCATTTGATGTCCTATAGGATCCTTGTATTTGATTTCCCAGTTCACTCTACATGTTTGGAAATTTTTCTGGTATTTTTTCATTGAATAGTTTGTCCATTTCTGTAGTTTAGACCTCTACTCCTTCATCTATCCCAATAGTTGTTAAATTTGGTCTTTTCATATTATCTCACAATTCTTGGATCTTCTGCTCATAGTTTCTTACCATCTTCACTGGGGTCAACTTTATTTTTTCAAGATTATATATTTTGTCTTCAATGTCAGAGGTTCTGTCTGCCAAGTGATCTATTCTGTTGGAGATGCTTCCTATTAAGTTCTTAATTTGGTTTACTGTTTCCTTCATTTCAAGGATCTCTCTTTTTTTTCAAAAAATTTTTTTTCACAAAATTTTTCAAAAAATAATTCCTTATTGAAGGAATATTTTGCTTTCTGTATTTGCTTATGTAGCTCTTTATCAAAATGATCCTTTGCTGCCTGTATTTGCTCTCATATCATCTTTTAATTCACAGAAAATTATGTACCTTCTCCCATTTATCCTGTTTTTCTGACCATGGATTCTAATAATGTAGCATCTTTGTTTGGGGCACATTCTTTCTTGGTTTCTCATGTTGTTCATGTATCTTCCCTTCCAGCTCTGTGTTTTTAAGATATATAGCCATGTAGGCTTATAGTGTCCCCAATGGGTTTCAATACCTTCCTTTTTTAAAAATTTATTTATTTTTAAAATACATGACAACAGTGGAATGCATTACAATTCTTATTACACACATAGAACACAATTTTTCGTATCTTTGTATAGAAAGTATATTCATGCTAATTTATGCCATTATATATGTACTCATTTCTTTTTGCAATACAACTCTTAATACACATATATATATCACAATTTTTCATATCTCTGGTTGTATATAAGGTATGTTGGCACCAATTTGTGTCTTCATACATGTACTTTGGATAATGGTGTCATCACATTCCACAATCACTGCTAATGCCCTGCCTCTTCCCCTCCCCTCCAACCCCTCTGCCCTATGTAGAACTCATCTATTCCTCCCATGCTCCCCCTCCCTACCCCACTATAGTCAGCCTCCTTATATCAGAGAAACCATTCAAGATTTAATTTTTGGGTTTGCCTAACTTCACTTCTCCAATACCACCTATTTACCTGCAATTGCCATGATTTCATTATTGCTGAGTAAAATTGCATTGTGTATATGCCCCATATTTTTATCCATTCATCCACTGAAGGGCATCTGGGTTGGCTCCACAGTTTGCTATTGTGCATTGTGCTGCTATAAACATTGACATGGCTGTAACCCTGTAGTATGCTGTTTTCAAGTCCTTTGAGAATAGTCCAAGAAGAGGAATAGCTGGGCCAAATGGTGTTTTCATTCCCAGATTTCGATGGAATCTCTATACAGTTTTCCATGTTGTTTGCACCAATTTGGACACCCACCAGCAGTGTATGAGTGTGTCTTTTCCCCCACATCCTTGCCAACACTTGTTGTTTGTCTTTGTGACAGCTGCCATTCTGACTGGAGTGAGATGATATCTTAGAGTGGTTTTGATTTGCATTTCTCTAATTGCAAGAGATGATGAACATTTTTTAAAATATTTGTTGACTGATTCTACATCCTTTTCTGAGAAGTGTCTGTTCAGGTTCTTGGCCAATTTGTTGATTGGATTATTTGGTTTTTTGTTGCTTAGCATTTTGAGTTCTTTATATACTAGATATTAGTTCTCTATCTGATATGTGAGGGGTAAAAATCTACTCCCAGGATGTAGACTCTCTGTTCACCTCAGATTTTTTTTCTGAGAAGAAACTTTTTAGTTTGAATCCATCCCATTTGTTGATTCTTGGTTTTAATTCTTGTGCTATAGGCATCTTATTAAGGAAGTTGGGGCGGCCTAGCCCCATGTGATGAAGATTATGGCCTACTTTTTCTTCTGTTAGATGCAGAGTCTCTGGTTTAAATCCTAGGTCCTTGATCCACTTTGAGTTTTGTGCATGGTGAGAGATAGGGTTTTAATTTCATTTTTTTAAAAAATGGATTTCCAGTTTTCACAGCACCGTTTGTTGAAGAGGCTATCTTTTCTCCAATGCATGTTCTTGGCACCTTTGTCTACTGTAAGATAATTGTAATTTTGTGGGTTAGTCTATGTGTCCTCTATTCTGTACCATTGGTCTACTGGTCTGTTTTAGTGCCAATAACATGCTGTTTATGTTACTATTGCTCTGTAGTATTGTTTAAGGTCTGGTATAGTCATACCACCTGCTTTGCTCTTCCTGCTTATAATTGCTTTAGCTATTCTGGGATTCTTATTTCTCCAGATGAATTTCATGATTGCTTTTTCTATTTCTATAAGAAATGTTATTGGGATTTTGATCACAATTGCATTAAATAAGTATAGTGCTTTTGGTTGTATGGTCATTTTGATAATATTAATTCTGCCTATGCAAGAGTAAGGTAGATCTTTTCATCTTCTAAGGTCTTCTTTGATTTCTTTCTTTAGGGCTCTTTCACCTCTTTCGTTAAGTTGATTCCCAAGAATCTTAAGTTTTCTTTTTTTGAAGTTACTGTAAATGGGGTAGTTTTTCTCATTTCCATTTCTTGGCTTTGTCACTGATATACAGAAATGCCTTTTTTTAATGTGTGTTAATTTTATATCCAGCTGCTTTGCTGAATTCATTTTTTAGTTCTAGAAGTTTTCTGGTGGTGCTTTTGTGGTCTTCTAGGTATAGAAAAGTATTGTCAGCAAATAGTGCTAATTTAATTTCTTTTCCTGTAGTTATTCCTTTAATTTCTTTCGTCTCTCTAATTGCTCTGGCCAGTATTTCAAGAAATATGTTGAATAGAAATGGTGAGAGAGAGCACCCCTGTCTTCTTCCAGTTTTTAGAGGGAATGCCTTTAGTTTTTCTCCCTTTAGAATGATGTTGGCTTTAGCCTTAATGTAGAGAGCCAGTATGATGTTGAGGTATGTTCCTGTTATCTCTAGGTTTCTAATGTTTTGTACATGAAAGGGTGCTGTATTTTTTCAAATGTTTTTTCTGCATCTATTGAGATGATTGTATTATTCTTATTTTAAAGTCTATTGATGTGATGAATTACATTTGTTGATTTCCATATATTGAACCAACCCTGTATCCTTGGGACAAACACCACTTGATCTTGGTGCACGACCTTTTTAATGTTTTTGTATTCAATTTGCCAGAATTTTATTCAGAATTTTTGCATCTATGTTCATTAGAGATATTGTCCTGAAGTTTTCTTTCTTTGATTTGTCCCTATCCGGTTTGGGGATCAGGGTGATATTGGCCTCATAGAAGGAGTTTGGGAGTGCTGCTGCTTTCTCTATTTCCTGAAATAAATTTAAGAGTATTGGTATTTTTGTAGTTCTTCTTTAAAGGTCTTGTAGAACTTGGCTGTGTATCCATCTGGTCCTGGGCTTTTCTTGGTTGGTGAGCTTCTGATGGCATCTTCTATGTCATCATTTAATATTGGTCTGTTTAAATTGTGTATGTCTTCCTGATTCAATCTGGGCAAATTAGGACTTAAGAAATTTGTTGATGCCTACAGCGTCTTCTATTTTATTGGGGTATACGTTTTCAAGATGATTTCTAATTATTCTCTGTATTTCTGTAGTGTCTATTGTGATATTGCCTTTTTTATCACCTATGCTGGTAATTTGAGATTTCTCTATCCTTCTCTTCATTAGCTTAGCTAAGGATCTGTCATTTTTTTTTCTTTCAGAGAACCAACTTTTATCAAATTTTGTTTCTTTTGATTCAAATCACTTCTAATTTTAATTATTTCTTGAATTCTACTGCTTTTGCTGTTGATTTTTTCTTCTAGGGCTTTGAGATGAAGTATGAGATCAATTATTGACTTTTTCTTCTTTTAAGGAATTAACTCCATGCAATGAACTTTCCTCTTAGTACTGCTTTCATAGTGTCCAAGAGATTTTGATATGTTGTGTCTACATTCTTATTTACCTCTAAGAATTTTTTAATCTCCTCCATGAAGTCTTCTGTAACCCATTGTTCATTCTATTTTACCAAATTTATTACTCTTTGAACTGCTTATAGAACTTAAAATATTTCAAGTTTGTCTTTTCACTAGGTGGAAGTGTCACTTTACATGTCTCCAAACATTAATATTTTATGAATATTTTACACATGGGGAATGTGTTATGGATGATACTTGAAACTAAGTGTATTGGGGAACTAAATCTATCTCATGGATGCAAAGCAGAAAGAATAACTACCAGATTGTTTTCAAAAGCTTTTTTTTACCACTCTTTTTGTCTCCCTTTGGCACAATCACCTTACGAGAATGTCTTTGACAAGTCTGATTTGCATCTGGAATATCCGCCAAATTTCACATTCATTCATGGCAGAGAAGTTACGAGTTGGGCTTTTATTCAGTGCTTGTATTATGGTATATATCCTTCACTTCACTCTGATATGGAATGTATATGCTGTTTTTAGACTTATCTATTTTCCTCTAAATTAGATAATGGAAAGTATCTTATTACATAATTAGAGTAACTCTCCTACATGACAGTCAGTTCTACTAACTGTTAATTCAAATTAAAAGCTGAATAAAGGTTTGGTCCATGTTCTATTAATCTAACATTTTTTATTTCAGGAGCCACTGACATTCGGGGATGTGGCCATTGATTTTTCTCAGGAGGAATGGGAATGCCTGGATCCTGCTCAGCAGAATTTATATAGAGAAGTGATGTTGGAAACCTACAGCAACCTGCTCTTTGTGGGTGAGCATAACTTTTCTTCAAAATTCCTAATTATCATTATTTAGTTTTCTTCCCTTGAAGTATATCTTTTGGGAACTTCACCATAAGAATGAGTTTCAGATTTATGCTTTCAATAAAAAAGATGTGGTAGTTCTTGGTGCTGACAAGAAAATATTAATGATGTTTTTTTTTCATCCTTAATGTTTTCCTTTGTTGGCATGATATATATCGTTCACTTGACATATGGTTGACTTAGAGAAATGCAGTCATGTCAAATACTGTGGCCCACATATAGCAGAGGACATAGTTGAGGTAGAGGAGGAAGCCTAAATTCAAAAAGGTTGATTGAGACGTTATCCAGCAGAAAAGATTTTTGAGAAGCTTTGATTTCTTTCTCTTGTTATCATAGAAAAACCTGTCCTGTGTTTTGTGCTTTAAAATTATCTAGTCTCCTGCTTTTCCTCCAGTAATGTCTCCGTACATTCAAATTAACAACAAAACACTCCCTTTGCATTGTGAGTGTCAATATTATCTGACGGCTCTTATTTAATTTTTTAAAATATTTTTTAGTTCTTAATGAATTTCCTATTTATTTTTTATGTGGTGCTGAGGATCGAACCCAGGGCTTCATACATGCTAGGCAAGCTCTCTACCACTAGTCTATAACTCCAGCCCCTCTTCCATTATTTACAGGAAATTTTTGCCCATTTCTGGAGACTTCTAGGTCCACACATTGTAATACATTACTATCATAAGTCAGTTTTTGTAATCTTATTTGTACATTTTTTTTCACTAAAATTTCCTTATCAATGTTCTTTCTGAATATGTGTAATGGATTTTCTGTGAAATTATCTGCCATGGAATGAATGTCAAGATGGACAAAGACTGCTCTTTTGAGAGATGGTGTAAGTTGTAGTTGAATAAGAGGATATGTAAAATAATAAATCTGTGGATATTTACAATTTGGTTGGTTAATTTTTTTTTAAATTTTTTCATTGTATATAGTAGGTTCCATGCTATAGACTGGGTTTCCTCATATCAGTTAATTGCTTCACAAATTAAGATATGCATGACTTTTGTTTATATTGCCAATAATGTTGTATGTGCTTTTGCTTGTATAAATATTAAGCCTCTTTTGTCTATGACTTTTGTATTTTATCTTGATTGGCTTTGCATTCTGCCCATGTATGTAGAAATTGAAATTTCCTATATGTAAATGTAATGGGGATTGATGGCTGAGATACTCTAATGCTGAACTAAACCCAAGCTCCTTTTCACTCATAGTTGGAGCGAGATTCTCATTAAGTTATTGAGGATGTTTTGAAATTGCAATTCTCCTGCCTCAGACTTCCTAGTACCTGAGATTTCACGCATGCCTATCATTTGTATATTGATGAGTCTGTTCTTATTTATAGGATGAAGACCACATTATTTTAAATGTAGCTTGAGAAATGTTGCAAATCTCTTTATCTTTTAATTTTCATTGTAATCAAAACCACAAAATAAAACTTACTGTCTCCAAAATTTTAAATATTCAGTAACATTGATTCAAATTGTTATGCAATATATCTCTAAAAAGTTTACATCTCAAAAAACAAACAAACAAACAAACAAACAATGCCTAGGAAGCAAGGGCTCATTTCTTTCTCCCCATCACAAAACCATTCTCTTTTGTTCAGAAAGCTGTTTTTTAGTTTAGAGATGTCATGTTCTATGATTCTGAAATATTCTTTCTGTGACATATTTCAGTTAACCTAGTGTATATGTATTTTGTCAAATACATAATTTGAATAAATTAGTTGACTTCAAAGTTCTAGTTTCTATATTCCAAATTGGCTCATCTGTTGTTTTCAAGGGATATTTGATTTGCATCCCCCATGATGGCTCTGTTGAATAACAAGTTAGAACACTGTGTGAAATGTTTTTAATTTGCTATTGATGTTAGGGCTTATTACCACACTCACTCAGAAATCCATCTACCTAATGCCATGTCTGCATTTACAATTGAATGCTGTAACTTATAGTATACTTTTTAGCAGGGAAATATTGTAATGTAATTTCTAGTTTGTGGGATATTCATACAATTTAAAGGATGGATTTCTCTCAAAAAAATTTAACAACAGGAGTTTGATGATTATTACCTGGAGCCTATAGTTAAATTTAAGTAACATAAACAACTTTTTCTTTTAATTCTATCTCTCAATTCTTGAACAACAGCATGCTCAAGAGTGTTCAATCTTTGAGCACTCTTTGAACATCCCTATCACTTTTGACTTCAAATTTTTATTCCATATTGGTTACAAAATAACTATCACTTAAATAATTATTAACCTTTGTTTAATACATAAAATTGGTCTATCCAATATAATATCCCACTTGCAATTAAGAACAGAGATTCTATATGTCTATAATGGTTTCAAAATATTTTCAAAATCTTATGCTTTGCAATTACCATTTTGCTTCACTGTATTTCCCTTTTCAGTAAATGGGGATTGATGTCTCCTAGTATGACAGTGATTCTTTGTTTTCATTCAACTTTCTAAATGTTTTCTTTGTGTTTTGGGAAGTAGGATGTACGTTGCAAATGTATGTACTCTTAATTCAGAACTTAGGGAAAGGTTCTTTTTCTCTATTTTGCCTCTTTTCAAAGTTTTTTTTTTTTAATTTAAAACATCTTCTATGTCCATTAACTGTCTTAAACTATGTTTGGTGTACTATAAATTAGACAGCCCAGGTTTTGTTGAGTCACTTTTTTTATTGGTTGTTCACAACATTACATAGCTCTTGACATATCATATTTCATACATTTGATTCAAGTGGGCTATGAACTCCCATTTTTACCCCGTATACAGATTGCAGAATCACATTGGTTACACATCCACATTTTTACATATTGCCATACTAGTGACTGTTGTATTCTGCTATCTTTCCTATCCTCTACTATCCTCCTCCCCTCCCCTCCCATCTTCTCTTTCTACCCCATCTACTGTAATTCATTTCTCTCTCTTGATTTTTTTCCCTTTCCCCTCACATCCTCTTATATGTAATTTTGTATAACAATGAGGGTCTCCTTCCATTTCCATGCAATTTCCCTTCTCTCTCCCTTTCCCTCCCACCTCTCATCCCTGTTTAATGTTAATCTTTTTCTCATGCTCTTCCTCCCGGCTCTGTTTTTAGTTGCTCTCCTTATATCAAAGAATACATTTGGCATTTGTTTTTTAGGGATTGGCTAGCTTCACTTAGCATAATTTTCCCTAATGCCATCCATTTCCCTGCAAATTCCATGTTTTTTCATTTTATAGTGCTGAGTAATACTCCATTGTTAATCCATTCATCTATTGAAGGGCATCTAATTTGGTTCCACAGTCTAGCTATTGGGAATTGTGCTGCTATGAACATCGATGTAGCAGTATCCCTATAGTACGCTCTTTTAAGGTCTTCAGGGAATAGTCTGAGAAGAGCAATAGCTGGATCAAATGGTGGCTCCATTCCCATCTTTCCCAGGAATCTCCATACTGCTTTCCAAATTGGCCGCTCCAATTTGCAGTCCCACCAGCAATGTACAATTGTACACTTTTCCCCACATCCTCGCCAGCACTTGTTGTTGTTTGTCTTCATAATGGCTGCCAATCTTACTGGAGTGAGGTGGTATCTTAGGGTGGTTTTGATTTGCATTTCTCTGACTGCTAGAGATGGTGAGCATTTTTTCATGTACTTGTTGATTGATTGTATATCCTCCTCTGAAAAGTGTCTGTTCAGGTCCTTGGCCCATTTGTTGATTGGGTTATTTGTTTTCTTATTGCTTAATTTTTTGAGTTCTTTGTATACTCTGGATATTAGAGCTCTATCTGAAGTACGAGGAGTAAAAATTTGTTCCCAGGATGTAGGCTCCCTATTTACCTCTCTTATTGTTTCTCTTTCTGAAAAAAAAAAAAAAACTTTTTAATTTGAGTAAGTCCCATTTGTTGATTCCTGTTTTTAACTCTTGTGCTATGGGTGTCCTATTAAGGAATTTGGAGCCCAACCCCACAATATATAGATAGGAGCCAACTTTTTCTTCTATCAGACACAGAGTCTCTGATTTGATATCAAGGTCCTTGATCCATTTTGAGTTAACTTTTGTGCATGGTGAGAGAAAGGGATTCAGTTTCAGTTTGTTGCATATGGATTTCCAGTTTTCCCAGCACCATTTGTTGAAGATGCTATCCTTCCTCTATTGCATACTTTTAGCCCCTTTATCGAATATAAGATAATTGTAATTTTGTGGATTGGTTTCTGTGTCCTCTATTCTGTACCATTGGTCCATCCGTCTGTTTTGGTACCAGTACCATGCTGTTTTTGTTACTATTACTCTGTAGTACAGTTTGAAATCTGGTATTGCTATACCTCCTGACTCACACTTCCTGCTTAGAATTTATTTTGCTATTCTGCGTCTTTTATTTTTCCATATGAATTTCATGATTGCTTTATCTATTTCTACAAGAAATGCCATTGGGATTTTGATTGGCATCGCATTAAACCTGTAGAGAACTTTTGGTAATATCACCATTTTGATGATGTTAGTTCTGCCTATCCAAGAACAGGGTATATTTTTCCATCTTCTAAGATCTTCTTCTATTTCTCTCTTTAAGGTTCTGTAGTTTTCATTGTATAAATCTTTCACTTCTTTTGTTAGGTTGATTCCCAAGTATTTTATTTTTTTTGAGGATATTGTGAATGGAGTGGTTTTCCTCATTTCCAATTCAGAAGATTTGTTGCTGATATACAGGAATGCCGTTGATTTATGTGTGTTGATTGTATATCCTGCTAATTTGCTGAATTCATTTATTAGCTCTAATAGTTTCTTTGTAGACTCTCTTTTGTCTCTAGGTATAGGATCATATCATCCACAAATAGTGATAATTAAAGTTCTTCTTTTCCTGTCTTAATGCCTTTAATTTCTTTTGTTTGTCTAATTGCTCTGGCCAGTATTTTGAGAACTATATTGAATAGAATTGGAGAGAGAGAGCATCCCTGTCTTGTTCCAGATTTTAGAGGGAATGCCTTCAGTTTTTCTCCATTTAGAATGATGCTAGCCTGAGGCTTAGTATATATAGCTTTTACAATGTTGAGGTAAGTTCCTGTTATCCCTAGTTTTTCTAGTGTTTTGAACATAAAGGGATGCTGTACTTTGTCGAATGCTTTCTCTGCGTCTATTGAGATGATCATATGGTTCTTGTCTTTAAGTCTATTGATGTGGTGAATAACATTTATTGATTTCCGTATATTTAACCAGCCTTGCATCCCACGGATAAAACCTACTTGATCATGGTGCATGATCTTTTTGATATGTTTTTTATCCGATTTGCCAGAATTTTATTGAGGATTTTTGCATCTAAATTCATTAGGGATATTGGTCTATAGTTTTCTTTCTTGGAGGTGTCTTTATCTGGTTTGGGAATCAGGGTGATATTGGCCTCATAGAATGAATTTGGAAGTTCTCCCTCTTTTTCTATCTCCTGAAATAGATTGTAGAGTATTGGTATTAGTTCTTCTTTAAAGTTCTTGTAAATCTCTGCTGTATATCCATCTGGTCCTGGGCTTTTCTTGGTTGGTAATCTTTTGATGGCTTCTTCTATTTCCTCACTTGAAATTGGTCTGTTTATGTTGTTTATATCATCCTGAATCAATCTGGGTAGTTCATATGTCTTAAGGAATTTATTGATGCCTTCACTATCTTCTATTTTATTAGAGTATAGTGTTTCAAAATAATTTCTAATTATCTTCTGTATTTCTGAATTGTCTGTTGTGATGTTGCCTTTTTCATCTTATAAGCTAGTAATTTAGGTTCTCTCTCTTCTTCTCTTTGTTAGCATGGCTAGTGGTCTATCAATTTTATTTATTTTTTCAAAGAACCAACTTTTGTCAATTTTTTGATTGTTTCTTTTGTTTCAATTTCATTGATTTCAGCTCTGATTTTAATTATTTCTTGCCTTCTACTGTATTTGCTGCTGATTTGTTCTTCTTTTTCTAAGGCTCCGAGGTGTAGTGTGAGGTCATTTATTTGTTGGCTTTTCCTTCTTTTAAAGAATGAACTCCATGAAATGAATTTTCCTCTTAGTACTGCTTTCATAGTGTCCCAGAGATTTCAATGTGTTGTGTCTGATTTTTCATTTACCCCTAAGAATTTTTAAATTTCCTCTTTGATGTCTTCTGTAACCCTTTGTTCATTCAGTAGCATATTGTTTAATCTCCATGTGATGTAGGATTTTTCCTTTCTCATTTTATTGTTGATTTCCAATTTCATTCCATTATGATCAGATAAAATGCATGGTAGTATCTCTACTCCTTTGTAATTGCTAAGATTTGCCCTGTGACATAATATATGGTCTATTTTTGAGAAGGATCCATGTGCTGCTGAGAAGAAAGTGTATCCACTTGATGTTGGGTGGTATATTCTATATATCAATTAAGTCTAAATTATTAATTGTATTATTGAGCTCTATGGTTTATTTAATCAACTTTTGTTTGGAAGATATGTCTAGTGGTGAGAGAGGTGTGTTAAAATCTCTCATGATTATTGTGTTGTGGTCTATTTGACTCTTGAACTTGAGAAGAGTTTGATGAACATAGCTGCACCATTGTTTGGGGCATATATATTAATGATCGTCAAGTCTTGTTGGTGTATGGTTCCCTTAAGCAGTATGTAGTGTCCTTGTTTATCCCTTTTGATTAACTTTGGCTTGAAGTCTATTTTATTTGATACAAGTATGGACAACCCTGCTTGCTTCCTGGGTCCGTATGAGTGATATGATTTTTCCCAACCTTTCACCTTCAGTCTGTGTATGTCTTTTCCTATCAGATGAGTCTCCTGTAGGCAGCATATTGTTGGATCTTTTTTTTAAATCCATTCTACTAGCCTATGTCTTTTGATTGATGCATTTAAGCCATTAACATTTAGGGTTACTATTGAGATATGGTTTGTATTTCCAGCAATATTTGATTATGTATGTTACTTAACTTGATTTGTTTTTCCTCTATGATTAGTTTTTCCTTTACTATACTACCTCCTGCTGTTGGTTTTCATTGTTATTTTTCATTTCCTCTTCCTGTAATGTTTTGCCAAGGGTGTTTTGAAGAGCTGGTTTTCTAGCTGCAAATTCTTTTAACTTTTGTTTATCATGGAAGATTTTTATTTCATCTTCAATCCTGAAGCTTCATTTCGCTGGATACATGATTCTTGGTTGGAACCCTTTTTCTTTCAGTGTTTGAAATATGTTGTTCCAGGATTTTCTAGCTTTCAGAGTCTGTGTTGAAAGATCAGCAGTTATCCTGATTGGTTTACCCCTAAATGTAATCTGCTTCCTCTCTCTTGTGGCTTTTAAGATTCTCTCCTTATTCTGTATGTTGGGCATCTTCATTATTATGTGTTTTGGTGTGGATCTCTTATGATTTTGTACATTCAGTGTCCTGTAGGCTTCTAGTATTTGGATTTCTTTTTCATTCTTTAAGTCTGGGAAGTTTTCTAGTATTATTTCATTAAATAGATTGCTCATTCCCTTGGTTTGGATTTCTATACACTCTTGTATCCCAATAACTCTTACATTTGGTTTCTTGATGTTATCCCATAATTCTTGGATGTTCTGCTCATGATTTCTTAACATTCTTGCTGAGCTTTCTATGTTCTTTTCAAGTTGCAAAACTTTGTCTTTGTTGTCTGAAGTTCTATCTTCTAAGTGTTCTACTCTGCTGGTATTACTCTCATTTGAGTTTTTAATTTGGTTTATTGTTTCCTTCATTTCCAGGATTTCTGTTTGTTTGTTTTTTATATCCTCTATCTCCCTATAGAGTTGATCTTTTGCTTCTTGGATTTGTTTATGTAATTCATTGTCAAAATGTTCCTTCATTGTCTGAATTTGCTGTATAATGTCTTCCTTGAGACTCCAGATCAGCTGAAGCATGTATATCCTGAACTCTTTGTCTGACATTCTGTCAGCTGCAGATATTACCTCATCTAATGTTGAATTGACCTGTATTGTTTGTGGTCCTTTCTTTCCTTGTCTTTTCATACTGCTCATGATTCTTTCTGGCTTTGTGAAACTGTTGTGTTAATGTTTTCCCCTTATATAATTGTATTGTTCTTGTATAGCTCCAAAATCCCTCTTTTGCGGAGAAAGACAATGTTAACAGTTCCCAATATCAACAGTACATTATCTAAGTACAAGTTTTCATTATTAATACATTTGTAGTTAGATTCTAAGTCTATAGATATTGGTTTTAATTATTACTTAAGAATATATTCATTAGTTTCATAAAAGGCATACCATATCTTGTGGCATATAGAAAACTTAATTTCAGACGAAGGATGTTATACTTAGAGGGAAATGAGTGAGGGTATGAGGTTAAACTAACTTAGCACCTTTGGAGAACTCTTACCAACAGACTGGTAATTTATGCAAGAATGTATAGACTCATCCTCCTATCTGTATTTAGATAGTTAACCTATGTATAGATAGCAAAAGTTAGGAGATTGAAAGTGGGATAGAGAGAATACGAATAAAAAAAAAAAGAAAAAATAACAAGGAAAAAAAGATAAATAAGAGAAGGAAAAGGAAAGTAAGATAGAAATAAAGAAAAAAATGGGGGAAGGTGGGGTATATGCAATTCCTCTATCTTATATTACTTTGGTAATTCGGTTGTTCATGCACAGTTCTTGGTTTCACATATGTTGAAGTTGTGGAAGAGAGAGAAGAAAAGAGAGAAAGAAAGAGGAAAATAAAAGTCTCTCAGAACACTGTTTTCCTTGCTTCCAGTAGGTGGCATTGTCTATTCTTAGCTTGAGCCTCTGTATTCAGAATGATGGGTATAGCCAGTGTGAAAGGAAATGACCTTCCACCTGTATCTTCCCTATTCTAGTCTCTGAGGTAGAAACCAGGTGCCTGTACAGTTGTTGTTTTGTTTTGGTAGCTATAACCCCCAAAATCTTGTGGGAAATATTTTGAGTTATCACAGCTAAGGTTGGGGGAGTTGGAAACCCGGTACCTGGATCAGCCGCAGAACCATGCTGGTAGCCTCACCCCCTTTGATGGGTTTTAAGGGTTGATGGGCATCCTCCAGACTAGCACATGGGGTGGGGCCGGACTTCCTCCTCTGGTCTGGCTTGGCCCCAGGCGGCTTCCTCCTCTGGTCTGGCTTGGCCCCAGGCGGCTTCCTCCTCCGGTCTGGCTTGGCGCGTGCTGGGCGGCTTCCTCCTCTGGTCACATTCAGTCACTTTTGTATGTGTCACTTTTTTATCACTTTGCTTTCAGTATGTGTATGTCCTTAGATTTAGAGTATCTTGTGGACCACCTATAGTTGTAATATTTAGAGTTAATTCATATAGCCAAGGTTTGTTTTGATCAGACATTTGTAATGTTGCATTTGCCGACAAAAAATATCTAACAATGAAGACTCTCCTACTCATACATTGTATGGGTATCAACTTGACTTCACTTTATTAAAAATTGAATCATATTTATGTGTCCTTTCAAAATTATATTATTGTTATAGGTATATATACCTACTGACAGTTTTGTTTTTATGCTTCTGTCTTTCAAATTCTATTGCAAAATTACATGTTTTGAGACCCATAATTACAATAAAATAGAATTGTTTGTGCCAAGAAATGTTTAAAATTTTGTATGACTTGTGTTGATTTGCACACTTACATTTTAGTATGAAGGATTTCCTTTAGTACTTTTTGGAGAACAGATCTAGTGTTGATGAATAGTGTGTGCATTTTATCTTTAAAGTCTTAATTTTTATTCTCTTTTGAAAGATAGTAGCTGTGAATATAATGTCTTGGTTGATACTTTTATTCTTTCATCCCAGAAAATAGTCCCAAATCCCTTTCTGTGTTGTGAAATTTCAACTAAGGATTTCACAATTATATAGTTACACATTTCTAGGTGACCCATCTTTTTATTTGGATGCTCTGAATATTCTCTGTAAGTTTTAAAACTTGGATTAAAATCTGCTTTGAGTCTTTACAACTTGGAGATTATTGGGCTACTTGGATGTTTTATTTTTCTTATTTTCTGAGATGCATTTATTAGTACTGGAAAGAGAACTACTAGTTTGCATTTTTTTTATTTTGGCTGGCCTTGAAAATTTGATCCTTCTGGCTCAACCTCCTATATTGCTATGTACAACCACCCCTGACTCTTTCAGACATTTTCTAAAGAAAGTCTTTAAACACATTTTCTGCTTATTACTATTAACAATTCTTGACTACATTTTATTCTATTTTTGTGTGTGGGTTAAGTTCAGTAAACTTCTTTTAAATGATAATTTACTATTCCCTTTGAGTAATTCATAACTTACTTTTCTTACAGTAGATTTAGCCATATTTTTTTCTGTTGGTAACCAGGAATCCCTTTTTGAAAAGTCCCCAAATATTCATGTTTCACATTTATTTTTTAATGAAACAGAAGAAAGTTGGTAGATTTTAAAAATATATTGTGAAGGAGGAAAGGCTTTGTGTATCACAATGTATTATCTTATACTATATTACTCTCCATAGAAATATACTCATCTTGGATACTGTGAACACTAAGATGATTTGGAAATTTCTCGAAGTAATTTTCTGTATACAGTTTTATTTGATTTATATATTTCTGCAGTAACAATGGGCTTAGATTTAATAATCTACTCCCCTGCTTATGTTCCTTTATTGCTGTAATTTCCCATGTTTACAAAATATATTCAGCCCAGTACAGTAAGTAAACATGATTGTTATTTTTATTTCAGCCATAAATTCTCATCATCCTCGAGAAATTTTACCAGAGCAGGGAATGAGAGAGAAAGAGGGAAGATATGGAAAGTGTGACCCTGACTATTTACAACTAAGAAAAAAATGGGAAAATATAGGTGAGAGTAAAGTTCAAAAATCATATTACAGTGGTCAAAAAAAATTTGTAGTCCCTATTTATGATAAAAATTTTATGGTCAAAAGACTGTAGGAAAAATTAATATCTGAAAAAATATTCATTTTATTCAACTTACTTTTGAGGAGCTGTATATGTCTTTGAAAATATATCCACAGCCATTTTTAAGTGAAAGGAAATGTGGAAAATCTGGTCTATGCATCAGTTTTTAACTTGGCCAAGTATAAATGTAGCACTGAGTTAAACTTCCAGTCAAACATTTGCACAGAGAAGATATTTCTAAAAGTGATACTTAAGAGAGTTTCTTTACAAAATGTCCATTTTTCTGCAACAAAACAGTAGTTTCTTTTTGTGCCCAAATAGACGATATTAAGAAGTTTAGAAAGTTTTCTACTTCCCCAGTATTGCTCAATGACAGTTCTGATACAGATTTATGGAAAGTGCACTATATACATAATGCTATAAGTAACACCATTAGCCATGTCTCTACCCTGAGTAATTACCAGTATATTTATATTGGTGATAAAAATTATGAATATAGAGAAACTCCTAGTTATTTTCTAAAGGAAATTGGCAAGATGAAAAATGTGGGAAAGTCTTGCTTCAGTGCTCAAAAACTATTACTCATCCAAATATTCACAATAAAGGCAAAACTTGCAAGTGTAAGGTATTTTAAAGGGTTTTAATCACAGTGCAGAGCTTGCTCAATACAAGAGAATTTATAGAGAAAGAGCCCTATAAGTTTAAAGAATATATCAAACCATCAGCTTGCTCAACATCTTTTAAATACAGTAGATACTATGACAGTGATAAATCCTACAAACTTAAAGAATGCGGAAAAACTTTTAGTGAAAGGTTACAACTTGTGAAACATCAGAGTATTTATACTGAAGACAAGACCTGTAAATGTAAAAGTTGTGGCAAAGCCTTAAAAATGTTTTCAACACTTACTCAACACAAAAAAATTTACTCTGCAGATAAGACCTACCAATGTGAAGAATGCAAGACACTCAAGGACTTTACTCAACATCACAGTGTTCATACAGGAGATATGCCATGCAAATGCAAAGAATGTGACAAAAATTCTAATAAAAGCTCCAATCTTATTTGTCACCAGGGGACACACCCTGGAGAGATGCCCCACATATGTAAACAATTTTGCGAAGCTTTTAGTCAAAAACCAAGCCTTAAAAATCACCAGAGAATTCATATTGGAGAGAAGCCCTACAAATGTAAAGTGTGTGGCAAAATTTTTAATAGAAACTCATATCTTGAACGCCACAACAGGATTCATACTGGAGAGAAGCCCTACAAATGTAAAGTGTGTGGCAAAAGTTTTAATAGAAACTCAACTCTTTATTTCCACAACAGGCTTCATACTGGAGAAAAGCTTTTCAAATGTAAAGTGTGTGGCAATAGTTTTAATACAAACTCAAATCTTAAGTGCCACAACAGGATTCATACTGGAGAAAAGCCCTACAAATGTAAAGTGTGTGGCAAAAGTTTTACTACAAACACACAGCTTAATCGCCACAACAGGATTCATACTGGAGAGAAGTCCTAGAAATGTAAAGTGTGTGGCAATAGTTTTAATACAAACTCAAATCTTGATCGTCACAACAGGATTCATACTGGAGAGAAGCCCTACAAATGTAAAGTGTGTGGCAAAAGTTTTAATAGAAACTGGCATCTTGAGCGCCACAACAGGATTCATACTGGAGAGAAGCCCTACAAATGTAAAGTGTGTGGCAAAAGTTTTAATAGAAACTCAACTCTTTATTGCCACAACAGGCTTCATACTGGAGAAAAGCTTTTCAAATGTAAAGTGTGTGGCAATAGTTTTAATACAAACTCAAATCTTGATTGTCACAACAGGATTCATACTGGAGAGAAGCCCTACAAATGTAAATTATGTGGCAAGAGTTTAAATATAAAATCATCACTTACTGAGCACCAGCGAATCCACACTGGAGAGAAGCCCTACAAATGTATAGATTGTGACAAAGCTTTTAATCGAATCTCACAGCTTAATTGTCACAAAATGATTCATTCTGGAGAGAAGCCCTACAGATGTAAAGATTGTGGCAAAGCTTTTAATACAAAATCATCACTTACTCAACACCAGAGAACCCATACTAGAGAGAAGTCCTATAAATGTGAAGAATGGCAAACCTTTTAAAATTGAAGATCACATCTTACTAAACAGTACAGATTTTATACTGGAGAGAAGGTTTACAAGTGAAAACATTGCATCAGTGTCTTTAAGGATGAATCAACCCTTATTTCACAGTAGTTCAACACTATTTCACACCAGAGTTATGATAGCACAGAAATTATACAAGTGTAAAATAGGTGTCAGAGTCTCCAACAGTTCTTCACACCCTACTCAGCACCTCAGAATTCATACGAGTGATAGCACATGTAGAAAAATTTTTGCAAAGTTTTGGCCATTAATCAAACATTTTTGAAATACTGGAGGATTCATAGCATATAGAAACCCGAAGAATGTGTCCAAGACTGTATTCAAATTTCAGACATTTTTTAATTACTTACCTCATACCTGTACCAAGGGTGGAGCAACATTTGTCCAAAGTATGTACCTTGGATAACAGCAAAGTATTTACAATAAAAAATCACCTTGAAAATATAAAAATTGTAGTATTTTTTTAATCTATAGCCCATCCCTTGAAGCATTTGGGACCTAGGAGGGAAAAAATCATTTAGATATAGAAAATGGATAATTTCTTTTCACATTTGCTAAAAATTTTTGTAACAACTTCATCTGATAATGTAGAAATAAGGATATACAAATATATAATAGTGCATCCCTAAAAGGATATAATTTTACTATAAATCAACAATTGCTAAATATTCTCATTTTTCACAACTGGAGACAATATAATTCCCATAGTTGATTATTACAGAAGTCTCTTAAGATTTATATGAAATTTTAAATTTTTTAGTTTTTATTCTTTTACATAACTAAGGGAACTTAATCAGTAAACTGCATCCCCAGAATTTTTTTTTTATTTTTATTTAGAGATAGGGTTTGCTAAGTTGTATAGGGCCTCACTAAGTTATGAAGCCTGGCTTTTACCTTGCAAAGCTTCTCTCATCCCTAGGGTCACAGGCATGGACCACCATGCCCATTTTACAGAGCATTTTTACTTATATTTCATTACGGATGCAATTTGTTTCTAAATAAAATGTGAATTTCTTAATGTTAACCTTGTCATGCATTTAATGATGTTATTAGGTCACACATCTCCCACTAGTCACATTGCTAATGGATTGATGCAATAGTAAAACATTCTATTGGGTAAATAATGCTATATCATCTCCATTAATTATTTCATATGTTTAATTAAGTTTTATTTGGAGAATATTATTTATGTAAATTATATACTATTTTGTTTGTAATTATGGAAAAATTAAGTTATAGGAAGGACCCAGGAATACTAAAATAATGCCCAGATATCCCTAGTTTGAATTATGAATTTAAAATTTCACCTTATAGTGTTGCAGTACTCCCTAAGGGATCTACAACTCTGGAGAGTTATACAAGCTCCCAATCAGGGAGATGACAAAGACCCAAGAGACTAGGTGTCAACGTGCATATTCAGGTAAAAGAGGAGGGTTGCTGAAAGGGGAATTAGTCTCAATGTTTCCTGGTGAATCCTCATTATCCACAGGCTCATCCTGACTCTTGGACTGAAGAAATCATGCAGTTCCTCATGAATTCCATGACTTTCATCACTGAGGAGACTAGACTCATCTTAAGTGTAGGAAAAACATCCCAATTTGGGACCACCTCTTTAGTCTTGGATACCTAGTAGAAAAGTGTAACCAGAAACATGTAAAATGATGACTGTAAAAAGAAAAAGACATACTATAGGAGCATTTATGCCCCCACAGTTTTTTATTTCATTATATATTGTGATTTTGTAGACCTTTTTTGTTCTAGTTAATAACTTACAATACAATGTTTGTTATACTTCTTGATTATACTTTAGATAGCATGTGTCATGGTCTCTCAGACCCCTCTGTATCCAGTAATTATAAGATACTATCAACTATCCCTGTCCCTTTTCAGATCTTAAAGCTCCAAGACATGACATCACAGAGAGAGAAACACAATTTTGTTTGAAATAAACCTCTAGACTCTCATCTACAAGTCCTGTTCAAAAAAGTAAAAACACAATATTCTCTTTATATGTGAGCTTTTGGGGTCAACAAAACACCACCCACAAACATTGCATTTAACTTTATTTGGAAAAATAAATATTGAAATATAATGATAAGTTCTAGGAGAATAATATTCATAGTGTTTTTTATTCCCAAGGGTAAATCTCTATGTTTCATGTTCATCTCCACATTATTTTATGCAGAAAACTGGCTTAATTTTGCATATGAGTGTTTTTAACTATTTATAAAGGAAAGAATCAGTACTAGAGGTCTAAGGAAAGTCCTAAAGATCTTCCCTTTTCATGTGACTGCACGATGTCTGCATATCCTTGATGAAACAGCTAAAGAATGCCAATTTCTCAATGCATCTGGCTTGGTCACTCACTCATTGGAACCCCAATTTATTGAGTCATCTCAAGGCTATCACTCCCTCCTCTAGGATCTGACCTGGCTGGGGAGGATGTAGTGTTCTTCACGGGATCACTAGGTCATCCAAGATGTTAGAATGAAGTTTTCTTTGTTCTAACTCGTATTTATTCAGCCTCACTTTCAATACAAGTTAGAACAAGACTTCAGATTATCACCTGTAGAGAGGATGCTTTGCCCAAGACTTCCCAGTCAGGACCAGGAAAACTGTTTGGGACTTTCTAGTACATAGGTTCAGTGTGTGGGTTTTCCTAGTCTGGCAATACAGTTTCCTGTGTCTGTTACTTTGCTTTCTCTCTTGCTTTCATAGTATTGGTCAAAAAAACACTGTCTTGTGTGAAGAGAGTGTCTTCCTTATCTATTGGACCTGACCTGCCAAGTTGAGCAGCTGCCCACATGCTTAATGTCACAAACACATGTATGTGTTATCTAATCAGTAACTAACGTATCTTTCAACTGCATGATTTTTTATTGCATGGGGAAGGAAATTGAGAATGCTTTCTTTGAGTGCACACAGCACTATTAATAGTATACATAGCTCTGCTATGTAATGTTTCCTCTCTACTCAACCTGTAAGTATTTCTCTTGTGCTGCCTTGTAAAACAAATAGAAAGAGCTGTAAATCAAAATTTTGTGATAATTGACAAAAACAGCATGGTACTGGTACCAAAACAGGCGGGTGGACCAATGGTATAGAATAGAGGACACAGAGACTAATCCACAAAGTTACAACTGTCTTATATTTGATAAAGGGGCTAAAAGCATGCAATGGAGGAAGGATAGCATCTTCAACAAATGGTGTTGGGAAAACTGGGAATCCATATGCAACAAAATGAAACTGAATCCCTTTCTCTCGCCATGCACAAAAGTTAACTCAAAATGGATCAAGGAGCTTGATATCAAATCAGAGACTCTGCATCTGATAGAAGAAAAAGTTGGCTCCTATCTACATATTGTGGGGTCGGGCTCCAAATTCCTTAATAGGACACCCATAGCACAAGAGTTAATAACAAGAATCAACAAATGGGACTTACTTAAACTAAAAAGATTTTTTTTTTCTCAGCAAGAGAAACAATAAGAGAGGTAAATAGGGAGCCTACGTCCTGGGAACAAATTTTTACTCCTCACACTTCAGATAGAGCCCTAATATCCAGAGTATACAAAGAACTCAAAAAATTAGACAATAAGAAAACAAATAACCCAATCAACAAATGGGCCAAGGACCTGAACAGACACTTCTCAGAGGAGGATATACAATCAATCAACAAGTACATGAAAAAATGCTCACCATCTCCTGCAGTCAGAGAAATGCAAATCAAAACCACCCTAAGATACCACCTCACTCCAGTAAGATTGGCAGCCACTATGAAGTCAAACAACAACAAGTGCTGGCGAGGATGTGGAGAAAAGGGTACACTTGTACATTGCTGGTGGGACTGCAAATTGGTGCGGCCAATTTGGAAAGCAGTTTGGAGATTCCTGGGAAAGATGGGAATGGATCCACCATTTGACCCTGATATTGCCCTTCTCGGATTATTCCCTGAAGACCTTAAAAGAGCATGCTACAGGGATACTGCCACATCGATGTTCATAGCAGCACAAATCACAATAGCTAGACTGTGGAACCAACCCAGATGCCCTTCAATAGATGAATGGATAAAAAAAAACGTGGCATCTATACACAATGGAGTACTATGCAGCAATAAAAAATGACAAAATCATAGAATTTGCAGGGAAATGGATGGCACTAGAGCAGATTATGCTTAGTGAAGCTAGCCAATCCCTAAAAAACAAATACCAAATGTCTTCTTTGATATAATGAGAGCAACTATGAACAGAGCAGGGAGGAAGAGTAGGAAGAAAAAATTAACATTAAACAGAGACATGAGATGGGAGGGAAAGGGAGAGAAAAGGGAAATTGCCTGGAAATGAAGGGAGACCCTCATTGCTATACAAAATTACATATAAGAGGTTGTGAGGGGAATGGGAAAATAAACAAGGAGAGAAATGAATTACAGTAGATGAGGTAGAGAGAGAAGATGGGAGGGGAGGGGGGGATAGTAGGGGATAGTAAAGGTAGCGGAATACAACAATTACTAATAGGGCATTATGTAAAATTGTGGATGTGTAACCGACGTGATTCTGCAATCTGCATTTGGGGTAAAATTGGGGGTTCATAACCCACTTCAATCTATTGTATGAAATATGATATGTCAAGAGCTTTGCAATGTTGTGAACAACCAATAAAAAAAATTTTAAAAATAATAATAATAGTAATAATAATATCTTGATTAATCATCTCATAATTTATATATATACATATATATATAAAATTTTTACTTGTCACTTAAAATTAACTCATTAAATTTAGAATAGAATACTGCTATTTTGCTCATCTCTCCTCCTCATCAACATCATCACCTCTATTCCATCTCCTCCTCCTCCTCCTCCTCTTCCTCCTCCTCTTCCTGCTCCTTCTCCTCCTCCTCTTCCTCCTCCTCCTCCTCCTCCTCCTCTTCCTCCTCCTCCTCTTCCTCCTCCTGCTCCTTCTCCTCCTCCTGCTCATCTCTCTCCTCCTCCTACTCCTCCATGTCCTCTTCCTTCTTCCCCATCTCCTCTTCCTCCGGCTCCTTCTTCTCCTCCTGCTCATCTCTCTCCTCCTCCTACTCCTCCATCTCCTATTCTTCTTCTTTCTTCCCCATCTCCTCTTCCTCCTCCTCCCTCTCCTCCTCCATTTGCTCCTCCTCCTTTTCCTCCTTCATCTCCTCCTCCTCCTCTATATCCTCCTCCTTCTCCACCTCAATCTCCTCCCCCATCTCATCTTGCTTCTCCCTCTCTTGCTCCTCCTTCTCCTCTTCCTCCTCCTTCCACTCCTTCTCCTCCACCTCCTTCCTCTCCTCCTCCTCATCCTTCTCATCTCTCCTCCTCATCAACATCATCATCTCTTTTTTATCTCCTCCTCCTCCTTCCTCCAACTCCTTCTTCTCATCCTACTCCTTCTTATATTCCTCCTGCTCATCTCCTATCCTCCTCCTCCATCTCCTACTCTTCCTCCTCTCCTCCTCTTCCTGCTCCTTCTCCCTCTCCTCCTCCTTCTCCTCCTCCATCTTCTCCTTTATCTCCTCCTCCTTCTCTTCCTTCATCTTTTTCTCCTCCTCCTCCATATTCTTCTCCTCCTTCTCCACCTCCATGTCCTCCTCCTGCATCTCCTCCTATTTCTCCTCCCTCTTCTCCTTCTCATCCTCCATCTCATCTTCCTCCTTCTCCTCCATCTCATTCTCCCTCCTCGATCTCCTCCTCCTCTTCCTCTGGCTCCTTCTCCTCCTCATCCTCATCTCTCTCCTCCTCCATCTCTTCCTCCTCCTCCTCCATCTCTTTCTCCTCCTCCATCTCTTTCTCCATATCTTTCTCACTCTCCTCCTGCTGTTCATCATCATTTTTTTCTCCTCCTCTTTCCCCTCCTTCTCTTCCTCCTCCTCCATCTCCTACTCTTCCATCTCCTCCCTCTACTCCTCCTCATCCCTCCTCCTCCTCCTCCTTCTCCATCTCTTCCTCATTGTCCTCCTGCTTCTTCT